>NC_062548.1:117137723-117450223 GCF_016906955.1 Phacochoerus africanus | reverse complement strand
GAACTTCCATAGCTGCGAGTGTGGCCCTAAAAAGAAAAAAAAATAGATAAATGGACTCCACAGAAATTAAAATTTTTACTCTTCCAAAGACATGGGTAAGAAAATAAAAAAGTTGGAGTTCCCCCTGTGGCACAGTGGGTTAAGAATTCAAATGCAGTGCCTCGGGTCACTGTGGAGGTGGAGTTTTGATCCTGGCCCAGTGCAGTGGGTTAAAGGATCTGGCCACAGTTGTAACTTGGATTTAATCTCTAGCCTGGGAATTTCCATATGGTACAGTACAGCCATAAAAAAAAGAAGAGAAAGAAAGAAAAGAGGAGTTCCCTTGTGGTACAGCGGAAATGAACCTGACTGGTATTCATGAGGATGTGGGTTCCGTCCCTGGCCTCACTCAGTGGGTTAGGATCCGGCTTTGCCATGAGCTGTGGTGTAGGTCATAGATGCGGCTTGGATACTGTGTTGCTGTGGCTGTGGGATGGGCTGACAGCTGTACCTCCAATTCAACCCTTAGCCTGGGAACTTCCATATGCTTCGGGTGCAGCCCTAAAAAGAGGAAAAAAAAACAAAAAAAGAAAAGAAAAGAATAAAGCAAGCCATGGAGACTATGAGAAAATTTTTGTAACACATATATTCAACAAAGATATTGGGTTTTTTTGGTCTTTTTAGGGCAGCACCCACACTACAGCTCACAGCAATGCCGGATCCTTAACCCACTGAGCAAGGCCAGGGATCAAACCGGCAACCTCATGGTTCCTAGTTGGATTCGTTAACTACTGAGCCACGACGGGAACTCCCCAAATTTTTTTTTAAATAGCCAAAAACCAGAAACACCACAAAAAGTCCATGATTAATGGATAGATGAACAATCAGTGATATGCTCATTTGATGGAATTAAAAAAATACTACAGCAATTTAAAAAATACTACTGATACATGCATAATGAATGACTCTTACAAGCATATGCCATGAGGGAGAAGCCAGACACAAGAAACTATAGACTGTATGTTTCCATTTACATGAAATTCCAGAAAAGGCAAAATAATAGTGATGGAAAGTAGATAAGTAGTTGCCAAGGGCTGGAGATTAGAGGGAAAGGGTTGACTGCTAAGGGCCTCGAGGGAATTTTTTTTTTTTTTTTTTTTTTGCTTTTTAGGGCCACACTTTCAGCAGGTGGAAGTTCCCAGGCTAGGAGTGAAGTTGGAGTTGCAGCCGCCACATACACTACAGCCCCAGCAACTTGGGATCCGAGCTGCGTCTGTGACCTACACCACAGCTCATGGCAATGACAGATCCTTAACCCACTGAGCCAGGCCAGGGATGGAACTCACATCTTCATGGATCCTAGTTGGGTTCGTTGCCGCTGCACCACACGGGAACTCCAGAACGTTCTGGTGGCAGAGAAATGTTCTATATCACGATCGTGGCAGTGGCTGTACATCTATACACTCTTGTCAAAAGTCATTGAACTAGGAAGTTCCCTGGTGGCCTACTAGTTAAAGATCCGGCACTGTCATTGCTGTGGTGCAAGTTCAATCCCTGGCAGAAGGAACTTCCACATGCCTTGGGTGTGGCCAAAAAAAGTCACTAAATTGGTACATTTTACTGTATGCAAATTATACCTCACTGAAGCTTACCGAAAAAAGTAAATAAATAAAGGCTCACTTTACACATGTAGATTAACTTCTGGCTTCCTGTCCACCTTCAGCGTGCTTAAGAGTTTGCAATCTCTGACTAGTATTTTCTGTTTTCAAAGGTCTTTCATATGCTTTATTTAATGTGTTATGCTCGCTGAGATTTTGGAAACAGGAAAACTTGCCTTTCAGAACTTGTCTTCTTGGAACCCAAGAGGAAGAAGAAGTTATACAACTTTTTAAGATGTAAAAAGAAGGGAGGAAATATATAGGCAAGGCCAGGGCTGCCACTAGGTTCTGCAAGTTAGGAAAAATGTTCCCTTCCTCGAGTTAAAAATATGTTAAGGAGTTCCCGTCATGGCTCAGTGGTAACAAACCTGACTAGTATCCATGAGGACTTGGGTTCAATCCCTGGCCTCGCTCAGTGGGTTAAGGATCTGGCGTTGCTGTGAGATGTGAAGCTCGGATCCGGCTTTGCTGTGAGTGCAGCCCTCAATAAAAGAAAAAAAAAGCAAAAAACCCCACCCAAAACAGAAACATTTTAAGTTAGTACTTTGTTGGCACAAGCTGTGCAGTAGCATGCGTTGACTCAACTCCAGACTCCTGGCAGCCTGTCAGGGTCTTAGGGCGAAGCACCCATGGCTGGGTTCCAGCCTATTTGCACCCTTGCTCATTCACACATAGCCTAATGCCACTTCTTTCCCCTTGTCAAGTTGTGAACCCACCACAACTTCACCCTTCCCCCAACTTCCTAGGTGAACTATGTCAAGTTTAGAGTGGGGGGGGGGCGCGGCGGCAGAGTGTTAGAAATTGGGCCTCTGGAGCAACAGGTGGTGAGAAAAGAGACCTCAGGCCCACCCACAGTGCCTTTGAGACAGACGTGGCTGTGCACTGGCTATGTGTGCAAGCCTTTGCTGTCAAGTCTGTGATGGCTGTGTGTACAAGTGGGGGTTTACACACACAGGGCTGCTCCAGGCAGGAGGCCTAAGCAATGGCCTAGAACGTCTACAACTGCTTGCCCATTCTCAGTTGGGTTGGTATATGTCTATCTGGCTGTGAATGCTGCCTCCCTCAAGGCAATGCCTTTGTGCAGTGCACTCTCTGAACAACTGTACCTGGTGGCCCTGGGTAAAGATCCCGAAAACATCTCCTACTTCCTGAGGAGAAACCCCCTCCAGGCACCTGAGAAATAATAAGTAGAGGCAGAAAATCTCTTTTCTTCCCCGACTCTCCCAAATGCTGTTTATAGTGTACCAAGTCTCCACGTCAACTTTTCCACACAGTGCCGGGAGGAGTTTGGGGGTTAGATAAGTGCCCCATATCGGCTGCTTCCATCCCTGGGGCCAGCCCACCTCATACAGCAGGTAGAGCTTCCCCTGGTCCCTTATACTGGACCACCCGAGGCCTCCTTCTTCCTTCTGGCACTCTCTCTCCCGGGTCAGCACAGACATCAGTCTTTTAGTTCACACTGGTGCTAACAAACGGCAGGAGACCAAAGCCTAGCATGGCTCTTTCCCAGGCCACTCCTTTTCCATCTGGCCTATGCTGAGGCCTCAGAGAAGGAATTGCATTCCTGCGCTTTAATATTCAAAGGTTGCTCATCTTTCCATTACATCTTGCTACTTTTTTTGTGTGTGTGTGTGTCTTGTTAGGGCATATGGAGCTTCCCAGGCTAGGGGTTGAATCAGACATGCAGCTTCTGGCCTACACCACAGCCACAGACAGCAACACAGGATCTGGGCCTCATCTGCGACCTACAGCACAGCTCATGGCAACGGCGGACCCTTAACCCACTGAGCGAGGCCAGGGATTGAACTGGAGTCCTCATGGATCCTAGTGGGGTTCGTTACCACTGAGCCACGACAGGAATTCCCTTGCTGAATTGATATTGAATGAATAAACTTTCTCTAAACCGAACTCATGAGGGAATGACTAGATACAGCATTATTCATTCATCCTATAAAATATAATTGACAATAGGCCTGAAGAAACCCTAGTCAGCACATTTTTGCTCTGTGGGAAGGCGTACTTTAGAAGCCGAAAGTAAATCTGAGAGTTGCTTGGTAAATACAGAGTCGGACTAAGGGGACTTGGAAGATCTTAAGAGATTGTGTCCCTGAACCGTGGCACCCCATGAGTCATGCCTTCCCACATGGGGACAGCGGTCCTTGCCAAACAGGATCCTGCCTTGCCCAACACTGCCATCCATTTCCTGTCCTTGTGGGAGAAACACTGATGGTCTGTCCCCTCCCACACCCCCTTCTCCGTGCTCCTTATCAGTCATAACGCCTCAGTCCTTTAGGCTGGACCTCACGTTACAGTGTCCAGGATTACAGAGTGTCCCTTATTGGTTACATTTTCCACTGTGAGATTTCAGCCATAATTTCACATATCCTGCTAAAATAAACCACCCTAGATCCCAGTTCAAAACCTTCCACTGAGTTGCAAAGTCACTCATTGTTACTGGACCTCAGTTTCTCTATCTTTAAAAAATGAAATAAGGGACCTTTTTCATGTGTCCTATGGAGCTTTGAAACAAAGACACTGAAGACTATGAAGTTGAGTGCCTCAGGAGTTGTGCTTTGACCTCTACAATTAAAGATCTTTTTTTTTTGTCTTTTTTGTTGTTGTTGTTGTTGTTGTTGCTATTTCTTGGGCCGCTCCCGTGGCATATGGAGGTTCCCAGGCTAGGGGTCAAATCGGAGCTGTAGCCACCGGCCTACGCCAGAGCCACAGCAACGCGGGATCCGAGCCGCATCTGCAACCTACACCACAGCTCACGGCAATGCCGGATCGTTAACCCACTGAGCAAGGGCAGGGACCGAACCCGCAACCTCATGGTTCCTAGTCGGATTCGTTAACCACTGCGCCACGACGGGAACTCCTAAACCTTTTTTTTTTTTTTTTTGGCTTTTTAGGGCCGCAGTCATAGCATATGGAGATACCCAGGCTAGGGGTTGAAATTGGAGCTGTAGCCACTGGCCTACCCCACAGCCACAGCAACGTGGGATCTGAGCCACACCTGTGACCTACACCACAGCTCACGGCAATGCTGGATCCTTAACCCACTGAGCAAGGCCGGGGATTGAACCCACATCCTCCTGGATACTAGTTGGGTTCGTAACCCACTGAGCCACAATGGGAACTCCCTCAGTGTCTAGTTCTTAATCAGCTTTCAGGAGGTATCTGTGATATGATAAATCATATGATGTTGCTCTATGACCATGGGATCAACAGAGACACCTCTCATTTTCCCAAGGAGCATTCTCAAGGAAAAACAGCTGGCTACTTTTTGGGAAGCTATGGTAATTTTGCTTTGTTGGGTGTGTATTAACTTGAGACCATAGCTGAATGGTTTGGAAAAAAGAAGGAACTTCTGAAGCTATTTAGAAGGAGGGATGAAGAGAAGAGACCCGACAGTATGGTACCAAGAGAGGAAACTTTGGGAGGAAGAACAGGTCTAGCTAGTCAAATGGAGGGATCTAACTTAGTTTTGCATCATGGTCTGTGATGTAATCCTCTTCTCTATCTTCCCATGAAGCTTTCAGTAAAATCTCATTAGTCATATATATTGTTGAATAAGAATGTACTGGAAGGGAGTTCCCATTGTGGCTCAGTGGTTAATGAACCCAGCTAGTATCTGTGAGGATGCAGGTTCGATCCCTGGCCTTACTCAGTGGGTTAAGGATCTGGCGTTGCCGTGAGCTGTGGTGTAGGTCGCAGATGCGGCTCGGATCCCGTGTTGCTGTGGCTCTGGCGTAGGCCGGTGGCTACAGCTCTGATTCGACCCCTAGCCTGGGAGCCTCCACATGCTGCGGGAGCAGCCCTAGAAAAGGCAAAAAGACCAAAATAATAATAATAATAATAATAGTAATAATAAAAATAAGAAAAAATGAGGAGGTGACTTTATGACTCTATGGGCTCTTCCAGCCCTAATGTTCTATGATGTTATATATATAAAATACAGAATGTTGCCAAGAAATTCAGATGCTGTAGGTTGGGGTGGGGTTTGGGAATTCCCATTTTAAAAAATTTCCCCAGATGATTATGATGCGTAGGTACATTTGGGCAGCATAGTACATATGCTCATCGTGTCCTATAGTCAAATGTTTAATTACCCACAGGAAAAATCACCCTCCTCCCCCATTTCTAGCATGCCACATCGCTCACAGAAGCAACTGGGTGTGTTCGGAAAATATAAACTCATATTAATATCATTCTAAGTAAAACACTTTTACCAAAAAAAAAAAAAAGGACTTCCGGTTGTGGTGCAGCAGAAACGAATCCAACTAGTGACCGTGAGGTTTCAGGACTGATCCCTGGCCTCGCTCAGTGGGTTAAGGATCCGGTGTTGCCATGAGCTGTGGTGTCAGTCGCAGATGTGGTTTGGATCCTGAGTTGCTGCACCTGTGGCGTAGACCGGCAGCTGTAGCTCCCATTCCATCCCTAACCTCGGAACTCCCATATGCCACAGGTGGGGCCCTTAAAAAAAGCAAAAAAAAAAAAAAGTTTACAAAAACAATGCCGTATCACTGGAGGAAAGGATATAACAAAAGTGCTGGGACAATAGGATAGCCAAATGCGAAATAATAAAGTTGGACCACCCCTACTTCACACCATATCAAAAAAACCCTCTTAAAATGTATCATAGACCTAAATGTAGAAGGTATAAAATGCTTCAAAGACAAAATAGGAGTAAATCTTGTTGATGTTGTATTAGGTGATGGTGTTTTGGTTTTCTTTTAATTTATTTTTTTGGTCTTTTGGTCTTTTCAGGGCGGCACCCACGGCATATGGAGGTTCTCAGGCTAGGGGTCGAATGGGAGATACAGCTGCTGGCCTTCATCACAGCCACAGCAACACGGAATCTGAGCCGTATCTGCGACCTACACCACAGCTCACCAGCAACTCATTAGGATCGCTAAAATAAAAAAGACACACAATAACTTGTGTTGCTGAGGATATGGAGAAACTAGAACCCTCATATACCACTAGTAGGAATTTAATGGTATAGCTACATTGGAAAATAGTTCGACAATCTTTAAAAAGTTAAACAGGGGAGTTCCTGTCGTGACGCAGTGGTTAACGAATCCGAATAGGAACCATGAGGTTGCGGGTTTGATCCCTGGCCTTGCTCAGTGGGTTAACGATCCGGCGTTGCTGTGAGCTGTGGTGTAGGTTGCAGACGCGGCTCGGATCCCGCGTTGCTGTGGCTCTGGCGTAGGCCGGTGGCTACAGATCCGATTCAACCCCTAGCCTGGGAACCTCCATGTGCCGCGGGAGCGGCCCAAGAAATAGCAACAACAACAACAACAACAACAAAGACAAAAAAAAAAAGTTAAACAGGAAGTCACCATATGGCTCAAGAATTCTATTCCCAGGTATGGACCCAAGGTAACCGAAACATACCTTCACATAAAAATTTGCACATAAATGTCCATGGCAGTATAACTTACAATAACCAAAACGTGGAAGCAACACAAATATGCATCAATAATGAACTGTAAACAAAATGCAGTCTATCCACAGAATGAAATATTATTCATCTATAGGAGAAATGAAGTACTGATCTACTTTACAACAGGCAAGAACCTTTAAAACGTTATGTTAAGTGAAAGAAGCCAGTCACAAAAGGCCACATGTTATATGATTCTATTTATATGAAACGTCCAGAATAGGCAAATTCAGAGACAGAAAGTAGGGGTTAAAGGAAGGTTGTGGGGGGCATCGGCATTGGGACGCGATGGCTAATGGATAGTTTCTTTTGAGGGTGATGAAAAAGTTCTAAAATTAAGGTGGTGGTAATAGTTGTACAACTCTGTGACTTTACTAAAAACCACTTAATTATATACTTCAAAGGGCAAATTTTGTGGTATATGAATGATACTCAATAAAAATTTTTTTAGGTGTTCCCGTCATGGCTCAGTGGTTAACAAACCCGACTAGCCTCCATGAGGGCTTGGGTTCGATCCCTGGCCTTGCTCAGTGGGTTAAGGATCCAGCGTTGGCGTGAGCTGTGGTGTAGGTCACAGGTGAGGCTCAGATCCTGCGTTGCTGTGGCTGTGGCGTAGGCCAGCGGCTACAGCTCCTATTTGACCCTTAGCCTGGGAACCTCCATATGCCGCCAATGCGGCCCTAAAAGACAAAAAGATAAAAAAAAAAAAAAGGTTTAGGAGTTCCCGTCGTGGCGCAGTGGTTAACGAATCTGACTAGGAACCATGAGGACACAGGTTCGATCCCTGGCCTTGCTCAGTGGGTTAACGATCCGGCGTTGCTGTGAGCTGTGGTGTAGGTTGCAGACGCGGCTCGGATCCCGCGTTGCTGTGGCTCTGGCGTAGGCCAGTGGCTACAGCTCCGATGTGACCCCTAGCCTGTGAACCTCCATATGCTGTGGGAGTGGCCCAAGAAATAGCAACAACAACAACAACAAAAAGACAAAAAAAAAAGGTTTATTTTAAAGTGTTGCATATGCAACATGAACACATAAACAATTCTTACACAAAAGGAAACATTTTATATTATGCATTTCATTGCTCAACCGACACACACACACATACACACACACACAGTATTAGTCAGGACTTCTTTTGCAAGTGACAGAAATCCAGCTTAAACTGGTTCGAGAAAAGAATAGAATATATTGGCTCACAAAGTTGAAAATTACAGGGGTTGTTGGCTTTAGGCATAGCTAAGTCGTGAGGCTCGAATGATGTAATCCAAGAATCCCTTTCTTTCTATCCTCGGCTTTGCTTTCCTCTGTGTTAGCTTCATTTTTTTGGCAGACTCTCCCCAAGTGATGGTGAGATGGCCACAAGTATCTATGGGATTACAAACTAATTTAGTGAGGAAGGACTGTGCTTCCCTACAAAAATCCAGGATTAGACTTTGACTGTTGTGGCCTGGGTTATATGTGTGGCCAGGGAGGATATGGGCCCACCATGAGGGTAGGGGACAAGATATAGGATGTTACTGTTAATACTATAAATGTCAAAACTGGGCTATTTAAAACAAGCCGTCTTTGGGTGTTTTGCTTTTATTTTTGTTTTTGTTTTGCTGCGCCCATGGCATGTAGAAGTTCTTGGGCCAGGGATCAAACCTGCACCACAGCAGTGACCTGAGCCATTGCAGTGACAACACCAGATCCTTAACCTGCTGAGCCACCAGGAAACTCCAACAATTGAGTGTTTTAGAAAAGAAAGATGGATAGTTGGAACCAACATTAATTCACTTAAACAAATGGATCAAAACACCTATTTTAAAAAAATAGATAGCAAAAGTGGCAGATAAGAGTAATGCTTGGCATTTTGCTTTTTTTGTTTTTTGGGTTTTTTTGTTTTTGCTTTTTAGGGCTGCACCCATGGCATATGGAGGTTCCCAGGCTAGGGGTCAAATTAGAGCTGTAGCTGCCAGTCTACACCACAGCTCACGGCAACGCTGGATCCTTAACCCACTGAGTAAGGCCAGGGATCGAATCTGTGTCCTCATGGATGCTGGTCAGATTTGTTAACCACTGAGCCACGACGGGCATTTCCTGGGCATTTTGCATTTTGATTTTTGCAACCACTAGACAAGTCTTTCATGATATGTCTGTAAACAATGACTGGATAACTGAGCTAAGGTGGAGTCATGGTTCCTTCATTGGCTGTTTCCAAAAAGGACCCCAAATAGGTCAATCTAGTGGTTCTTGGTGGGTCACAAAGGTCTGCTCTTAGTCTTGACCTGGTCGACCTGTTTATTAACTACTTAGATACAGATACAGAAATCACACTCATCAGATGGAGGAGGTTACAGGACTAAGAGTAGTTTACATACTGGATAACAGAAGCAAGATTCAAAATAATTTTCTTTTTTTTGGCCATGTCTGTGGCATGTGGAAGTTCCTGAGCCAGGGATCAAACCTATGCCATAGTTACCCAAGCCACTGCCATTACAATGCCAGATCCTTAACTGGCTTCGCTGCAAGAGAACTTCTGAAATAATTTTCTTTTAATTTTTCTTTTGGATAATTTCAAACATTCACAAATGTAGACATTACAGTATAATAAATCCCAACTACCAGTCAATCAACTTTGACACTTTTCAACTCATGCCCAATCTTTTTTTTTTTTTTTCTTTTTAGGGTTGCACCTGAGACACATCAAGGTTCCCATGCTAGGGGTTGAATTGGAGCTGTAGCTGCTGGCCTACCCCACAGCCACAGCAGCACAGCATCCAAGCCGCGCCTGTGACCTTCACCACAGCTCATGGCAATGTCAGATCCTTAACCCACTGAGTGAGGCCAGGGATCGAACCTGCAGCCTCATGGTTACTAATCAGATTTGTTTCCTCTGAGCCACAACAGGAACTCCTCAACTCATGCCTAATCTTGTTTCTCCTATTCCCCCACACCAACTTCCCTTCTCTCATTTTGAAGCAAATTCCAGACACCTGTTTTTGTTTTTTGTTTTTTTTTGGCTACACCCATGGCATATGGAAATTCCTGGGCCAGGGATTGTATCTGAGCCAGAACTATGACCCACACCAGCCACCAGTTGTAGCAACGCCAGATCCTTAACCCATTCTGCCAGGTGGAGATTGAACCTGTGCCTCTGCAGAGACCTGAGCCACTGCGGTCATATTCTTTTTTTTTTTTTTTGCCATTTCTTGGGCCGCTCCTGTGGTATATGGAGGTTCCCAGGCTAGGGGTTGAATCGGAGCTGTAGCCACCGGCCTACGCCAGAGCCACAGCAACGCGGGATCCAAGCCGCGTCTGCAACCTACACCACAGCCCATGGCAATGCTGGATCCTTAACCCACTGAGCAAGGCCAGGGATCGAACCTGTGTCCTCATGGTTACTAGTCGGATTCGTTAACCACTGTGCCATGATGGAACTCCTGCGGTCAGATTCTTAATCTATTGCACCACAGAAGGAACTCCTATCCTATTTTTAAGAACCAAACTCTAGGAGTTTGTGTCATGATGCAGTGGACACGAATTCTGCATTGCTGTCGCTGTGGCATAGGCTGGCAGCTGTAGCTCCGATTTGACTCCTAGCCTGGGAACCTCCATACGCCGGGTGTGTGGCCCTAAAAAGCAAAAAAAAAAAAAAAAAAAAAAAGAACAAAACTCTAACACTATCACACCTAAAAAGAAAACCCAACAGTTCCTTACTTAATATCATAAAATATCCATTTTTCAAATTTCCAATTGTCTCATGAATATTTCAGAAAATTTTTTTTTCAGTTTGTTTAAATTGGGATCCAAAGCCCATACACTGTGACTGGTTCATATGTTAAGTCTCCTTTATTCTACAAGTTGCCCCCCTGCCACTTTTTTCTTTGCAACTATTTGTTAATATACCAAAATAATCTTGACAACAAAATGTTAGTAGAGATGAATAGACATAACACTAAATCAGGTCTTATAAAATCAGCAGTAACAGTATAAAATGTGGGATACACCTGTAGCTCCCAGATAAAAGTCTAGGATTTTTAGTTGGCCACAAACCTAAAACAGTCAACACCATGATGCAGTTACCTAAGTCCTAATATATACTTAGCCTACATTAACCCCAGTACTATGAACACCATGAGATGTGGTAGGCTTTCTACCATACCAGATCAAACTAGACCTGGAATATTGGGCTGATCGTGGCTCCTAGTCCAATTTTTCAGAGGGACTAAACACTGGTGTGCTTAGACAAAGCCCTGATCCTGGTCAGAAAGCTGTAACACCTTCCCCTTGGCCAGAGAAGGGGCAAGGGAGAAGGGAGAGGGGGGAGCTAGCTATCTATTTGGGTGAGGGAGACTCAAGGCAGCGGGTCTTTAGAAACTGGGGACATGCACAAGATGGTGCTGGGAGAATGGGTGCTGGAACATTCACGTTCAAGAGTTTGGAAGCTAGGAGTTCCTGTCGTGGCACAGTGGTTAATGAATCCGACTAGGAACCATGAGGTTGCGGGTTTGATCCCTGGCCTTGCTCAGTGGGTGAAGGATCCAGTGTTGCCGTGAGCTGTGGTGTAGGTCGCAGACGCAACTCGGATCTGGTGTTGCTGTGGCTGTAGCGTAGGCCGGTGGCTACAGCTCCAATTCGACCCCTAGCCTGGGAACCTCCATATGCCGCGGGAGCGGCCCTGGTAAAGGCAAAAAGACAACCCCCCGCCCCTGAAAAAAAAGAGTTTGGAAGCTAAAGAAAGGGAAGAAGTAGAGCTCTTGTGGCTCAGTGGAAACCAGCATCCATGAGGATGTGGGTTCGATCCCCAGCTTTGATCAGTGGGTCGGGGATCTGGCGTTACCATGAGTTGTAGTGTAGATCTCAGATGCTCCTCGGATCCCAAGTTGCTGTGGCTGTGGTGTAGGCTGGCAGCTGCAGCTCCAATTTGACCCTTAGCCTGGGAACTTCCATATGCCACAGGTGCTGCCCTAAAAAGAAAAAAAAAATGTGTAGAATCACAGAGTCAGGACAGTGGTGTAGTGTGGTCTGTGCTGGCAGATGATCAGAAAATGATTGGCCCACATGGAAATCAAGGGAAAGTAGCTCTGAATGCCCAGCGTCAAGACCTAAGAGCTGGGGCAGCACTTGGTCTCAGGCCTGAAAGCTTCGCAGTCAGTCCAATTTGAGCAGAAGCCAATCCCCAGGCAGAGCAAAGGAGACTGATGGGTGCCATGCACCTACCGAGTGCTACAGACACACAACTTTCTCTGATCCGCACAATAAACCTACGAGATAGATATTTCCTTCCTACTTTACAGATATAAAAACTGAAGCTCATGGAAGTCAGTTATCAGCCCAAAGTCACACATACCTAAGTGTCCGGGGCCAGGATTCAGAGCAGGCCATCCAGGATGCCTGATGGAGGGAGCTGGTGTCAGGGAGAAGGCCAACCTTAGTGACTTAGCAAAGGGGTCAGTGTCTGTATCCTCTAGACACAGGGCACCAACACCTGGGGGATGTATTGTGTCAGCGCTCACACAAGCTTCAGGACTAGGCGGAGAAAAGGGTATGAGAAGAGGACAAGGAACATTCTCCACAAAAACCCAGGCCAAGACTTTGGTCTTCGGATTGCCCCAGCCCTGTTCTCTTCTGGGCTTGAACCTGGGTGTGGAATCCTCCTCTAGAGTCTTTGTGTTTTCTTCTGCTTTTCTCCTAAAGCAAATCCCAGAGTCACCAAGGGAAGGATGATGCTTTTTGGTAAATAGGAGGAGATGTTAGGGCCCAGGGACCAATTCCAGAGCCTCCCCGTTACCTCCAGCAGCTCAGGGGTAGTCTCTCAACTCCCCTCAGGGAGGGCTAAACTTTCAGGCATGAGGGTGGTGCTCTGGATGACAAGCACAGTGCAAGGGTGGGACCCCAGGTGACAGTAAGGGAGCAAGAAGTCACCTCCTGAGGAGGATGCTGGGATGGGGCAGGGCTGGCCCAACCGGTTTGGCCCAGCCAGGAAAGGGCAAGTCAGATCTGGCTCAGCAGGGGAGGCCGGGTGGGGGAGTGGTGCTGACTCAGGGCCTGGCAAGTCAGGTGACAGCCAAGGACAGCTGTTGCCTGGGTGTTTTTAGAAAACTTTGGCTGCCAACGGCTCTCTCATGGGCTGCTTCTGCACCTACTCAGAAGCAGGCAGAGAAAACGAATGCATCTTCTTCATAATAAGCTGTAGGCACACGGAATTAATAGCCTGGCCATGCCCTGTTGGTTCTTGCCTTAATGTACCTAGAAAACAGGAGCAGAAATTAGTCAAGGGTCTTCTGAATTCCCTTTGAATCCTCTAAATAGCGATCGTCGCCCCTTAGATCTTTTTAGGTACCTTGCCAGCAATGCAGTGTAGAGGTTAAGTGAGTAGGTGCTGAAGTAAGCAGGGCCTGCAATCAAAACCTAACTTTATCACATACTATTGGTATGAGTTTGATCGAGTTTCTTAACTTAAAAGAAAAAACATACTTTGAATTATGGAAAAATCCAAATACATACCAATTAGATGTAACAGTATCATGAATTTCCATATATTTGTTATCCAGCTTGAACAGCCCACAGGCAATCTTGTCTCATCGACATCCTACTCATCTCCCATTCCTCCAATTATTTGAAAAGAGATCCCAGGCATCATCTCATTCTATCCCCCTTTACTGCTTCTTCCTTTTTTGGGGGGGCGGGGCGGAAAGGCAGCACAACTGTGGCTTGTGGAAGTTTCCAGGCCAGAGACTGAATCTGCACCATAGCTGTGACCTGAGCCACTGCAGTGACAAGTGACAACACCAACCAATCCACGAAGTCATAAGAGATCGCTACCTCTTTACTTCTTTAAACACTTGTTTCAGAAAAAAAGAAAAAGGGGCGGGGGAAACAAATCCCAAAGCTCTTGTTTCCTCCTCTGAAAGTGGGGATTACGATAGTCTCAACTTCAAAGCATTAGTGTAAGGTCATGCATATATAGGGCCAGAACAATGCAGGAACTCAGTAAATGACAACTGTGTTATTAGATAAAATATAAAAATTGGCAATGTCTTTGCTACTGTCCCATTTCTGCCTGTGCCCCTCTTTCCTCCCAGTGACCCTCCCTTCTAGCACCTGAGGAATCTCTCCCTTGTCGGCACTAAGTCTAGTGCTGACATCGTAACAGGGTTAGGATGACTGCACAGCTGTTCAGGCCTCTGGATGGGTGGGAGCCCAGGGTGCCTGAGCCTTAGGACCGGGGCTAGAGGGAGGCAGTGGGGACATGGGGAAGAGGGCTCAAAATTACAGTGGCCTTGGGAGAGAGACTGGCAGACAGGGGCCAGGTTTGAGCAGAGATATGGCAGCTCCAAGTGGCAACGTCAGCATGAGATGGGACAGAAAAAATGGACGTGGTGGGAATGTCAGGCAAAGTTGGGGTCACCGTAGGAGTTCTACCAGAAACAAATGCGTCAGTCAGGAATCTTGGTTGCGACACAGACGGACTTTGGCAAATAGAAGCAGAAAATAAAATTACTGAAAGGCTATTAGGATGCGCTCAGAATTACTGGGGAGGCTGGAGAACTAGACTAAGGAATTGGGGTGCAGAAACAGGCCACACGTGCACGCTGAGGCCAGACCAGGAGGCCCTCACTGCCCTCTCTGGACACCAATAGATTCTGCAGCCTGTGGCCAGCAGTGGACAGGGGATACCACCTAGTTCTGGCGTCCACAGATGCTCTGGAAGCCAGGTGCTACTGTTGAACCCCACTGCCTTCTCAGTACATGTCCCATTGTGTCTGCTCCTTTGTGTCCTTGGCCCCTGTGTCAAGGTTTGGGGCTGGTGCTTCAGACTAAGAGCCCTGCTCTTGTCTCCACAGCCTGGATGTGTGTTTGGGGGTGTGATAGAGGTGGGGCTGGGGAAGGGAAAATAGTGGGAGGAGGGTTCTGCATACTGAAAACTCATGGTAGAGATTTTTGTAATAGAATGAAGGGAGTTCAGTGCTGCACAGCCAAAGACCTTGTTCAATACACAAGGAAGTGAGTGTGAACGTGGGTGAGGGGTAGGGACTGGTAAGCACTGTTTGGAACAAGGCAAAGAAACCGAATCTCCACTTGGCTGTCAGGGATACCCGAGCCCTGAGGTAGGGCAAAAGACAGTGGAACGCTAGATGCGCAAGCTACACGGGAGAGAGCCCGGCTTTCTCCTGGGGGTATTTTGGACAAAAGAGATGTCTGAGCTCAGATATTATCTTGGCAGTGTCTCACTCAATTGGTATGTAGCATGAGAGCTTCGGATACCCTGTGCTTCTACCCTCTCTCTGGCTCCAGGAAAGAGGTGGGGCAGCCTGCAAATAACTGGGTGCTTAGTTCGAAAAGCTGGAACCAGACAGGGCTGGGCAAGGGCTGACGGGTGACAGCTGAGAGCAGAGTACAAAATTTGTCAACAGACAATTCCATGAAGTCTAGGCTTCCGTGATCAAATCAACGTGGTCAAATAAATTTGTCACAAATGTAAAAATCTGTCTATTGTTATGCTATGTGGCAATTAGGCGTGAAAGCAAACAGCCAGAATCTGTAGTCTTTTTATCAAACTAAACCAAATATTTAGGTTTCTTTTTCTCACTTGGCTATTATTCTGATATCTACAAGGAGTATTAATACCAATTTCCTCTAGTTCCATGTACCATTTAATTTAATTTATTTATCAATTTTTTTTTTTTGGTCTTTTTAGGGCCTCACTCATGGCATATGGAGGTTCCCAGGTTAGGAGTTGAAATGTAGCTGTAGCCACTGACCTACAACACAGCTCACAGCAATGCCAGATCCTTAACCCACTTAATAAGGCCAGGGATTGAACCCGAGTCCTCATGGATACTAGTCAGGTTTGTTAACCACTGAGCCACGAAGGGAACTCTTCCATGTACAATTTTAATCCCTTCCTCACCTGAACTTTGTTTAAAATTTTAGATCTTGGGAGTTCCCTTCGTGGCCCAGCGGAAACGAATCTGACTAGTATCCATGAGGATACGGGTTCGATTCCTGGTCTCGCTTAGTGGGTTAAGGATCTGGTGTTGCTGTGGTGGTGGCATGGGCTGGAGGCTGTAGCTCCGATTCGATCCCGGGCCTGGGAATCTCCATGTGCCTCAAGCGCAGATCTAAAAAGCAAAACAAAAAAAAATTAAATTTAGATTTTGGAGGCAGAATTAATCATCTTCCTTATTTCTTAGCACATTGACTACTGACATCTGCAGTTTGGACAATGTTCGTCTTCTTTTATTTCATTTTCTATTTTCCCCTGCTTCCTCTTTCATTGCCCTCACTCTCCACAGGTCCCTTCTCTAATGGGTTTGATGGATGTTATTAAATATGTATGAATCCTTATAAAATAGTATAGCTTTATGTTTTTAATTTACATGAATGGCACTGTACTATAAATCAGTTTCTGTTTCCTTTGTTTTGGTTCCCTAGTTGCTGACTGTGTAGCTAACTGGTGGTTTCACATTGCTATACAGTATTCTGTGGCACGGGCAGGCCTGCTATAGATCCAATGGTTTATAACAGCAATTTTCCTACATGGTAGATGTTAGACCCATGAATGCTCTCCTAGCCCCTCCCAAAGCCTAATCTTACAAAAACTTAGTCCTGACTTTGAACTCATTAGACCAATTTTCTCCCCCTGAATGGCCTAAACTGATCACCAGAATTTGGGCACGTGTCTGTGAGGAACTAGGAAGGCATTATTCTTCATGTACTTGCTAATTTATTAATAAATTGAAGTGATAACAATCTTTTTTTTTTTTTGGTCTTTTTGCCATTTCTGGGGCTGCTCCTGTGGCATATGGACTTTCCCAGGCTAGGGGTCTAATTGGAGCTATAGCCACCGGCCTACGCCAGAGCCACAGCAATGTGGGATCTGAGCCTCGTCTGCAACCTACACCATAGCTCAAGGCAACGCCGGATCCTTAACCCACTGAGCAAGGCCAGAGATTGAACCTGTGTCCTCTGGATACTAGTCAGATTTGTCTTCGCTGAGCCACGATGGGAACTCCTTTTTTTTTTTTTTTTTTCCTTTTCTTTTTATGGCTCTACGTGCTATGGAAGTTCCTGGGCCAGGGGTTGAATCTGAGCTATAGCTCGGATCCTTAACCCACTGAGCAAGGCCAGGGATCATACCTGCAACCTTGAAGTTCCTAGTCGGATTCGTTAACCACTGAGCCATGATGGGAACTCCTGAAGTGATAAAAATCTTGACTTGGGTCTGAGTTTTCAAATTAGCCAATTTTCAAACCCAAGTCTACTCTTAATGATCTAGACTAACTCAATGTGCAGCCACCACATTTTATTTACTCATTCCCCTAGCAACAGACACTTAGATTGATTTCAACATCTAGCTGCCGCAAAGAAAGCTGTGATGAATCTATGTGAGAATTTCTCCGAGACACACCCAAGAGTGGTATTGTTGCATCACAGGCATGCACTTCATCTATTAAATATTGCCTGACTGCTTTCCAGAATGGCTGGACCAAATTGAACTCCCATCAGCTATGCATGAGAGTTCCTGATGCTCCATATTCTCACCAACACTTGATATTATCCATCTTTCTAATTTTTGCCATTCGACGAGCAAAAAAATTTATCTTGTTGTTCTAATTTGAATTTCTGATGACAAGTAAATGTGAACATTTTTTTCATGTATTCTTCTCTTACTTCTGTGAATTGCCCGTTCCTCTCCTTTGTCTATTTTAGATTTATATTTGTAAAGTGTAATTTATATGATAACTGATGGAATGGCTTTAGTAACTTAATGGTTGCTGGTTGATAAAGGCAGTTTCTTCACAATCAGGCACCAAATGACCTCAGACAGTATCCCTTACTGCTATGGTAAGCCTGGTGGTAGTCTGATCTGGGCATTTTCACGGGCTTACTTTATTTTTTTTTTTTAATTTATTTTTTTTTTTTTTGGTCTTTTTGCTATTTCTTTGGGCCGCTCTCGCGGCATATGGAGGTTCCCAGGCTAGGGGTTGAATCGGAGCTGTGGCCACCGGCCTACGCCAGAGCCACAGCAACGTGGGATCCGAGCCGCGTCTGCAACCTACACCACAGCTCACGGCAACGCCGGATCGTTAACCCACTGAGCAAGGGCAGGGACGGAACCCGCAACCTCATGGTTCCTAGTCGGATTCGTTAACCACTGCGCCACGACGGGAACTCCCGGGCTTACTTTCTCAACCCAGCAGAGTGTTTAATTACGGAGGCCATGTTCTAAAAGGGACATATGCAAATCAGAGTGATGGCACTCAAAGTTATCTCAGGGTCACCTTATATGAAGAGTTAGCTTGGAGCAGCATAAAGGAAAATGCCAATGCTATCTTTCAATAGCTGAAGAGCTGTCATGTGAAGGTAGGGAAAGGTTTACTCTGCGGTGCTCCAGCGGACAGAATTAAAACAAGTGGTTGATATTAGAGGGAAGCACACTTAGACTCAGTATGTGGAACACTCTCCTGTCAGAAATATCCAGCCCTGCAGTCAGCCCTCTTGGCATCAGCAAGCTCACTGGCTGGGTTCACACAGAGGCTGAATGGGCCATAGGTTGTTTAGCGCATTTCTCCATGGAGCAGGAAATTAGTATAGATGACTTCCAAGCTTTCTTCTAATGCAGATGCAATTCAATCCAAATATTTATTGAGCCCTTATCATTTGCAAGATACTGGGTTGGGTATTATAGGAGATACAGCAGTGCTTCCTTAGATGATTTACATCTTGCAGGGGGAAGTGAATCAATGTTTAATAAACTGCTTGTCCTCCTACCCAGTTCTTTAAATCGATTCCTTAAGTCTTTACAGTAGCTTGAATTGGGTAGCTACTGATAACCTCACTTTCCAGATGAGGAACTGAAGTTTAGAATAAGTAGGAGTTCCCGTCATAGCTCAGCTATAGTGAACCTGACTAGGATCCACGAGGATGTGAATTTGGTTTTTGGCCTCACTCAGTGGGTTAAGGTCTTGCCATGAGCTGTGGTGTCTGTTGCAGATGTGGTGCAGATCCTGCGTTGCTGTGGCTGTGGTGTAGGCTGGCAGCTGCAGCTCCAATTCAACCCCTAGCCTGGGAACTTCCATACGCTGCACCTGCGACCCTAAAAAAAGAAAAAAAGAATGATAAGTAATGGTCTAAGATGGCCCAGCTAAAGTAAGACAGAGCAAGGACTCAAGATCAGATCACTGTGACTCCATTATACCATGCCACAAGCCTATGAATTTCTAAGTCGTAAGTGTAGCTTCATATTTCTTGGCTTAGCAGAGGGTTAAAGCATTTCCCTCTTGTCATTGTCTCATTTATTTATTTTTTGGCTGAACCCATGGCACACAGAAGTTCCTGGGCCAGGGATAGAACCCACACTACAGTGGTGACCAGAGCCACAGCAGTGACCATGCTGGATCCTTAACCTGATGAGCCACCCCTGTCATTGTCTTTTTAAGTCTGATGAATCCGTCTCTAGGTCTTTTTTTTTTTTTTTTTTGGTCTTTTTGCCATTTCTTGGGCCGCTCCCATGGCATATGGAGGTTCCCAGACTAGGGGTCCAATCGGAGCTGTAGCCACCGGCCCACGCCAGAGCCACAGCAACGCGGGATCCTTAACCCACTGAGCGAGGCCAGGGATCAAACCCGTAACCTCATGGTTCCTAGTCGGATTCGTTAACCACTGCGCCACGACGGGAACTCTTGTCTCTAGGTCTTGACACTTGGGATACAGTTTTCTGGAGAGATCTAAGTTTCTGGTCCACTTGGGTTCCAAGTCTTTTGTGAGCAGACCTCTTTCTTCACTTTGCCAATGCTCCCTGGGTTTTGCCTTTAGGAAATGCCTTTTATCTCCAACTCTATTCTGTCCTTTCAGTGATGTCTAGGATTTTTTCCAATCATCTCATGCAAGTCAAGTTGCCAAACCCTGTGCTCTCTGCACTTACTCTCAGTTATCTAAAGCCTTTTTTTCTCTTTAGAGCTCTGACCCTACTGCCATAAATATCCCAATTTTCCTCTGACAGAGGACGTGTGCCTTATAGCCTTGTTTTCTATTGATCCATCTAGGGGTTTACTATGCACCTCTTCACAGAGAACCACTACGTTTGTTCATTTCCTGGTGCTCTCTGTTTTCTAAAAATGAATGAGCAGTTACTACTTTAATATATAGTTCATCCTTTGCCTTGGACGATTCTTTTTCCGTTAGATGTTAAAAAAAGAGGTTAACTTACATATTTACGTTTTAATATGTCAATGTAAATACAGTCTCTAGCCTGGCTAGGGGTCTTGCTTGGTTGATAATCACTTTTAGAAAAGGTATAAAGTTGCAAAGATGGATTTAGGGGAAAACTTTTCCCATCTAAGAGATCCCCAGGGGTTAATAGGATGTGTTTTATGTCTCAAATATATGTGATTTTTTTTTTTTTTTTTTGCTTTTTAGGGCCGCACTTGCAGCATATGGAAGTTTCCAGGCTCAGGGTCAAATCAGAGCTGCAGCTGCCAGCCTATGACACAGTCATAGCCAACACCAGATCTGCATCTACAATCTACACCACAGCTCATGACAAGGCCAGATCCTTAACCCACTGAACGAGGCCAGGGAGTGAACCCGCATCCTCATGGATACTAGTCGGGTTCTTAACCCACTGAGCCACAATGGGAACTCCCCCAAATGTGTGATTTTTTAACTGAACTGAGATATTCCTGGAGGAGACTAGGACAAACACAGCTGAGAAAGGCTCAAGGGGCAATAATTCTCTAAAAGGAGGCAGGACTAAATCAAGATATGCAGGCAGAGAACATTGGCAAGCTGTGGTGATAAGAACAGTGGTTGCCTCTGGGCAATCAGTACTTAGCATCAGGAAGGTCAAACAAAGACCTTCCTCAAGGAAGGCCCAAAGGGGAAAATGGGAGTGTGAACACAGGAACTAGGTGGCAGTAAACAGGCAAAGTCCAGAGACCTCAAGGTGATGACAAGCCGTGCAGCTGCCATTCAAGGGAAGAATGCATTCTTAAGAACAGAGAGAGCAAGTGGCATTAAAGTGGTAGAGACAGAGACTGGAAAATATATGTGGGAAGAATGACAGACACCTTCCTGAGTCAATGTCTTTTCAGGCAAGGGTTTCTTACATGCACTAGAGGCAGGTTCTGGAAGTTGAAGCTGAAGATTGGAACCATGAAATAATACCTTAATTTCTAGTGTGAGCATATAAATATACCTATTTTCTCACTTGGTTTTGCCAATATTTGGACTAGATCCTGCCTGGAGCAATTGTTTAAAAAGGTATAAACCCTAAGCTAGTAGTGAATTGGCATTTTCTTTCACCAAGTTTCAACTATTATATTACTTAGGTCTGCGTAGACTGTCATTTTATTCTTTTTTTTCTAGAGGCAGAGTTCATGCTTTGATCACTCTGTGGCCTTCAGTGGCAGATAGGGCTTGAGGCTTAGGCCTTACTCTAGCAAAACCTTTAATTAACTTTAGGGAAGCCAAATATTCGGTACTGGCTGAGCCTCCCACTTCTCACCTTCATGCAATATGATGTCCTGGAGAGGCTTTCTTCCCTTTTCCCTTGTGCATATAGTGCTGGCTCTGCCACTATCAGCATGACTTCTGGCAAGTCCCTAACCTCTCTCTGTAAATTATGTGCAGGAGTTGAATTATGATTTAAAAGCTACAACAGGAGTTCCCGTCGTGGCTCAGTGGTTAACGAATCCAACTAGGAACCATGAGGTTGCGGGTTTGGTCCCTGGCCTTGCTCAGTAGGCTAAGGATCCGGCGTTGCCGTGAGCTGTGGTGTAGGTTGCAGACGTGGCTCGGATCCCATGTTACTGTGGCGTAGGGCAGCAGCTACAATTCTGATTAGATCCCTGGCCTGGGAACCTCCAAATGCTGCAAGAGTGGCCCTAGGAAAGGCAAAAAGACAATAGCAACAACAACAACAACAACAACAAAAAGCTACAAAAAAAAAAAAAGCTACAACAGGGAGTTCCTTGGTGGTCTAGTGGTTAGGACTCAGCACTTTCACTGCTATAGCTCAGGTTCAATCCCTGGTCTGGGAATTGAGATCCCACATCAAGGCCCTGAACACTGTGGCCAAAAAAAGAAAAAGAAAAAGAAAAAAGCTATGACAGCTCTAAACTTTTAGGATCCTGACCCAAGAATAAATAAAATTTGTTAATAAATATAATTAATTCCCGAAGTTCCAGAATACTGAGTCCACTGAGAAAAGGCACTCTAGCTGATAAAACCATTGGAAACAATTGGGATAAAGAATAATTATTATTTTTTTAATGGCCGTGCCCATTGCATATGGAAGTTCCCGGCTAGGGACTGAATCCGTGCTGCCAGCTGCAGCAATACTGGATCCTTCACCCACTATGGCAGATCAGGCATCGAACCCTTGCCTTCGCAGCCATCCAAACTGCTGCAGTTGGACTCTTAACCCCTGTGCCATAGTGGGAACTCTAAGAATAAATTTAAGAAAATATTTTCATTTTTAGCTGCCCACTATCACCAATGTTTATGTAGTAGAATTAATTAGGCTTTCTACATTTAAAAATCATAACATTTCTAAAATGCCTCACAACATTGGGGTTTGAGTTAATTGAGCTTATTTTGAAAGGAAGAATGAAGCTAACACTGAAGATTTTCCTGACATGCTGAATGTTATGACTGAAATGATGACAAACCTGGGAAGCACCGATCATAGCTCAATTTGTGATTTGCATGGCTAGGCTATTTTAGAATTGTTGGTATTATCCTCATAAGACATTCCAAACTGGAGAAAGAATGATTCATAGAGTATACGGTTTAAGTGACAAGAGCAATCACAGAAACAAACTGGAGAGTAAGATTATTAGAGAAGACAGGCAGCTTCAGAAATGAAGCTTTAGAGGTAGCTGGGGAGGAAGAGTATAAGACAAGTCTTCAAAAATGGGAGACTGAGATTCCCTGGTGGCTCAGCAGGTTACGGATCTGGTGTTGTCACTGCTGTGGTTCTGGGGTTACTGCTGCGGTGCAAGTGCCACAGGTGTGGGCCAAAAAAAAAAAAAAAATGGGAGACTGAAACACGATTACCCTAACTGCCCAAAAAACTAATTTTAATTACATATTAAATGAACAGGAATCCCCGTTGTGGTTCAGCGGTTTATGAACCTAAATAGTATAGACGAGGATACAGGTTTGATCCTAGGCTTCGCTCAGGGATTGCTGCAAGCTTTCAGTGTAAGTCACCAGGAGAGCTCCGATCTCGTGTTGCTGTGACTATGGCATAGGCTGACAGCTGCAGCTCCAATTCACCCCCTTGCCTGGGAACTGCCATATGCTGCAGATGCAGCCCTAAAAAGATTAATAAATACACATTTTGCTGGTGGGGGGTGGGTTGTAAAAATGCAGTTTTTACTTCTCTCTCTCAATCTCTGTTTCTTGCTTTCCAGATGTCTCAGGGTTTTCTCCCGTAGCAGGCTGAACCAGCCCACCAAGTTCGACTACTCTGCCATCACACCCTAGGTGTGTTTTAGAGCCACAAAGCACACAGAAAAAAGGTAGGGCAGGAGTATGAATATTTAAACCACAGAAAGTAATATTTAAACTACCTGAGGCTGAGGAGAGGGAAGAAAGGGTGTTAGCCATAAGAAATGATAGTCAAGGAAGAGGCAGCTTGGGGTTGGGGTTGGCTTCACTATCCTTCAGTTTGGGACGCTGGTGGTTCGATTCCGGCCAAAGGGAAGGGTCCCGCTTCCGTATAGTGCTCTTGGGCTGTCCTTACTCCGAAAGGCGGCTAAAGTTCTGGAGCTGGTTCTCCATGTAGAGCACAGCACCGAGGCTTCCACTTGGTGGTAGGTGCTCCCAACGCCCAGGTGATCCTCAGCCCTCTGTTCCTCGCCCTAGAAGGCAGATTACATCATCCCAGCTTGAGCAGCGCGGCCAGTTTTTTCCATTTCAAACTCCTGGTATCTTGAACGCCAACTCTTGCTCCTTAAGCAAATCGGGATGGAGCCGTAATGTTTCCCAGGCCATGACTAGCCACGAGGGACGGCACTCCTGAATGCGCCTCATTTTAGCTTAGAGGCTATTAAATGACCCAGGGCGCTGCTTTTTCTAGCATATACGGGCTATGGCTACACAGGAACACATGGCCACCCAAGCCGGTGGCTGCCCCAAGACTCTCAGCTCGACACACGCGTCAAGCGCGGCGAAAAGCATCCTCCGCTCAGCCGGGAGGGCGATCCGGGGAGGAAAACGGGGGGAAGTCAAGGGGCTAATCCAGCGTGCCGCGCCTGCGCAGTCACTAGGCAGCGCCTCCCCGCGGGGCGTGCTCACAACGCCGCGCACCCTATCAGGCGGCCACAGGGAGCGCGCCCGCGGCCTCGCCCTCTCTCGCCCCTCCTCTCTCTTGTCTCCGCCGGGCCTTAGACCGAGGCCCTGAGAGCTGGAGCTTCACTCTCCGCCCCCGCGTACCCCCATACCCCCTGGCGCGCGTGCGCAGAGGCGGGCCGCAGAGTGAGGGCGCGAGGAGAGGGCGGGCGTACGTCCTTGCGTGCGTCTCAGGCAGCGCGCACGCCGGCGTGAGAGGGCACGGGGAAAAGGTGGCTCTGGCCGGGGCGGCTCGGCTTCCTGTGGCTATGTAGCTGAGCTCGTCGGCTCCGGGTCCTCCTTCGCTGCCGTCGCCGCGCCCTAGCGCGGAGCTGCTACTGTTGCTGCTCGAGAGAGAGAGAGAGAGACAGACAGACAGACTGTCCTCACGCCCGCCGCACTCCCTCGACGGCCGAGCTTGCTCTCTAGCCCGTGGGAGCGTCCCGGCCGAGCAGCCCTGAGGGGGGAGGGGAGGCCATTTTGTCCCGACCGACTCCCCGGAACCGGGCGGAGCGGCTGGGAGAGGCTGCGGAGCCGTGGTCGCCGCCCTCGAAGGCACCGGACGCCGCCACCGTCGAGGCTTCCTCGACGAAGCCGTTCCTAGGTCGCCCGCGCCCTCTCGAGCCCTCCTTTTTCCCACGCTTCCCCGGTCCTCCGGCCTGAGAACGCCTGAGCGAGGAGTTGTCGGTAGTGAGAGGGACTGATCCCTTGGGGCCGCCGGCGGCGAGAGCCTGAGCCGCTCCTCCCAATGGCGAAGAAGACGTACGACCTGCTTTTCAAGCTGCTCCTGATCGGGGACTCGGGAGTGGGGAAGACCTGCGTCCTTTTTCGTTTTTCGGATGATGCCTTCAACACCACCTTTATTTCCACCATAGGTAAGACCTGTGGGAGGATGGCGTACGGTCTCTGCAGCTGCAAACCGTTTCTTTAACTCCAGACATCTTGCTTCGCGTAATATACGCCTTTGTTTCAGTGATTCCGATTCCAAGCGACAGACCCAAGTTACTGTTTGAAAGCCTCGAGCTTTCTGGGGCGGGGTCTTCCCATGCTCTCCATCGGTTCTTTTCCTTTCAGGTCTCCCACTCTGCTCAGTGACTGCTGTTACAAAATATGCAGCATTAACAACGTTCCAGAACCCTGTTTCTTTAAAAGACTGGGTTGGCTTTTTCCATGTTTGTGTGGCGTTACTAGATGTACGATATTTGTAAGGGATTTATTTTGATGGCTGGGAGTGAAGCAGTAGGAGTCATTTGGCAAAGGCCTTAATTCATATACTTGAGGGCAAAGAGAAGATTCCATATGGTCATAACTTAGAGTAAACTTGAGGGTTTGTGTGAGGAATAATTAAAGCAAATTAGAAAGGAAAAGCGAGTTGCCCCGCGTTGACTAATCCATTGATGTGTCAAACAATCGGAGGCTCTTCGTGCTTGGGGTGGGACTCTATTGGTATGTTGGCTCACAGTGCTTTTTGAGACATCAACAGAAGCGGTAAGCAAATGGAAGCTGATCAGTTTCTGTCCTCGATTCTGAAAGAATGAAGTTCTCCCTTCTTTTTTACACTGGAATTTACAGGGAATTGTTTGCCAGTCATAGCTTTAGGACTTCTAATGTACTTCCACCTCATGTTTCAGAATTATTTATTGTGAAAGTAAGAGCTAAAGATTGACCTTTTAAGTCGGTTTCCCCTTTGAGAAGAGAGAAGCCTTTAGGAAAGTCCCTTTTGATTTTGCTAAGAAAATTTAGTGGCATTAAAATCAATTTTGTTAAAAGAATTGTATGTGAACCCCCCCCCCCCCAATACCTTAAAGGGCACGTAGTTGTCTCTGTCAGTTGGGGCTCTGCACGCAGCTGTGGGTCAGTGCAATGAAAACCATGTTTAAGTGTAATTGGTTTTATGTTGAAACGATTTTTAAAAAGCAGCTGCAGTCCTCTTTGAACTCTGGGAATTTTCAAAACTAAACTGATTTCAAACAGTGTATAGCATTTTGAATCATTGATTTGGATTTCTTGTGAGAAATATTTGTCAGTTAATTCTCAAAGCAAATTATGCTAAAGTTGGGCGAGGGATCATTGTAAATAGATTTTCATTTTACTCCCTTTTTGGGGGGGTGAAAGGTCATTGTAATCATTATTTCCTGAGTGTCATACTGTTCTCTAGACCTGCTATAAATTTGATGAAACTTAAAACTTGTTTTCTACTTGTGGGTAGCACTTCCTACCACTAGGTTTGCTTTTAATGTTATACTTTTAGCTGTAGCTGGGTGGGTCAGGTGGTTAGATAGTTCAGCAAATATTTATTGAGCACCTAATGCTAGGTGGTGTTTTAGGCACTGGGAATAGATAAGTGGTGAACACAATAGACCTCCTAAGGAGCAGTCTAGTGAGGACAATCACTAGAGTGGAAAGTGCTATATAGTAGGGGTAAGCGTAGGGAGGAGGGGTGACTAGCCTAAATTAGGCTTGCATGGAGATGATGTCTAAAATAAAGTCTGAAGGGTAAGTAGGAATTGGACCAGAGTGGTGATATAGGGCCTTCCTGGAAAAGGGAACATAGAATAAACCTGTAGTATGATCAAGGATTTAATTCATATGGTCAGCTTTAACCTATGTAGAAGTAGAGGCGGAGAGTAGGAAGCAAAACATTAACTCTGTCCACTTGTCTTTTTATTTTTATTTTTTAAATTTATTTTATTTTTGGCCACGCCCGGACATGCGGAAGTTCCTGGGCCAGGGATTGAACAGATATAGCAGTGACAACGCCTAGTCCTTAACTGCTAGGCCACCAGGGAACTCTCTACTCTCGTCTTTTTGTAATGGGTGCATTATGTCATCTTATAGGGTATAAAAATGCTTGATATGATTTATATTTTGATATATAAGATATGTTGAACATTGTAGACTGAGAAATTAATAAATACATGAGTGTAACATTCTGAGTACTGCTCCAGCACATTGCACGTGTTAGCTCTGTGTGCAGGTTTAAAGTCTACTGGTGTCTTATACCAGTGCCATCCAGAAGAAATACAACGTAAATCTCATTGATAATATTTCTAGTAGCCACATTTAAAAGGTAAAAGAAGTTTTTTTGTTTTTGTTTTTGTCTTTTTGCCTTTGCTAGGGCCACACCCACGGCATATGGAGGTTCCCAGGCTAGGGTTCTAATCAGAGCTGTAGCCAGCAGCCTATGCCAGAGCCATAGCAATGCGGGATCCGAGCCGTGTCTGCAACCTACACCACAGCTCACGGCAACCCGGATCCTTAACCCACTGAGCGAGGCCAGAGATCGAACCCGCAACCTCATGGTTCCTTGTCGGATTCGTTAACCACTGAGCCTCGAACTCCAAGAGAAGTATTTAATAGTATATTTTACTCATTTTATTCAAAGTTTTACCATTATGTAGCCAAGATTAAAAAATAGTTGAGACATTTTACATTCTTTTTCTTCAGTGTGTGTCTGTTATATTTATTGACCATTTCAGCTTAGATTAGGCACATTTCAGGTGGTCAGTAGTCACACGTGGCTGGTGGCTGCCGCATTGGACAATGCATGTGTAAAGAGTATAAACTCGCCAAACTCACCACTTGGCTAATGTGCAGATGATTAAATGTGTGATACTTTTAGGACATTGTAAATTTAGGCAGTTGACTAGGATTTTTTTTGTTTTGCTTTACTTTTGCCTTTTTTTTTTGGTCTTTTTAGATCTGCACCTGCGGTTTATGGAACATCCCAGACTGGGGTTTGAGTTGGAGCTGTAGCTTCCATCCTACACCACAGCAATGCTGTATCCGAGCTGTATCTGCGACCTACACCACAGCTCACAGCAATGCTGGATCCTCAACCCCCTGAGCAGGGCGAGGGATTGAACCTGAGTCCTCATGGATACTAGTTGGGTTCATTACCACTGAGCCACTATGGAAACTCCTGCTTTTGCTTTTTTGAAAAACCTAGAGCATTCTCTAATTATGAATGATTATGAATTTGAATTGTCATTTGATTGTTAAAACCTCTTGAGGTTTTCAGAGAAGTAGTTACCTTGCAGGTGTTCAGTAGAGCCAGCCTGCTGAATGAAGACTGGCCCTCATTATTTTAGGCACAGTCATTTTAGTTACCTGTTGATTATTGATTCTTAAAATAATTTTTATAGGCTTATGGTGCTTACAAAGACTACTGTATTTAAATTTTTCTGTATACTTTCAATTCCTGTGCATCTATACCAGAAGTTGTGTTTGTTGCTTACGGTCAGACTTACTGCAGAGTTGTGACAACAAATTACTGGTATGTTCCACACTCAGAAATCTCAAAGCGAATCCAAGGGCACTAGAATATAAGCTGCACTAAGGCAGAGAGTTTTGCTTGCTTGTTTTTTTTTGTTTGTTTGTTTTGTTTTTTAACTGATAGATTGATAGATGCTAAGCAACTAGAAGAATCCCCGCATTTAATGGGGGCATGTTCAATAATGCAAGCAGGCAGGTAGCAAGTATAATCAGGATCCTCTAGAATTGACTAGTTTTATTTTAATACTGTCCTTTCTACCTACTTTCTGAGCATTAAATATGTGTGGTAGATTGGGATCAGATTTTATTAAGAATGTTAGCTGTTTGGCTAACAGAGTAATTTTAGTGTAAAACCGGTCTCGGAAATTCAGATTGTTTGAGAAGTATTTGCGAAGAGTTACTAGTTTCGGATGAGCAAATTTCATAGGTTGATTTGGCTGTCACCCTCTTGACAGTATGAGCTCAGGAAAGCATACCCCTTTTTTGTTGTTTTTGGCCATCAGGAAAGCATACCCCTTTTTTGTTGTTTTTGGCCGTACCTGCAGCACACAGAAGGCCAGGGATTGAACCCACACCACAGCAGTGACCTGAGCCACAGCAGTGATAACACTAGATCCTTAATCCCCTGAGCCATCACGGAACTCCAGCATTACCCTTTTTAGTGATTTTATTGTTACCTGGACCTGCCCCAAAGCATAAATTTTTAGTGGGCTGTTTACTGAAAATGCTACCTTTTGGTATTATTAATCCTCTCTTTACCCTTAGACTCATGTTACTTTTCCTGTAGGAAATATCTTTCATTGAGAAATGGAGTCTCTTGGTTCCATGTAAAAATTAAATTGGTAAAGTCCCTGAGATAGGTATAACGAATGAATGCACCCTTTTTGTTGTCCTGAGTGTTTTTGGTAAGCTTTGGAAGAGTAGGATGGTTCTTCTAACTTGCATTTAAGAATTTGTTGATTAAATCGAACTGAACCCATTTTATTTGGATAGACTGCTTTTTAGAGAAATGAACAAAATCTTATTCATATTAAACATATCTGGACTTGGCTGTGACATTGTGGCAGTGGCTTATGCTGCCTAAAGAATTTCATTTGCATAGTTTTAGGATTCATTAAAAACTGCCCATTTTTCTGAAGAAGATACACAGATGGCTAGTAAGCACATGAAGAGATGTTCAACATCACTAATCATTAGGGAAATGGCAAATCAAAACCACTGTTACTTCACACCCATTAGGATGACTGACATCAGAAATGAACTTTGTCATGCAGTTATCTATTTGGGTCCCTGCTTTCATTTCTTTTGGGTATATACCGAGAAGTGGAATTGCTGGATCTTATGATATTTCTATTTTTAATTTTTTGAGAAATCACCATATTGTTTTCCATGGTGGCAGCACTATTTTACATTCCCACTAGCATTGCACCAGGGTTCTATTTCTCCACATCCTCATTGATACTTATTATCTGTTTAGCAGCATGTACTATATAACAACCAAAAGGTGGAAACAACCCAAATGTCTATAGACAAATGAATGGATGTATGAAATGTTGCATGTACACACATTTGAGTATTTATTCAGCCTTAAAAAGAATGAAATTCTGATAGATTTTACAAGATGGATAAATCTTGAAAGCACTGTGCTCAGTGAATCAAGCTTGCCACAGAATGACAAATGTTACTGTCTAAATCACTTATATGAGGTACCTAGAATGGGTCAATTCGTAGAGAAGGTAGAATAGTAGTTACCAGGGCCTGGGGACTTGGTAATGGGAAGTTATTGCTTAATGGGTACAGAATTTCAGTTAATGGGGAAAATTATTGCTTAAAGGGTACAGAGTTTCAGTTTGAGAAGATGAAAATGTTGCAGAGATGGATAGTGGTGATGATTGCACAACAATGTGAATGTACTTAATACCACTGAATTGTGTACCTAAAAATGGTTACAGTGCACAAAAAGACAGATACTGCATGATGCCACTTATAGGAGGTATTTAAAGTTGTCAGATTCATAGAAACAGAAAGTAGAGTGTTAGAAAGTAGAAGGATAGTCTCCCAGGAACTGGGAGGAGGGGGGAGTGGGAAGCTGTTAAATGGATATAGTTTTAGTTTTGTGAGAAGAAAAAGTTTTGGAGGTTGTGAATATACTTAACACTACTGCATTACGCATTTAAAACTGGTTAAGTTGGTACACTTTCCGTTACATGTTTTTTTTACCGCAATTAAAAAAATGGTTTAAATGGTAAATTTTCTTATGTATAAACTATTAAAAGAAGCCCCCCAAACAAACAAAAACTCTTTGACCCTTGACACAGCTCTCTAAAAGAGCATTTAATCACAGACAGCTCCTTACTGTTTCATGTGATAACTGCTGTTAACCAGTGTGGTCTTTAAGTCAAGAGGATCCTTTAAGGTACTTGGCCATACTTTATTATCACTGGTCTGTACTTGCGGTGCTGGAGGCGGGTTCATATTTTTTGTTTTTGTATCTATATAGAACTATTTGGAATGTTAGAATCAAGGAATATTAAGATAGGGACAAAACCTTCAGTGAATATTAAGAGTTGGGACACTGACAAGGGTGAGTTGAAGTAACTTGCAAGAGATTATATAGCTAATTAGTGAAGTGTTTTGCTTCATTAATTTGAATTTGAAGAATGGAGTTACAGTGGTTTGTTGTTGCTGTTTTGTGTTTGATTTGACAGAAGTGGGGAAATAACAGGTATCAGCACCAGATATCAAGGGGTCTGTTCAGGTTACCTGTTCTTCGCAAACACAGTGCAACACAGCAGATCTGAGCTTACAATGTTGGAAGTAATTATTTTCTTTTCAAGAATTATGGTGTATAGCGGTGTTCAAGATGTGGCAAAGGAAAATACTGATATTCCTGTTTGGTTTGTAAAAGGTAAAGAATGATAGGAGAAATACTGGACATCTATTTAACAGTACAGGGTTGCCCAGGTAGTGAGGTAGGTAGTGCAGCTAGGATTAACAGAGAAATAGGGGCAAGTTGAGTGTTGATTTACAAATAAGAGACTGTTATTTAGCACAGAATATGAATTGTGTGATTAACTAAAGAGAGCTACATGAGAAAACTGCTTATGGAGATGTTTCAGTCATAAAGGAAGAATGTAAAGGAGCGTTAGAGAGTGTTGAGAACATTTGAACCCGTAAGACTGAAAAAAGTATTGTAAAGGTCAGGGATTTGCTTCCTTCAAATAAATGAATGTTGGGGGTTAATGGAATAAGTATTTATTTATTTACTTATTTATTTATTTCTTATTGTCTTTTTTTTGTCTTTTTGCCTTTTCTGGGGCCGCTCCCTTGGCACGTGGAGATTCCCAGGCTAGGGGTCTAATCAGAGCTGTAGCCACTGGCCTACACCAGAGCCACAGCAATGCAGGATCCGAGCCGAGTCTGCAACCTACACCACAGTTCACGGCAATGCTGGATCCTTAACCCACTGAGTAAGGCCGGGGATGGAACCCACAACCTCACGGTTCCTGGTCAGATTTGTTAACCGCTGCGCCACGACGGGAACTCCTGGAATAAGTTTTTAAAATTGGGCCATAAGAAAAGGATTTTTTTCTTTCTTTCTTCTTTTTTTTTTGTTTTTGTTTTTGCTGTGCCCTGTGGCATGTGGAAGTTTTCAGTCTAGGGATCAAACCTGAGCCACAGAAGCCACCCCAGGCACTGCCATGGCAACACTGGATCCTTAACTGGCTGTGCCACAAGGGAACTCCCAAGAAAAAGAATTTGAAAAGATGACTAGAGAAATTTTGGAGTAGAAAACTCATCTTAAGGGAGATCTCAAATGAAGAAAATATTTTCTTTGAAGATAGTGCCATATATTTTGGGTTACAAGCAAAAGTGATTGCTTGATATTTATCCTTCTTTCCAGAGATGAAAAATTATGTTTTTGAGGAAAACAGCAACTGGTGATGGAACACTAAGTTTCCAGTATGATCCAGAAACAGAGCATCCAAGGTTATAAAACATTCAAAAATGGAAAAAAACCATTGTTCTGGAGACCCAAAAAGTACAACGTATCAAAATCAGAACAGAGGACAGTGCTGATTTGTTTTCTTCATATCAATAGCAATGATTATGCAGACTTCTTTAAATTGACATTTTTATTAAGGCAATTGTAGATTCACATGCAGTTGTAAAGAAAAAAAAAAAGTTACAGAGGGATCCCTTGTACACTTTGCCCAGTTTCTCCCAGTGGTAACATTTTGTGAAACTATAGTATAATTCACAACCAGGATATTGTCATCTGGCACAGCACATCAATCTTATTCATATTTCTTTAGTTTTACGTACTCATTTGTGTGTGTGTATTAAATTCTCTACAGTTTTGTCATTTGTGTAGGTTCATGTAGCCACCACCATACTCAAGAATGGAACAGTTCCAAGGGACAAGGATCCCTTGTATTCTTTTTTTTCTGGCTGTGTCCCACAGCATGCAGAAGTTACTGGATCAGGGATCAAACCTGCACTATAGTAGACACCCCCCCCCCCCCACCCCCCTGCAGCCCAGCTGCAGTAGTGACAAGGCCAGATACTTAAGCCTCTAGGCTGCCAGGCAACTCCCCCCTTTTCTCCCCCACCCCCACTCTCCCCTCCAAAAATTTATCCTCTATGTGTAGTATTTTGTCACTCACAAATATAAGTGGAATCATAATAGGATGTAACCTTTTGGGATTTGCTTTTATTCATTCAGCACAATTCCCTGGAGATTTATCCAAGTTGTGTTCATCAAATTTTTTTTTTTTTATTGTTGAGTAGTATTTCATGGTATGCATTCCCCACAGTTTGTTCAACCATTCTCCCATTGAACATTTGGGCTCTTTCAAGTTTTGGCTGTTATAAATAAAGCTTCAGTGAATTTTTGTGTATAGATTTTTGTATGATCATAAACTCATTTCTCTGGGATAAATGCCTAATAGTGCAATTACTGGGTCGTATGGTAATTGCATGTTTAGTTTTTTTGTCTGCTTGTCTTTTTTTTTCTTTTTTTTGTCACATGTTTAGTTTTATAAGAAGCTACCAGACTCTTTCTAGAGTGACTGTACTATTTTATATTTCAGCTGGTAGCAAATGAGTGATTCAGTTTTTCTACATCCTCACCAGCATTTGGTAGTGGTGTGTTTTAGCTGTTTTGGAAGTGTGTAGTGATAATCTCATTGTGGTTTTAATTTGTATCTCCCTGGTGGCCAGAGATGTTCAAAATCTTTTTATGTTCTGTTTGCCATCTTTATGTTTTGTGGTGAAATATCTGTTCAGGTCAGTTGCCTGTTTTCATTTTCTTTTTTTTGCCTTTTTGGGGCCCGCCCACAGCATATGGAAGTTTGAAGGCTAGGGGTGGAACAGGAGCTGTAGCTGCTGGCAGCCCGTGCACAGCCAGAGCAATGCCAGATCTGAACTGCACCAACCGACGGATTGTGGCACTTAACCCACTGAGCGAGGCCAGGGATCAAACCGCATCCTTATGGATACTAATCGGATTCTTAACTTGCTGAGCCTCAACAGGAACTCCAGTTGCCTGTTTTCTTTCTTCTTTTTGTTTTTTTTAAGATTTTTATTTTTTCTGTTATAGTTGATTTACAATGTTCTCTCAGTTGCCTATTTTCTAATTGGATTGTTTTTCTTTTTTACTATTGAGTTTTTCGAGAGTTCTTTATACATTTTAGATACTAGCCCCTTGTTGAAATGTGGTTTGCAAATATTTTCTTCTGGTCTATAGCTTTTATTTTCTCCACAAGGGCTTTCGCACACAAAAATTTCAATTTGGATGGAATTGAATTATTTTTTTTCTTTTTATGGATCATGCTTCTGGTGTCTAAGAACTGTCTAGTTCTAGGTCACAGAGGTTTTTTTTTTCAGTTTTTTTTTTGTAAGAGTTCTATGGTCTAATGTTTTACATGTGAGCCTCTGATATATTTTGAGAGTTAATTTTTATATAGGGCATGAGGTTTAGGTCACGTTTCATTTTTTGCCCTTGGATTGATATCTAGTTGCTCCAGTACCATTATTGAATGAACAAGTTTTTTAGAAAGTCTCATATATTCACTCTGTTGATACAGATATTCTGAAGCCTTCAGAGATCCTGTATGACTCTATAGGATTGAAAGTTGACTTAGTGATTGACTCTGTTAATAGTTTATTCTATGCTTTCTGAAAGATTTTTAAAATTAATTTTTGTCAGCGATATGTACACATATCTGAAGATAAATAAATTGCTAAAAGATTTATAGTAACAAAAAAAAGCAATCTCCTGTCCCTTCTCCTCTCCATCTCCAGTCCTGTTCCTTTTTTTCCAGTTCTGTTCTTAAGAAGCATCTTCTAGCTTTTCTATTATGTCTCTGTATGTTCAAATAATAGGCTATACAGCCATTTCTTGAGTCATTAATATTAGATGAAAATTTTAACCTTTTATAATCTCATCCCACTCTTTATTCCAGTTTTTTGTTAAATTGATACTCAGCGCTTGCATTAATATGCCCATGTGAATATTCTTTATCAAGCTAAATAATCTATTATGACTGTTTCTTTTTCTCTGAAATTAAAAGATCTCTATATTTGATTAATTTCTTTTACCCATTATCAAGTCTTACTCCATCCTCCAACAGCCTTTCAAAATGAATTTTTGCACAAACCATCAGAGATAATGTATGTTTTTTTCCTGGACCTATCTTCTAGGTCTTTCTTCTTCCCTTAGCCTCTCTCTTTTGTGAAATATTGTTGTTGGTTTATTGGCTTGAATCATAAAATCCTCTAGTAGCTTCTTGCAAAAAGGGTGCATGGCAAAGGAAGTTTTTTGAGACTTTCTAATTTGACAATGTCTAAATTCTTTCCTTTCATTTGATTAAAAGTTTGACAGTTTACAGTTAAGCTTCCTTTTGTCTTCTAGCTTCTGATGTTGCTGGCCAGTCCAATACTATTTCAATTCTTTATCCATTGTTTATGGCCTAGTTTGTCTCTGGAAGTTTTTAGATTTTTAAGTTTGCTGAATTCCTCATAAAGAATTATGTACTTCAGTGGGTGGGTCTTTTTAAAAAATAAGCCCATGTTCCCAATACTTGGAGGGTCTTATCCAGGTCCTTCAAGTTTTCCCTCCTATGATTTTCTTCCTTTATTTTCTGTTTTTAGTTGGATATTGGACTTCCTGGATTGATTGTATAATTTCTTATTTTCCAGTTTTGCTAATTTGTTCTATTTTCTGGGAAAGTTCTTTGACTTTATTTTCTAACTTTTCTGTTGAATATGTTTAAGTTCTAGTGCTTTTTCTTCTTTTTTAAAATTTGTTTTTCAAGCATTCTATTCTTGTTTTATGAATACAGTATCTTTTCTTGGAAGATACATTATTTGACATTTTCTTCTTTTTCTTGGCTGTCTTTTTTTTTTTTTTTTTTTTTGATCTTTTTGTTTTTCAGGCCTGAACCCATGACTATATATAGAGGTTCCCAGGCTAGGGGTCCAGTCGGAACTGTAGCCGCTAGCCTACACCACAGCCACAGCAACACGGGATGTGAGCCGCATCTGTGACCTGTACCACAGCTGATAACAACGCCAGATCCTTAACCCACTGAGCAAGACTAGGGATTGAACCCGCCTCATGGATGCTAGTCAAGTTTGCTAACCGTTGAGCCATGACGGGAACTCCCTTGGCTGTCTTTTTCCTTCACGTTTTCCATACCCATCTTCAACCCCTACCCCATGTTTGTTTTATTATATATTTTAGAGGCCTTCCTCAGATGATTGGTGATTTCAGGGTATACATTTATAATTAAGAATAGGTCTTTTTGGAGTTCCCTTCATGGCACAGTGGAAACGAATCTGACTAGGAACCACGAGTTTGCTGGTTCGATCCCTGGCCTTGCTCAGTGGGTTAAGGATCCGGCATTGCGGTGAGCTGTGGTATAGGTCGCCGACGCAGCTTGGATCTGGCGTGGCTTTGGCTGTGGTGTAGGCCGGCAGCTGTAGCTCCAATTTGACCCCTGTCCTGGGAACCTCCATATGCCTTGGTACGGCTCTAAAAAGACAAAAAAAAAAAAAAAAGAATAGGTCTTTGAAAAGATGTTTGCAGGGACTTCCCATTGTGGTGCAGTGGAAACGAATCCTACTAGGAACCATGAGATTGCAGGTTCGATCCCTGGCTTTGCTTGGCGTAGGCGGGCAGCTACAGCTCTGATTCCACCCCTAGCTTGGGAACCTCCATATGCCTCCGGTGCGGCCCTAAAAAGAAAAGCAAAAAAAAAAAAAAAAGATGTTTGCAAACTTTGTAAACATGGGTGGGCCTTTTAGTCTCTCAGTTTTTAGTTTCCTCTTCACATTCCATTAAGCTTCTTGTTCCTGAATTCAGTATATCTGTTTCAGATTTCCTAGAGAATAAATCTTTAGACCCCTTCTTGGTCTTGAAGTGTGATAATCTCTGGCAGGGTGAAACAGAGGCTAGATCTTGGGATGTCCTTATATAAATCTTTAATCAGGCCTTCACTTTCTTACTGGTACCTTATACCTCCTATTGCTAGACCTTTCTAGATTTCTGAGTCTTGGCTTGCTGCTCACTGGCATCTTCAGTGGATTCTGAAGTCATAAACTTATTTATCATCATCTGTTCTGGTTAGTTAGAATGTCTGTTCATTGAAGTGAAGGTATACTTTATTTGTATTTCTTTGTTTTCCTTAGTGACTTTGGAGAGAAGGGGTTAGAAAGATCTTTCTCCACTAGTTTAACTGGAATTTAAAGAAAGTTTTCATTCCAAATGATTTTTGACTCACTTTTTAACTCATAACATTCAGGAGTTCCTGTTGTGGCTCAGTAGGAACCTGGCTAGTATCAGTGAGGATGAGGGTTGGATCCCTAGCCTTGCTCAGTGGGTTAAGGATCCGGGTGTTGCCACAAACTGTTGCAGATGTGGCTCTGATTCAACCCCTAGCTCCAGGAACTTCCATATGCCATAGGTGCGGCCCTAAAAAACAAAAAAACAAAACAACTAATAACATCCAGTGTAATTAGGGATGAACAACACTTTGCTACTGTTTTTGTAAATATCCATTCTGTCCTCAAAATACTGATATATATGTTATTTAGGATAGTCAAATGAACGTAGTAGGGAATCAGAGTAGTTCCACTACTATTCAGACAGTGCCATTTAGGAGTTCTCTGGTGGTGCAGCAGGGTAAGGAGTAGGCATTGTCATTGCAGCAGCTTGGATTGCTGTTGTTGCACAGGTTGTATCCCTGGCGTGGGAACTTGTGCATGCGTCCCGGCTTGGCCAGAAAGAAAAAATAAACAAGACAGTGTCATTTAAAGGAAACAGCTTTAATTTTAGATGTATAATTCCTGGCTGATTTACTTGGGGAGGAAAAATATTTTTTGCTTTTTGAACAAAGTATGACTGTAGTCTTAAATTTCAGTCTTCTGCTCTTGAACTCTACTATTTTATAGAATACTGAGCACCAAATGATTCTGCAAACTCATATCTGTCGGAGGATAGCACTGTGTGCCATATATTATAGCATTTGGCAAAGAATAAGTATCTTGCTCTTGATTTTTTGCTAGTTTGAAACCTCCTAGTAGGTGTAGGACTGCAGCTCTAGCTCTGAGTTGACCCCTAGAAATTCTAGCTTCAGAATTTCTGCTATATGCCACGGGTGCAGCCCTAAAAAGCAAAAAAAAAAAAAAAAGGAAGTTGGGATACATTGATGGAAATGTAAAGACTGAGGGTGAATATAATTCAAACAAAATGATGAACATGGGTAAGGTAAATTGTAGATTTATTCACTAGTTCTCAAGTACTAGGATTGTTGGAGGTTTATCCTTCAAAATATAAGTGAACCAGTTTGGGGGATAAACATAGGGATTTTTATTTTTCATATTGAATGAAACATTTACAGAATAATTTCTCTATCTTGAATGGATTCAAAAAAGGTTAGCACAGTTGTGTGAATGTCAGAACCATAAATAGCGCCTTAGTGGCTTATACTTAACTGGCTTTTTACCTCACCTCTAAGATGGACTTCCAAAAAGTCATCTATGAGCTTAATGTACTATGCCTCCATTGAGAAAATAGTGGGGCTGATATCACTTATATCTGGGATCTAATATGCGGCACAAATGAACCTATCTACAGAAAAAAAGCAAACTCATGGACATAGAGAACAGACTTGTGGTTGCCAAGAGGAAGAGAGAAGGAGTGGAAGGGCCTGGGAGTTTGGGGTTAGTAGATGCAAACTATTGCATTTAGAGTGGATAAGCAATGAGATTCTATTGTATAGCACAGGGAAGTATATCTGTTCACTTGTGATGGAACATGATGGAGGATAATGTGAAAAAAAAAAGAATGTGTATGAATGTATGGCTGGGTCACTTTGCTATACAGCAGAAATTGACAGAGCATTGTAAATCAACTGTAGTAAAAAATTAAAAAATTTAGCCCTATAAAAATGTTCCTCCTTAATGGGCTGTTTCTTCAAACATTTTGCCATTTTTCCTCATCTTCTATTGAATTTTAACAAATTTGCTGAGTTTAAAATTGCTCAGTTCAGTGGGAACTTTTTTTTTTTTTGGTCCTTTTGCCTCTTCTAGGGCCGCTCCCTCGGCATATGGAGGTTCCCAGGCTAGGAGTCTAATCAGAGCTGTAGCCACCGGCCTATGCCAGAGCCACAGCAACTCGGGATCCAACCACGTCTGCGAACTACACCACAGCTCACGGCAGCGCCAGATCCTTAACCCACTGAGCAAGGCCAGGGATCAAACCGGCAACCTCATGGTTCCTAGTCGGATTCGTTAACCACTGAGCCACGACGGGAACTCCCTCAGTGGGAACCTTTTAGGGAACTAATTTTCATATACAGTTTGTTTTATCATCTATTGTCAGTTGACTTTGTTGGTTGATGGAAGTAAGAGGCTGGAAAGAAAAAAGTGAAGGTCTTAAACATTAAGGAAGGCATTATAGCTAACTTAATTTCAAGAGTAAATAATTTAAAAATTTAAAAGATTTATTCTTGACTCTTCTGTAAAACACATCTTTTTGAAAGTAACGGTGTCAGTGTGCCTCCTTGGTATTGCATGATATATGCAGTACAACTGTGCATATGTTGTTTTGTAGATTTTGAAGTGTACCATGGAGTACTATTACAACTTAGTTCATCCTCCTTCTGTTTTGTCTGTTAATTTTTTTAACATAACTGCCATGATCTGCTTTAGCGGATGATTTGCTTTTTTTTTTTTTTTTGGTCTTTTTCTTGAGCCGCTCCCACGGCATATGGAGGTTCCCAGGCTGGGGGTCTAATTGGAGCTGTACCCGATGGCCTATGCCAGAGCCACAGCAACGCGGGATCCAACCACGTCTGCAACCTACACCACGGCTCACGGCAACACCAGATCCTTAACCCACTGAGAAAGGCCAGGGATCGAATCCACAACCTCATGGTTCCTAGTTGGATTCATTAACGATTGCACCACGACGGGAACTCCCGGATGATTTGCTTTTAAGACAATATTTGACTTTTCTCAACAAAATTTAAACAACCTCTGATGGGTTGATTTTCATTAAAGATGATAAAGACTGGTCCATTTTTTGAAATGTGCAGTGACTGGGAAGATAGTGGTTCCAAAGTGTGGATCTCTTAACAACAGGAAACCTGCTGAAATGCAAATTCTCATGTTTTACTTTTAAGCCGTTGAATCGGAAACTCCTTGAGTGGGACAGCTGTTTATATTTTGACAGAGCTCTCTGGATGATTTCCATACAAGCTGAAGTTTGAGAACTAAGGTTATACTATTAAATACATTACAGAAATAGTTTTATTTTACTCTTTTTCCCCCCTTCCCCCACCGTGTATCTTGGAGATCATTCCTCATGGGTATTAAATAGTTTCTTCATTTTTTTAAAAAAACCTGCTGCATAGTGTTCCATTAGGTATATAACGATTTCATCAATCACCTGAGCATTTTGGGTCTGGGGCATAAAGTGTTTATCAATTACATGGTGCCAACTGTGAAGGGCCTTGAATGATCTGGCAGTAAGCTTTTGTAGTTCATCCTATAGCTAGAATAGTGAGTGCCAGTATTAGATCCATGTCACATATTCCTGATGCCTTCACTGGCTGGGTGAATTGGTGCCACTGATCTAGGGAATATGCAAACTAGGAGTAGATTTCACAGGCATAATAATAAGTTTTTGAGTTGGGACGTATGCATACAGGATTTCTAGGTCAGTATGTCCATTAGACATTCCGGTGTCATGTGTAGAAGGTAAGGAGTGGAATCTAGTCTGGAGAAATTATAGTAGTTGAAGTCATAGTAGCTTCAGTGAGTATGAAGTGAGAAGAGATGACCTTCAAAAACTGTAAGGAATGCCAGTGTTTACGTGTGGATAGGATAGGAATCTAGAAAGGAAATTAAGTAATGGCCATTGTGGTAAGGGGAGGATAGTGTAGTGAAAAGAAATGAAAGGATTAATTAATATGTGTTACAAATGTTTGACTTCAGGCCAGTTTTAAAATCGTTCTGAACCTCTTTAGATAGAGACTAACAATGTCTACCTTGCAAAATTGATTGGCTTAAATAGAATAGTGTGACAACCAGCGCAGGGCCTGGACTACAGGGCATTCATTCAGATATTTGTTAAGACCAGCAACCTTGGAGTTAGCTTTGATGCCCCTCTCTCTCCCACATTAGCAAGTTGCTTTTTTTGGCTCTCCTTTCTGAATTTCCCCACTTTCTTACTGTCTCTGTTGCTACCGTCCTGGTCTGAGATATCATCATGTTGCCTGGATTATTACAAATCAACTTTTTTTTGGCCTTGCCCATGGCATGAGGAAGTTCCTGGACCAGGGATTGAACCAATGCCACAATAGTGACAACACCGGATCCTTAACCTGCTGAACCACCTGGGGTCCTTCTTTGTATTTCGCCCCCCCCCCCCCTTTTTTTTTTTTTTTTTAGGGCTGCACCTGAGGCATATGTAAGTTCCCAGACTAGGGGTCGAATTGGAACTACAGCTGCCCACCTGTGCCACAGCCACAGCAACGTGGGATCCAAGCCACATCGGCAACCTACACCACATTTATGGCAATACCAGATCTCTGACCCACTGAGCAAGGCCAGGGATCGAACCCATATCCTATGGGTACTAGTTGATTCGTTCCTGCTGCACCATAGCAGGAACTCCCCACGATTGGGGGTTCTTAACTGGTGTCTCTGCGTCCTCTTTTCTTTTACAGTCTCTTATTGATGAGACACCTACAATAACTCATTTAACGTTTAATTGATATCATGTCACTCCTCTGCTCAGAACTTTCCAGTGGCTATCCATCTCACTCAGTGAGAATATAGGACTCAGTGTCATTTGGTTTTCCTACTATCTCTTTGCTCTCATTTTCTTTTCCTAACTCATTGCTTTGTCCAGTCTGCAATATTTCAGCTGCCTTGGCACTTCTTTGAACTTGCCAGGCGTACTCCTCCTGCGGGACATTTGCACTTGTTCTGTCTTCAACCACTTTCCTTAGATAGATGCGTGGCTTATGCCCTCATTTTTTCCAAGTGCCTCCTCAAATATTTTATCAGTGAAGTCTTTCCTGTTCACTGTATCTGCTTACCTGACCTCTCCATATTATTTACCATTTTTATGTACTGTAAATTGAAATCATAGACCACATCTAACACAGTTTTGTATATATCTAGTGTAGCTCCCTGGACATAATAAATGCCTTATAAAAGTTTGTTGATGTTATAACATGAAGCACCAATTGCTCACTCTTAACCAGCCAGTTTGGAAGCTTGTACTTTCTGGACTTTAGCAATATACTTATTAGGAGCCTCAGCAGACTTGTAGAGTTGTAATATATTTCTGGTGGTTTTATTAATGCATTCATTTTTGCACTCAACAAATATTTGAGTGCCCACTCTGTGCTAGATACTAGAATGTGGTGGTGAACTAAATGAAATTCTTTCCACATGGAATTTATATTCTAGTGGGGGAGGTGGACATTTTTTTTTTTTCTTTTTTGTAGGGCCGCAGTTGCGGCATATGGAAGTTCCCAGGCTAGGGAAATTGGAGCTGCAACTGCTGGCCTGCACCACAGCCACAGCCATGGCAGATCCTAGCAGCATCTGCCACCTACATCGCAGCTCACGTCAACACTGGATCCTTAACCCACTGAGCGAGGCCAGGGATTGAACCTCCGTCCTCATGGATACTAGTTGGGTTCGTTACTGCTGAGCCACAAAGGAACTCCGGGAGGTGGACATATCAAGTAAACAAATATACATAAGCATACACAACATACTAGAGTTGTATTCACTTCTGACATTTAGTGGCATAAAGAAATATGCCTTAAATAGCCCTTTGTTTTAGGGATTTTTTTTTTGTCTTTTTGCTTTTTCTAGGGCTGCTCCCGTGCCATATGGAGGTTCCCAGGCTAGAGGTCCAATCGGAGCTGTAGCCACCAGCCTATACCAGAGCCACAGCACCACAGGATCCGAGCCAGTCTGCAGCCTACACCACAGCTCACGACAACGCCAGATCCTGTAACTCACTGAGCAAGGCCAGGGACCGAACCCGCAACCTCATGGTTCCTAATCGGATTCATTAACCACTGCGCCATGACGGGAACTCCAAGGATTTTTTTTTTTTTTAAAAAAGCCATAGTGCAAAATTTGAGAAGTACCTTGTAAATATTTCCAAGAGTTTGTTGGGGCAAATACTGTGAATACTTTGGGGTTTTGATTATCCTAACTAGTCGAATAATTAAAAAAAATTAAACTACCGTATGATCCAGCAATACCACTTCTGGGTATATATCCTAAAGAATTGAAACAGGGTCTGGAAGAGATATGTGTACACCCATGTTCGTAGCAGCACCAGTAAAAATAGCCAGGAAGTGGAAGGAACCCAATGTCCATTGTTGCTTATCAGCGGCTGGGGGAAAGGGACAAAGGAGAGTTATTGTTTAATGTATATAGTTTCAGCTGCAAGATGAAAAAGTTCTGGAGATCTCTTGCACTGCAGCGTGAATATGCGTAACACTACTGAACAGTATACATACAAATGGTTAAGATGGTAAATTTTATGATATGTGTTTTTACCACAATTAAAAAAAAAAAATACACACCTCTACTGGTTTGGAATTGCATGGAGTACATAGTTCAGGCCACACCACCATAGTTATGTCCTAAGTTCACTCATTACAGGCATACCTTTTATTGCACTTTGCTTTATTGTTCCTTACACATTCCTAACTTGTTACAAATTGAAGGTTTTGTATCAACTCTGTATTGAGCAGTCTATTTATCCAACAGCATTGTTCACTTTGTGTCTCTGTCATATTTTGGTAATTCTCACAATATCTCAGAAACTTTCTCATTATTGTTATATTTGCTATAGTGATCTGGGATCCTTTATCTTTTTTTTTTTTTGTCTTTTTTGTTTTTGTTGTTGTTGTTGTTGTTGCTATTTCTTGGGCCGCTCCCGCGGCATATGGAGGTTCCCAGGCTAGGGGTCGAATCGGAGCTGTAGTCACCAGCCTACGCCAGAGCCACAGCAATGCGGGATCCGAGCCGTGTCTGCAACCTACACCACAGCTCACGGCAACGCCGGATCCTTAACCCACTGAGCAAGGGCAGGGATCGAACCCGCAACCTCATGGTTCCTAGTCGGATTCGTTAACCACTGCGCCACAACGGGAACTCCTGGATCCTTTATCTTTGATGTTACTACTATGACTTGTTGAAGGCTCAGATGATGCTTAGTATTTCTGAGCATTAAAGTATCTTAATTAAGGTATGTACTTTTTTTTTTTTTAAAGACGTAATGCTATTATACACTGAGTAGACCACAGCATGGAATAAACAAAACTTAAATGTACTTGGAAACCAAAACATTCTTGTGACTCACTTTATGGTGATATTTGCCTTATTGTGGCTTTCTGGAAAAACACACAGTACTTTGAAATACTGTAAGAATCACCAAAATGTGATGTAGATAAAGGAAGTGAGCAGTGCTGTTGGAAAAATGGTGCCAATAGAATTGCTTGACCCAGGGTTGCCACAAACCCTTCAGTTTGTAAAAATGTGCAGTGTCTTTGAAGCACAATAAAGTGAAATGCAATAGAACAAGGTATGCCTGTACATTATTTCAGTTCATTCTCATAGTAATCCTCTGGGGAAATTTTTTTTTGGTCTTTTTTTTTTGCCTTTTCTAGGGCCGCTCCCTTGGCATATGGAGGCTCCCAAGGTGTAGGGGTTGAATCGAAGCTGTAGCTGCCGGACTACGCCAAAGCCACAGCAACACAGGATCCGAGCCGCATCTGCAACCTACACCACAGCTCACAACAACGCCGGATCCTGTAACCCACTGAGCAAGGCCAGGGTTCGAACCCTCAACCTCATGGTTCCTAGTCGGGTTCGTTAACCACTGTGCCACGACGGGAACTCCTCGGGAAATTTGTATATCCCCATTTTGCTAATAAGAAAATTGAGGATTGGGAACATTAGGTAGATGAGCCAAGAAGATCACACAGCTAGTACATGGTGAAACCAGAATTGTTAATCCAAATCCCTCAGACTCTAAAGCCCATCTTTTCAGTATATTTTACCAGAGAAGCTAGAAATACAGATTTTTTAAAAAGTGGAATTATTAAAAAACTAAAAAACTCAACAAAACAGTGCTGGCCAAACCAAACGTGGGAGTTAATGGAGGCAGAGAGACAGATTTGCAAAATGCTGGGTAGAATCTGAGAAAGAGCTGATGAGGGTCTGAGCTGGGAATGTGAGAATTAGGATATTAAAGATTTTCTGTGGTTAGATGGTGGGCACAAGATTGGTGAGATCAAGGGACCAGTTAGGTTTTTAGCTAAGCAACTAGTAACTGATGATATATATATATATATATATTTATATATATATATATTTTTCCTTTTTAGGGCCACACCCACCGCATACGGATATTCCCAGGTTAGGGGTCAAATTGGAACTGCAGCTGCCAGCCTACACCACAGCCACAGCAATGTAGGATCTGAGCCATGTCTGCAACCTACACCACAGCTCATGACAACACTGGATCCTTAACCCCCTGAGTGAGGCTAGGGATCGAACCTGCATCATCATGGATAATAGTTGGATCCGTTTCCACTGCACCACAACGGGAACTCCCCAATTGATATCTTTAACTGAAGTAGTTAACGGTAGGATGGGGATGGGGGTTTCTTCCCTTTATTTGTGAATTTATGTATGTGAAGTCTATACTAATCCATGTAAACTCTACTGGAAAGATTGAAGGGATGGCTTTTCAAGGCAGCAAACATATACTCACTATAGGCACTCTGCTAGGGCTTGGAGAGAGAGTAATCAAAACTGAGTATGCTTGATGGCTGTAGTGACCATGTATGTAATTTATCATCCAAAATGAACAGTTTTTGAGAGTGAAAGGGGTGCTAAAAATGGTTACATAATTCGTTGAAATATTTAGTAACTTTTTATTAATCTATTCCAAAATTTTTTAAAAATAAGAATTTTTAATTCTTGAATGAATATTCATTAAAGTAAAACTATTTTTTTAGTATCAAGTATGTGATTATTAAAAACATGATCCCTGCAGAATATTCTTTGTGTTGTAGTCATGTACCTTTATTAGCTGTATCTCTAGTGCCATATCCTTGTACTTCTCTGAAGGATGTGGTTGTTTTTTTTGCTTTTTGTTTTTTTCCTAGGGCCATACCCAAGGCACATAGAAGTTCCCAGGCTAGGGGTTGAATCACAGCTATAGCTGCCTGCCCCTACCACAGCCACAGCAACTTGGGATCCGAGCTGCATCTGCGACCTATACCGCTACTTACGGCAATGCTGGATTCCTGACTCACTGAGCAAGGCCAAGGATTGAACCCACATCCTCACAGATACTAGTTGGATTCAATTCTGCTGTGCCACAGCAGGAACTCCTGGATGTGTTTTTTAAACAATTTTCTGTAGTCCTCTAAGTCGTGTTTAAAGGTTTATATATTGGAACTATATAATTGGAAATTTCATTTGGCACTTCCCTGTTTGCACGTTTTTATTTTCAATAACTGCAACTTGCCAAAGATTTCAAAGCCTGAAGATGTTTTTGGCATTCTACTTCATTGAATAAGTTTCATTAAGTACTTGTAGCTGATTTTTTAAAAATAAAGCAAAATTTAGAAGACTCACTTATTTTTTAAAAAAAGTGGTTCAATACCATTGTAGGAAACTTAGGTAGATTTACGAAATAATTTTTTAAAGGCGCAAACATTTCTAAAATGTGATTGGTGACATGTAAAACAGAAATCACGTGCTGCCTATTCATTCATATATGTCATTAGCAGCTTGATCATAAGTTTTCTAGTTGAGTCACTGTGTATTTCTAAAGTTTAACGTCTTAAGCATATTTTTCACTTGGTAGACTATTGTAGCCTTTTGATATGCAGTTATGAATAATGTATTCCACAGTCATTCCAAGTATATTTTCTGTTCTAAAGGTTTTTTTTTTTAAGCTTAGTGGAAATATTGTTTACCATGACACTGTGTTCCACTGGAATTTGTATCCTTATAATCACTAAAAGAAAAAAATGTAGGGCATTCCCGTCTTAGCTCAGTGGTTAACGAACCTGACTAGTATCCATGAGGATGTGGGTTCGATCCCTGGCCTCACTCAGTGGATTAGGGATCCAGCATTGCTATGAGCTGTAGTGTAAGTCACAGACGCAGCTCGGATCCCAAGTGGCTGTGGCTGTGGTGTAGGCCAGCAGCTACAGCTCCCATTAGACCCCTGGCCTGGGAACCTCTGTATACCTCGGGTACGGCCCTAAAACGACAAAAAACAAAAAAAGAAAAAATGTAGCTTCAGTCTTACATATATTTTTAACCCAGTTCACAGAAGCATTCACAGTGATATTAGATGTTTCACCTTCAGAATGAACTTAGAAAAGCTTTATTTTTGTTATTATTTATCCACAAAACTTTATGGGGCAGGATGTGCCTAGTAAATGGGGGTATGGCAAAACTAGTAGCCACTCAAGTTCCAATATCTCTATGGTTTGCATGGTAAGTCCAGTTGTGAAACAAAGCCTCGCTAGAAAGTCCCCAGTCTTTTACTGTATGCCTTAAAGTGATTTCTAGTCGTGTTTATTGCTCACATGAAGGCTTATTTGGTGTTTTTACAGAGCACCTATAATGACCTTGGGACTGACTTTGAAAATATATTTTCAAAAAATTTAAAAAGCATGGTATTCCCTCATGGAGCAGCAGATTAAGGATCTGTTGTTATCACTGCAGCAGTTACTGCTGTGGCACGGGTTTGATCCCTGGCCCAGGAGCTTAAACATGCTGCAGGCATGGCCGAAATGTGTGTGTGTGTGTGTGTGTGTATGTATATATATATATATATATTTTTTTTTTGCCATAGTGTTCATATATAACTATCCTCTTACATGTAGTTTTCAAATTACAGTGTTCTGTTTTCAGTGCCAAAAGCTTTGTTTTTTGTTTTTTGGGTTTTTTTTGGTTTTTGATTTTTTTTTTTTTTTTTGGCTGTGCCCATGGCATATAGAACTTCCCAGGTCAGAGATTGAGCCTGAGTCACAGCAGGGACAATGCTGAGTCCTTAACCACTAGAGCATCAGGGAACTCCCAAAAGTTTTGCTTTGATTTCATAAATTAGATGAAGAAAACCATGCTCTTAATGAGATAATTTTTCTATTTTAAACATGGTTATCTTTTTGTCAAGTTGTTCTGCTGATGAAGCCAATAGATTAATAATTACTGATTCATTTTTAAGTTTTTTGAGTGACAAGAAAACTTGGAATTGAAAAATGAAAAATTAATTTTGAACACTTAGTTGACCTAAATTAAACTTCACAGAATGTTTTGTTAAGGCATCTTTTGAAGCCGCATATGTTACTGTCATCTTTAGGCACAGTCTTACAGTAACTACTACTTTTTTTTTGTCTTTTTGCCTTTTCTAGGGTCGCTCCCATGGCACATGGAGGTTCCCAGGCTGGGGGTCTAATCAGAGCTGTAGCCACCAGCCTGCACCAGAGCCACAGCAACGTGGGATCCGAGCCGCGTCTGCAACCTACACCACAGCTCAGGGCAACGCCGGATCGTTAACCCACTGAGCAAGGGCAGGGACCGAACCCGCAACCTCATGGTTCCTAGTCGGATTCGTTAACCACTGTGCCACGACGGGAACTCCAGTAACTACTGCCTTTTGAAGTAAATGCTGATACTGCTTCAGATTTGTTTCATCTTGTCAGTGTTATCACTTTAAACTGTTTCTGAGTGATTTGTTTCTTAAAGGACTTACAGCAAAATATATAGATTAGTGTAGAGTCATACTATATAATAAATGATAAAATTATTATAGCAAAAGCATTTTTACTCTCTTTTCTATACTCTCTGAACCCACTTACTGGTGGCCTGATGGCTTCTTGCATCTTGTTGAGGCAGCAACTTTAAACATTCTTCTCTCAACATCTGTTAAAACCAGAAGGAGTTGGCTTCTTTCTACTACACTTGCTATCAGCTTGCCATTCTGGAAAGGGAAATGTCAGCTTATTTTACATTTGTAAAGCGTTGGGAAAGAGCAACAGGTTATCACTGGTCATCTTTTTAGATGTAACCCATGTGTTAAAAAGTGATAACTGTTTGTTTACACCGGACAGTTATCTCACATAACTACTTGGTAAGATCTTGGCAGAAGTTAGTACCAATTTAAGGTCTATCAGACCCTCTCCACTTACTTTAATGCGACTTTGTTAAAAATGTGAAATCTGAGACTGATAGTAAAATAGGATAGGCCGTTGGGAAACATCACAAATGAAGACTGTTATGGTCATAAAGACATAATGATCACTGTCCTTGCAGCATTTAGATATGGGGGTGATAGATACTCAACAAACAAAAACACCAAACCAGAATAATTTTCTAATTAGATAATTGCTATGAATATAAATTGCATTGTGAAATCAGAAAAAAAAAAAGGTTCTTGTTTGTTTGTTTTTTTTTTTTTAGCTTCTTGGGGCCACACCAGTGGCATATGGATGTTCCCAGCTAGGGGTCTAATCAGAGCTACAGCTGCCTATGTACACTACAGCCACAGCAATGCCAGATTTGAACTGTGTCTGTGTCCTACACCACAGCTCACAGCAATGCTGGATTTTTAATCCACCGAGCAAGGCCAGGGATCATACCTGCAACCTCATGGTTCCTAGTCAGATTTGTTTCCACTGCGCCACGACAGGAACTCCAACAGGTTCTTAATCTGTTTCAGGGAATGGGTCATGGAATTTGGTCCTGAGGATTGATATTTATTTATTTATTTATTTATTTATTTATTTATTTTTAGTTTGTATAATGATTTTTATTTTTTCCGTTATAGCTGGTTTGCAGTGTTCTGTCAATTTTCTTTCTTTTTTTTTTATAATTTTTTTTTATTTTCCCACTGTACAGCAAGGGGGTCAGGTTATCCTTACATGTATACATTACAATTACATTTTTTCCCCCACCCTTTCTTCTGTTGCAACATGACTATCTAGACAAAGTTCTCAATGCTATTCAGCAGGATCTCCTTGTAAATCTATTCTAAATTGTGTCAAGATTGATATTTATATTGATATATGACATATTAGAAGTTAGAAAAGGTTGAGGAGTGAAGGAAGAACATTCCAGACAGAGGAAATAGGAAAAGGTCCTTGGTGAGTAAAGGAGGTTTTCTAGTTCAAGAACCGAAATTCTGTGTTGTAGGTGAGGTCTTTCTGGTAAGCAGAAGCAGTAGATGTTGAAGAGGTAGCTGTTGGCCAGATCATCCAGAGCCTGGTAGTCTGTGCTAACAGTTTGAGTTCCATTCAAGATCTAAGCAGGGATGTGATAGTTAGATTTAAATTTTCAAAAGGATGGTTGGCCCAGACAATATGTAGAATGGATTGGACTTGGAATTTTCTTGTGAAAGACTTATCAAAGGTGAATTTAAACTTATTTGATTTAATTATTTAATTAATTAATTTATTTTTGGAAGTGCCTGCAGCATGCCAAAGTTCCCGGGCTGGGGATCAAGCTTGTGCCACAATGGTAACCCAAGCTGCTGCAGTGACAATGCCAGATTCTTACCCTGCTGTTTTTAAGAGTCATGAGAAAGAATATGTGAAAGTGCCTGTTGGTATCCGTGACAGTGACCCTTTAATTTTTTTTGGAAAGGATCTTTTAGTGCCCAATATATTAGCCAGAATATTGGGCCAGGGGACAGAGTTCTAATCATGGTTAATTTGCTTTGTGAGCTTGAGCAGGTGTTTTAACCTCTGAGCCTCTTTCTTTATAAATTGGGCGTGTTAGAGAAATGTGTGTTTAACTTAATAGTGTTAATCTCTTAACTCCATTTAACATACAGGCTGAGTCTTGCTGAGTCATTTTCTCAGGCTGTGGGCAAGGCTTAATTAAAGCCAGTTAAGCAAACTTAATGACATCTTATGCCTCTTCTGTAGAAATCAGAGGAAACAGAGTTGTTATTTGCATGATTTATTATTTTTAGTTTTTTAATTGTTTTTTTATGAAAAGGTTTTTTGCAGAGCAGTTAGTGTATCAGTTCATGCAGATTTGTTGTTAAGTTTAAATTTAAGAATTTTTGATTTGCCTTATACCTGTCTATAATCTCATATATTTTTTAATATTTCAGCTGTTAGTATATTCTTAGTGTCTATTACAGCCTCTTTTCCCTCAGAACAGCACTGAGATGCTTTGGCATTTTTATGCCTAACAGTTGGCTTTAATAAAATTGGTCCTAATTTTCTGCAGCAGAACGGTGTTGAATCTAGTAGTTCTGTCACCAGTAGCAAGCACCTACCTAGTTGCATCAGTAAAACTGCATCTTTGCTTCTGTAATTAAAAAGGATTTTAATTGTCCCTGGAACTGTTCAATTGTAGTGTTCCAGCATTTACAGATTTATGTTTTTTCATAATTTAGACTTTATTTTTCAATTGCAGCGCCTATGGTATATGGAAATTTACACGCTGGGGTTGAATCGGAGCTGCAGTTGCCAGTCTACTGCACAGCTATAGCAATGGCTGTGCTGCATCTGCGACTTAGACCCACAGCTTGTGGCAACATTGGATCCTTAACCCACTGAGCAAGGCCAGAAATGAACTTGCATCCTCATGGACATTGTGTAGGGTTCTTAACCTGCTGAGCCGCAACAGGAACTCCCTGTAATTTAAACTTTTGAGGCATATCTTGAAGATATTAATGTAGATAGGAAAAAGTTTAAAAAACTTTGGTCAGATAGCTTTGTTGGTAATTGTCTTGGCTTTGGAGCATTGTACTTATGTGTGTGTTAGTCTTAGATTTATCTTTTCTTTCCACTGCCTATTATATTGAGCTATAATGGTTGTATAGCTACATGTATTCTATGAGAGCTCTTTGATTTTAGTGATTGGACTCTTTGAACTTGAATCTGTATATTCTTGACCTTTTCACTAAGTAAGGAGGAATTGCTTTTGGCTCTTCCGGAAAGTTCAGAAAATCGGCTTTTTTCAGAGAATAGGGTAGAGAGCTCAGTGGGAAGTAATGGGGAAGTCTAGGTTATAGATTAAATCATGAGATTGTGATTTGAGCAAAACAGTATTAAATTTTTAGAGTACTACTTTCCTTCTTTATTTTTTTCTGTCTTTTTAGGGCTGTACCCACTGCATATGGAGGTTCCCAGGCTAGGGGTCTAATGGGAGCTGTAGCCGCTGGCCTACACCACCGCCACAGCCACGCCAGATCCAAGCCGCGTCTGCGACCTACACCACAGCTCACAGCAATGCCAGATCCTTAACACACTGAGCAGGGCCAGGGATCGAACCTGTAACCTCACGGTTCCTAGTCAGATTCGTTTCCACTGCACTATGCCGAGAACTCCCAGAGTACTACTTTCCTTCTTATGAGCCTTGTGAAGTGCTGTGAAGAGGGCAAGGTAGGTAGGTAGTTGTTATCATTTCACATGTAATAAAGCAAAGTTTAATGACCTGCACTTGAAAATAATATGTGAGATATATCAGAGCCAGGTCTCAAACATGATAGTGGAAAGCTTTGCAATTAAAAACATTTGGGTTTGTTTTTCGGCTCCACCTAAATATCCTTATCTATTTTTAAAAAAATCTTCCAAGACTCTTGGAAGGAGCAAATGAAATATATAATGGAAGCATCCAAAACATTGTATAGCATATATATTCTCAACAAATGTTAGTGTACCTCTGGGGTTCTTAAAATTTGGATCACCCCAGACCCTACCTGGGCATCATTTTTGACCAGAAAGTCAAAACTATTTTCATATTAATTCTGAGATGTTATTTGCCATTTTTCACCATGGAACAAAAAACAATGATGTGTAAAATTACTGTTCTTAGTGTGAGTCAAGACAGTGGCACCAAGTTGAACTAGTCATTGCATTCTTCACCACTGGATTTAGAGGAGAAAAACAGTATTTCACTTAAGAGTGTCCTTGATGAAGCAGAAAGTTTTCAATCTTATGAAATCTTGACCCATGAACACCTCCATATGCCGTGGGAGCAGCCCTCGGAAAGGCAAAAAGACCACAAACAAACAAACAAACAAACAAACAACATATTTAGGGAGATCCCATCTTCGCTCAACCAAACGAATCTGACTAGTATCCATGAGCACACAGGTTCAATCCCTGGCCTCGCTCAGTGGGTTAAGGATCTAGTGTTGCCTTGAGCTGTGGTGTAGGTTGCAGATGTGGCTCAGATCTGGCTTGGCTGTGGTTGTGGCGTAGGCCAGAGGCTGTGGCTCCGATTGCACCTCTAGCTTGGGAACCTCCATATGCCAGTGATGTGGCCCTTAAAAGACACACACACACACAAAGTTTAAAAGTTTTATTTGTGAAGTTCTTGTGGTGCAGCAAGTTAAGGATCCAGCGTTGTCACTGTTGGGGCTCCGGTCTTTACTGTGGCTTGGATTCAGTCCCAGGCCTATGAACTTCTACATGCCACAGGCACAGCCAGAATTTTTAAAAATTAAAAAAATAAATCAAGCAGCCTCTGACATTTTTTAAAAAATGTCTTATTCGTTTCTTCAAGGGACTCTCTTAATCCTTTGTTCATATAATTTTAATTTTAGGCTCACATATGCTACCATCCGTACCTATTTCTGTTTATCTGTTAATGATCCATTGTTCTGTCAGTGACTTGGTTCTTTCCAGTCATTTTTCAGTGCATCTTTTACTGGATTTCCAATCTCTATTTATAGTTAAGTTTTACTGTGTTATTGGAATATCTGGTGAGAGACATACCAACAATATCAATGTGGTGGCTGAGGGATAGATGCTAGTAAGTTGCCAATTTATTAATATTTTCATGTTCTTAGAACTTTAGGTTCTTTTTGCAACATTGTGACTTGGAATCCAGATAACGAAGACCTTCCTGTAGGCGTGTTATGGAGTCACTGAACAGAGTCATTTATCACAGTGTGGCATGTGGGATGTTTCAGGAAATAGGAGCAAATGAAGATATTCCTTTTAGGTAGTTTGGAATTAATGCTTTCTATATTATTATTACAGTTGTTAATTTCTGTAAAATTAGAATTTTAATGGTTTATAAGTAGAATTCTTTGTTTTTAGCAGTCTAGGAACCCTCAAATGGAAAAACAGTTTCTTATTCTATACCTGCCAATGAAAGATAATCAAGATAACCAGTTAATGGGAGGTCGATAAAAACTGAGTAAAGAATGGGCTTGAAATCATGAGGTTGCGGCTTCGGTTCCTGGCCTCGCTCAGTGGGTTAAGGATCTGGCATTGCCGTGAGCTGTGGTGTGGGTCACAGACGCGGCTTGGCTTGGATCCCGAGTTGCTGTGGCTCTGGCATAGGCTGACAGCTACAGCTCCGATTAGACCCCTAGCCTGGAAACCTCCATGTGCTGCGGGAGCGGCCCTAGAAAAGGCAAAAAAAAAAAAAGAATGGACTTGAACTTGTTATATTTTTGCCTGTTGTCATCATCCTGTAGCACAAAGAGTAGAAGAAAGAGCAGTTAATGGAAGTTATGGAATGGAGAAATTGAGAGTTGAGTTGACTGAATCCTTCAATTTTTAAACCACTATACACTGAAATACTTTATTCTTTGTTCTGTTCTGTAATAATCTTTTGGTAGTGTAGTGGTAGACAGAACCTTGTACTAGAGACAGAAAATTAGCTTTGTTAACAATTTTTTAAAAAGGCATGTGACTTAATCTCTTGGCCTTCATTTCCTGTCTGTAACACTTAGGCCAACTAATGTGTTAAGAGCTGTACTAAGGAGTTGATATGGATTGTCTTTGTGCTTCCTATATTAGCATGGCCTGAGAGATGCTTTGTAGAGTCTTGCACTTAGAGAAATGTAGTGTTAACCAGCAGTAATGCCTCTATTGGAGAATAAAGCAACATTTCTTTAAGAGATTTGAAGAAAAGTGACTTAACTGATAGGCAAAATAGTTTATATACTACTCTGAGCCTTTAAAAGGGAACAGTGAAGTGAAAAGCTGTTTTATCATTGGAGGATAGAGTTTATATTTGGATCCTGAGGACTCTTAAATCTTTCCATGTTTGTCTTCCTTCACCTGGGTGCAACCTAAGATTGGTCCTATAAAGGAGGGAGAACCATTGTTCTTTCTTGTACAGGCATTCTGTAAGTGTAGATTTTTTTTTTTAAAAGATCGAAAATGGAAGCGATGGCATTCATAGTGAAGTGCCTGGGCATTGGAGTTAAACCATTGAAGTTAAAATGCCAGTCCTGTAGAAAGTGACAGAACACTGTAAACCAACCATAATGCGGGTGGGGGGGGACCAGTCCTGAGACTTAGTAGCCATGTGTAAATTAGCCTTAGATAAATTACCTATCCTCTTGTGCCTTAGTTTGATCATCCACAAAACCCTAAGCCACTATGAGATGTAAATGAGTTAATGTGTTTGGAAAGTGCTTGGAACTTGTCTGGCACATAGTAAGCAGAATATAAATATGTGTTAGATAAAACAAAAATGGTAACAAAAGCCAGGGACCTCTGGGGGGGATAAGAAATTGGGGAAAAAGGCAGAGATTCTTCTTCCATATATGTTGGGAGTGGAAACAGATTAATTTGGAGATCTTGAAGAGACAGGCCTGGTTCTAAATTTTGAAAGAGCTACATACAGCAGTATGAAAATATGTGCTTCCTAGAAAGTAGAAGAAAAAAGATGCCAAGATGAGATAATTGAAAGTGGAATATTGCAAGAAATCAGAGAACATTATGCTTAAATTTTATTAGTACCTCACCTTTCTACAGATCAAACATTCTTTTTTGTTTGCTTGTTTTTTCCTTTTTAGGACTGTACCTGAGACGTGTGGAGGTTCCCAGGCTAGGGGTCAAATCAGAACTACAGCTGCTGGCCTACGCCACAGCCAGAGCAACATCAGATCCGAGCCATGTCTGTGACCTACATCATAGCTCATGGCAATGCTGGATCCTTAACCCACTGAGTGAGGCCAGAGATTGAACCCACAACCTCATGGTTCCTTGTTGGATTCGTTAACCACTGAGCCACGACGGGAACTCCAGTTGAGGGCTTTTTGTGTGCCATTGTAGGCATTTTTCACATTTAATCCTTCTTTAATCCTCACAATATATTGGTGATGGAAACTGTAATTCCTGCTGTGGATGAGGGAAACAAGTCTAGAGAGGATAGAGTTTTATCCAGTGCAACATGGCTAGTATGTGGCAGAGTCAGAGACCATGTTATTCTGCATGAGTATAACTCATACTGCCTTTCTTAATTCCTAGAGCGAATTCAATCAATGCTCTTGATGTGTAGTGTATAACCTAATAGATCATTGAAGTATAATTGGAGTAGCTTTGTAGGGATCATGATCATTATTTGAGGCAGAGGGGTTTTTTTTTGTTTTTGTTTTTGTTTTTGTCTTTTTAGGCTATACCCTTGGCATATGGAGGTTCCCAGGCTAGGGGTCCAATTGGAGCTGTAGCCACTGGCCTACGCCAGAGCCACAGCAATGCGGGATCTAAGCCTCATCTCTGACCTACACCACAGCTCATGGCAACGCCGGATCCTTAACCCACTGAGCTAGGCCAGGGATCGAATCTGTAACCTCATGGTTCCTAGTCGGATTTGTTAAATCACTGAGCCACGACAGGAACTCCCCCCAGTACCATATGGTTTTGATGACTGTAGCTTTGTAGTATAGTCTGAAGTCCAGGAGCCTGATTCCTCCAGCTCCCTTTTTCTTTCTCAGGATGGCTTTGGCTGTTGTGGGTCTTTTGTGCTTCCAAACAAACTTTAAAATATTTTGTTTGAGTTCTGTGAAGAATGTTCTGGGTAATTTGATAGGGATTGCATTGAATCTGTACATTGCCTTGGGTAGTACAGTCACTTTGATAATATTGATTCTTCCAATCCAAGAGCACGGTATGTCTTTCCATCTATTTGTGTCCTCTTTGATTTCTTTCATCTGCATCTTATAGTTTTCAGAGTACAGGTCTTTTGTCTCTTTAGGTAGGTTTTTTTTTTTTGGTCTTTTTGCCATTTCTTGGGCCGCTCCTGCGGCATATGGAGGTTCCCAGGCTAGGGGTCGAATCGGAGCTGTAGCCGCCGGCCTACGCCAGAGCCACAGCAACTTGGGATCCGAGCCGCGTCTGCGACCTACACCACAGCTCACGGCAACGCCAGAACCTTGACCCACTGAGCAAGGGCAGGGATCGAACCCGCAACCTCATGGTTCCTAGTCGGATTCGTTAACCACTGCGCCACGACAGGAACTCCTAGGTAGGTTTATTACTAGGTATTTTATTCTTTTGGATGCAATGGTAAACAGGATTGTTTCGCTAATTTCTCTTTCTGATCTTTGATTGTTAGTATATAGAAATGCAGTTGATTTCTCTGTATTAATTTTGTATCCTGTGACTTTGCCAAATTCATGGATGAGCTGTAACAGTTTTCTGGGTGTGTCTTTAGGATTCTCTAGGTATAGTATCATGTCATCTGCAGATAGTGATAGTTTTACTTCTTCCTTTCCAATTTGGATTCTCTGATTGCTGTGGCTAGGACTTCCAAAATGATGTTGAATAATAGTGACAAGAGCAGATACCCTTGTCTTGTTCCTGATCTCAGCGGGAATTCTTTCAGCTTTTCACTGTTGAGAATGATGTTAGCTGTGGGTTTGTCATATCTGGCCTTTATTATGTTGAGGTAGGTTCCCTCTCTGCCCACTTTCTGAAGGGTTTTTATCAGAAATGGGTGTTGGATTTTGTCAAAGGCTTTTTCTGCATCTATTGGGAGGATCTTATGGTTTTTATTCTTCAGTTTGTTAATGTGGTGTATCGCACTGATGGGTTTGCGGATATCGAAGATTCCTTGCATCCCTGGGATAAATCCCACTTGATTATGATGTGCAGTCCTTTTGATGTATTGTTGAATGCAGTTTGCTAGTATTTTGTTGAGGATTTTTGCATCTGTGTTCATCAGTGAAATTGGCTGTAATTTTCTCTTTTTGTGGTATCTTTGTCTGGATTTGGTATCAGGGTGATGGTGGCCTCATAGAATGAGTTTGGAAGTATCCCTTCCTCTGCAATTTTTTGGACTAGTTTCAGAAGGATAGGTGTTAGCTCTCTGGATGTTTGATAGAATTCGCCTGTGAAGCCATCTGGTCCTGGACTTTTGTTTGTTGGAAGTTTTTTAATCACAGTTTGAATTTCAGTACTTGTGATGGGTCCATTCATCTTTTCTATTTCATCTTGGTTTAGTCTTGGAAGATTGTACTTTTCTAAGAATTTGTCCATTTCTTCTAGGTTTTCCGTTTTATTGGCATATAGTTGCATATAGTAGTCTCTTATGATCCTTTGTATTTCTGTGATGTCCGTTGTTACTTTTCCTTTTTCATTTCTAATTTTATTGATTTGAGTCCTCTCTCTTTTTTTCTTGATAAGTCTGGCTAAGGATTTATCAATTTTGTTGATCTTTTCGAAGAACCAGCTTTGCGTTTCATTGATCTTTTCTGTGGTTTTCTTCGTTTCTGTTTCATTGATTTCTGCTCTGATCTTTATGATTTCTTCTGCTAACTTTAGGTCTTGTCTATTCTTTCTCTAGCTGCTTTAGATGTAAAGTTAGGTTGTTTACTTGAGCTTTTTCTTGTTTCCTGAGGTGGACTTGTATTGCTATAAACTTCCCTCTTAGAATGGCTTTTGCTGTATCCGTAGGTTTTGGAGTGTCGTATCTTTGTTGTCATTTGGGTCTAGGTATTTTTTAATTTCCTCTTTGATTTCTTCAATGATCCATTGGTTGTTTAGTAGCATGTTGTTTAGTCTCCACGTGTTAGTGTTTTTTTCTTGTTGTTGATTTCCAGTCATATAGCGTTGTGGTTGGAAAAGATGCTTGATATGATTTCAATTTTCTTAAAGTTACCAAGGTTGGATTTTTAGCCCAGGATGTGATCAATCTTAGAGAATGTTCCATGTGCACTTGAGAAAAATGTGTATTTTGTTGCTTTTAGAAGGAATGTCCTATAAATATCTATTAAATCCATCTAGTTTCATGCTTCATTCAGGGCCCGTGTTTCCTTATTAATTTTTTGTCTGGATGATCTGTCCATTGCTGTAAGTGAGCTGTTAAAGTCCCCCACTATTATTGTGTTATTGTCGATTTGTCCTTTTAAGGTTGTTAGCCATTCATTGCCTTATATTTTGTGGTGAATCTATGTTGGGTGTTTAGATATTTAAAATTGTTTTATCTTCTTCTTGGATTGATCCTTTGATCATTAGATAGTGACCTTCCTTATCCCTTAAAATATTCTTCATTTTAAAGTCTACTTTGTCTGACATGAGTACTGCTACTCCAGCTTTCTTGTGATTCCCATTTGCATGGAATATTTTCTTCCATCCTCTCACTTTTAATTTGTATGTGTCCCTAGAAGTGAAGTGGGTCTTTTGAAGGCAGCATATGTATGGGTCTTGTTTTGTATCCATTCAGCCAGTCTGTGTCTTTTGTTTGGGGAGTTTAGTCCATTAACATTTAAGGTAATTATTGACGTGTATGTTCTTATTGCCATTTTATTAATTGCCTTTTTTGTTTTGTTTTTGTTTTTTTTGGTCTTTTTGCCATTTCTTGGGCTGCTCTTGTGGCATATGGAAGTTTCCAGGCTAGGGGTCTAATTGGCACTGTAGCTGCCAGCCTACTTCAGAGCCACAGCAACACAGGCTCTGAGCCACGTCTGCCACCTACACCACAGCTCACAGCAATGCTGGATCCTTAACTCACTGAGCAAGGCCAGGGATTGAACCTGCAACCTCATGGTTCCTAGTTGGATTCATCAACCACTGCGCCACGATGGGAACTCCCTTTATTAATTGCTTTGAATTTGTTTTTGTTGCTCTTTTTTCTTTCCTTCTTCTCTTGTTCTCTCCTCTTATGGTTTGATGACTATCTTTAGTGTAGTATTTGAGTTAATTTTTCTTGTTTGTTTGTGTATCAATTGTAAACTTTTGGTTTGCAGTTATTCTAAAGTTTTGATATAAGAGTCTATATGTATATGAGATTGTTTTAAGTTGTTGGTCTCTTAACTGGAAGTGCATCTCCAGTGTCCTGCATTCGTACTCTCCTCACGATTTCTGATTTTGGTGGTATAATTGTGTGTGGATGATTTCATATCTTTACTGTATATATACCTTTACTGGTGAGCCTTGTCATTTGTGGTATTTTCGTTTCTGGTTGTGGCCTTTTCTTTTCTGTCTAGAGAAGTTCTTTTAGTATCTGTTGTAAAGCTGGTTTAGTGTTGCAGAATTCTCTTAGCTTTTGCTTATCTGTGAAGCTTTTGATTTCTCCTTCAAATCTGAAAGAGAGCCTTGCTGGGTAAAGTAATCTTGGAGGTTTTTTCCTTTCATCACATGAAGTATATCGTGCCACTCCCTTCTGGCCTGCAGAGTTTCTGCTGAAAAATCTGCGGATAACCTTATTGGAGTTCCCTTGATGTTATTTGTTTCTTTTCCCTAGCTGCTTTCAGTATTTTTCTCTTTGCCTGTAATTTTGGCCAGTTTGATTCATATGTGTCTCGGGGTATTCCTCCTTGGGTTTATTTTATATGGTACTTGTTGTGCTTCCTGGATTTGAGTGAGTGGTTCCTTTCCCATGTTGGGGAATTTTTCAGCTATTATCTCTTGGAATAGTTTTTCTGTCCCCTTCTCTCTCTCTTCTCCTTCTGGCACCCCATAATACAGATGTTGGTGCGTTTAACGTTGTCCCAGAGTTCTCTGAGACTCTCTTCATTTCTTTTCAGTCTTTTTTCTCTTTTCTGTTCTGCATCTGTAATTTCCACTAATCTGTCTTCCACCTCGCTATTCGTTCTTCTGCCTCCTGTATTCTGCTGTTGGCTGCTTCTAGTGAATGTTTTGTTATTGTATTTTGCATCTCTTCTTGTTTAAGTTTTATATCTTGTATCTCTTTGCTTAGAGTTTCCTGTAAATTATCCATCTTTGCCTCCAGTTTACTTCCAATGTCTTGCATCATCTTCAGCATCAACAGTCTAAAGTCTTTTTCCTGGAGGCTGAGACTCTCCTCATCACTTAGCTGATTTTCTGGGGTTTTTTCTTTCTCCCTCATCTGAGTTATAGTTCTCTGTCTTTTCATTTTTATAGGTTTTTGGTGTGGTGTCCTTTTTACAGATGATAGAGTTGTATCCTCTCTTACTTCTGGTGTCTGCCCCCCTTGTGGCTGAAGTTGGTAAGGGGGCAGGACTGATGCCTGCCCACTGGTAGGTGGGGCTGATTCCTATCCCCTCTGGTGGGTGGGGCTTTGTCTCTGGGTGAGATTAGAGGTGGCTGTGTGCCTTCACCTGTTTCCTGAGGGGCGGGGCTATGATCCCACCTGGATTGTTGTTTGCCTTGGGGCTTCTCGGCCCTGAGAAGAGAGCACTGGATAGATTTTCCCAAAGTGGCCACCTCCAGAGAAAGGCATGCTGCTGAATATTCCTGAGAGCTCTGCTTCCAATGTCCTTCCCCCACAACAAGCCACATTCACTCCTTTTTCCTAGGAGGAAAAAGAACTCCAAGAACTGCAGTGAGGTTTGACTCAGATTCCTATGGCGACTTTGCTTTGCCCTGGGACCCAGTGCACATGAAAGTCTGTGCACCTTTTAAGACTGGGGTCTCCATTTCCCCCAGTCCCATGGAGCTCCTGTGCACAAGCCCTACTGGCCTTCAATGCCAGATGCTCCAGGGGCTCTTTCTCCCAGTGCCAGATCCCCACACGTGGGAGTTTGATGTGGGGCTCAGAACTCTCACTCCTGTAGGTGAGTCTCTGTGAACCAGTGAGTTTCCAGTCTGTGGGGCTTCCCACCCGTAATCACCCCTCCTACCTCTTGATGTGGCCTTCTCTTTGTCTTCTGGAGTAGGATATCTTTTTTAAGGTTTCTGGTCTATTTGGTTGAAGATTGCTCAACATTTGATTGTAAATGTTGTTTTCAGGAGAGAAGCTGAGCTCCAGTCCTTCTATTCCGCCATCTTAATCCCATCTCCCTCAATAAATTAATTTTTTTTAAAAAGGAGTTTCCATTGTGGCTCAGCAGGTTAGTATCCATGAGGATGTGGGTTTGATCCCAGGCCCTGCTCAGTGGGTTAAGGATTGGGCGTTGCTGCAAACTGCAGCATAGGTTGCAGACTCAGATCTGGTGTTGCCATGGCTGTGGCCTAGGCTGGCAGCTGCAGCTCCAGTTCGACCCCTAGCTTGGAAACTTCCACGTGCCTCATGTACAGCTCTAAAAAGACCAAAAAAAAAAAAAAATTATACATTGGAGTTCCCTTGTCTCTCAGTGAGTTATGTATCTGGCGTTGTCACTGCTGTGGCTCTCAGATCACTGCTGTGGCTCAGATTCGATCCCTAACCCAGAGATTCTGTGGGTGTGGCCAAAAACTCCACACATTGATAAAAATATAAAATGTTGAGCATCTCATCCAAAATTACTAGGCCTATGAAGAAATAGAAAACCGTGACCCTTAACTAAGAGAAAGATAAGTGGATGGAAACAGACCCAGAAGTGACAGAGGTAATGGAATTTAGAAGACAGATACATTGAAGCTTTTAAAGGACAGCATGAACATGAGAGAAATGTAAGGTGTAAAAAAGACTGTTGGAGTTCCTAGAACTGGGGAATCACAATATCTGAAATGAAAAATTGAGCTGATGGGCTTAAGAGCAAATTAGAAACTGCAGAAGGAAAGATCAGTGTAAGGTAATAGACACTATGCAAAATGAAGCATGGGGAAAAGTCTGGGAAACAAGTCGGGGGAAAAAGGGAAAAAGCCTCAGTGATGTGTGGGACATTATCAAGTTGTTTCATGTGTATTTGGAATTCAGGGTGGGAAGTGGGGGTGCCATGGTTGCAGAAGAAGTATTGGAGGAAATAATGGTTGAAAATTATCCAAATAATGACAAAAACTATAATCCTATAGATTTATGGATCTAGGTAGGATAAACAGAAAATCACATAAGACACATCCTTTTTTTTTTTTTTTTTCCTCCCCAGTCTTTTCTAGGGCTACACCCGTGGCATATGGAGGTTCCCAGGCTAGGGGTCTAATCTGAGCTGCAGCCACCGGCCTACACCAGAGCCACAGCAACCCGGGATCCGAGCCGTGTCTGTGACCTACACCTCAGCTCACAGCAGTGCCAAATCCTTAACCCACTGAAGCGAGGCCTGGGATCAAACCTGCAACTTCATAGTTCCTAGTTGGATTCATTAACCACTGAGCCACAACAGGAACTCCAAGACACATCTTAATCCAGTGGCTGAAAGTCAGTCACAAAGAGAAATCTTAAAAGAAGCCAGAGCAAAAAAAGCACAGAGGGACAAAGGTATGAACAACTGTTGACTTTTCATTAAACAACATAAGCCAGCAAATGAGCAGCATAACCACACTGAGGAGGAAGAAAAGAATAATAAAAGTAACTTTAGAAAACAGTATTTTAACTGGTTATTGTAAGACTAAAGATAAAAAGAAATGTAAACATATATTTTAGTTAATCTGATTTTTCACAGAGGTGAGGGAAACTATTTTATGTATATACTAGGATTAAACAAATAAGTAAATACATTTTAGGTAATGAGAGCCAGGTTTCTAATTGTTGAAGAAAGAGGTTACAGGTAAGGAAAAGAAGATTAGTTCAATTGGAATCAGAATTATTAGTATGAACTCCTGGTTTTATGTATTATATGTGCAGATGGTTATGGAAATAGAGATGTGTATATATGCTGGATCAGTATGCACAAATGTATTTTCTTACTCTGTCCTCTGGAAAGGCCTGGAAGAAACAGTGACACTTCAGTAGCAGTGAGCCTGCCAGGTGCCCAGATCTCGGACTTTACATACAGTTTTTCAGTAAAGGGAACTGGGGCTCTTTAAAGAACGGCTTGATTCCAGAACTGGGGTGTAGGAAATATGAGATGATCCTGGAGCATCTTTGGTGCCAGAAGACAAAGAAGTGCTCCCAAATGAATGGGATATGTCAAAAGGATATATGAACTAACCTGAAAGAGCTTTTCTACTGCCCAGAGCAGGAATGAAATAATTATAGTATTGCATTATTACCAATAAATTAAAATAGCCTTAGTCCATATTGGTATGTATAAGCAAACAAGCAGGGTAGGTAGTAGGTGAAAGGGACAAATTGTAAATGAAAAATTACAATTAGTAAGTGTGAAGCAATGACTGAAACACAAAATCACCATTAGTTAAATACTACAGTAATAATTGTCACAGGTTGTGATAGGAGGTAAAATCAGAGGATGAAGGTATGGTGAGAAAGAGCTGCATAGTCCCAAAGTATTTTGTCCAAGAAATTTATTGATAGCAAAGGGAAAAACAATAAATTTACTGTGGAGGAGTTCCCGTCGTGGCGCAGAGGTTAACGAATCTGACTAGGAACCATGAGGTTGTGGGTTCGATCCCTGGCCTTGCTTAGTGGGTTAAGGATCCAGCGTTGCCATGAGCTGTGGTATAGGTTGCAGACACGGCTTGGATCCCGTGTTGCTGTGGCTCTGGCATAGGCTGGCGGCTACAGCTCAGATTAGACCCCTAGCCTGGGAATCTCCATATGCTGCGGGAGCGGCCCTAGAAAAGACCAATAAATAAATAAATAAATAAAAATAATAAATTTACAGTGGAGAAAGTCTCCATACAACATCTTAAGTCATCAAGGTTAATATCATAGAAAGACATTCACAATATATACTCCTTGATAAAATGAACTGAGAAAGCAAAACAGTACCTTTGTGGCATTTTGTGGTATTCTTGCCAAAAAATGCAAAACCTTACTCCAATTATGAGAAGACAGCAGATAAACCCAAATTGAGGGAGAATTCAATAAGATACCTGACTGATATTCTTTGAAAGTATCGAAGTCCTGAAAGACAAGAAAGGATGGAGGAACTCACAGATCAAACAAGAGTAACGACACATGACAGCTAAATACAAAGTGGGAACCTGAATTGGATACAACGTTCATGAAAAAATTGGTGGATTAGGTCTGTAGTTAAATCACTTGCATGGTACCAGTGTCTTCCTCCCACACACCCTGGTATGGAAGTTCTGTGGCTAGGGACTGAAACTGAATGGTGCCATAGCTGTGGCAATGCCAGATCTTTAACCCAACTGTGCTGGGTTGGGGATCAAACCTTTGCAACAGTGGGAACTCCCTGGTGTCACTTTGTTGTTTCTGATAAAAGTACTGTGGTGATATTAGCGTTAATATTAGCAGAAGTTGGATGCATAGTATATATGAACTCTGAGCTATTTTGCAACTTTTCTATAAAATAATTTCGAAGTAAAAAAAAGTTTCTTAAATCTACATTTCTCCCAAAGTGGGGCGGGGGGTGGGGTGGAGAAAGAAACAATGGAAGCTGGAAGACAATTGAATTACATATTAAAACTCTGAAAGGAAAAATGTGTTAAGTTGGAATTCAGTCCTAACAAAAAAGCAAAAATGAAGCCAAGGAGTTCCTGTGGTGGTTCAGCAGAAATGAACCTGATTAGCATCCCTGAGGACACAAGTTCGATCCATGGCCTAACTCAATGGGTTAAGGTTCTAGCATTGCTGTGAGCTGTGCTGTAGGTTACAGATGTGGCTCAGATCTGGCATTGCTGTGGCTGTAGTGTAGGCCAGCAGCTACAGCTTCATTTTGACCCCTAGCCTGGGAACCTCCATGTGCCGTGGTGCAGCCCTAAAAAGGCCACAAAAAAAAAAAAAAAAAAAAAAAGCAAAAACCAAAAGAAAGACATTTTCCAGACAAAAGCTGAGAGATTTTCTTACCTGAAGTCTTGTGCTATTGAAAATGTTAAAGTTTTTCAGGGCAAAGAAAGCATTCCACTAGGAAACTCACATCTACACAAAGAAATGAAGAGGATAAGAAATGATAAATATTGGCACAAGAGCCAAGACATGGAAACAACCTAATATCCATCAACAGATGAATGGATTAAGATGTGGTGTATATACAGAACGGAATACTATTCAGCGATAAAAAGAACTCAAACATGTGGTTGCAAAAAGTTGAATTTAGCTTTGGTTTTGTCAATGATTTCTCGATTCCCAGGAACTTACTCCATCTCATAAATTTCAAAAATTAAGATCAGTGGACTTAAAAGCATACAGCAAAAGAAAAATACACAATTTAATTGGACTTTGTCAAAATTGAAAACTTTTATGCACCAAAGGAAATTAAGAAAGCAAAGAAAGCTTACAGAATGGAGGAAATATTTGCAAATTATGTATCTGATACAGATCTAGTATCCAGAAGCTATAAAGAACTCTTATGGCTTAATAAGAAGACAACTTGATTTAAAAATTTGAGTTCCTATTGTAGCTCAGTGGGTTAATGATAGGCATTGTCTGTGTGATGGCTTGAGTTCAATCCCTGGCCTGATGCAGTGGGACCAAAAAAGATAAAAGCGGGGGAGGCAAAGGACTTGAATAGATGTTTCTCCAGGTAAGATATACAAATGGCCGACAAGCACATGAACTGCTGTTCAGCACCATTAGTCATTAGGGAAATGCAAATCAAAACTACAATCTAGTTCCACTTCATATGCACCCCCTAGGATGACCTAAAAAAATAATGATTATTTCGGAGGTAGAAAAATTGAACCCTCATACGTTGCTACTGGAGATGTAGAATGGTGCAGCTGCTGTGTGTTGGAAATTAAGATAACTCTGGCTCGGGTCGTCAGTGTCGGAAAGTGAGACACGTGGACAAGGAGAAATCTGGACAAGGCTCTTGACTTCTGCAGAAGGACTCAGGTGCTCCAAAAAGCGTGCGCACCAAACAAAGGACCCTCCCCTATTTATGCCTAACACAGGTGATGTACCTGTCGCCTTCCCGTTGGTCAGGTCAGGGTGCACATTCTTCCTGGTTGGCTCATTGAAACAAATTGTTGCTGGGAAGAGGTAGAGAGGAAGGGGGCCACAAGGGGGTGTTTCAGCCAAAACAGAGCAAAATAGAATAACCAAGATTTCCTTTGATAGAAAAGACATTATGTTACTGTCCACATGTGGAAAACATCGGCTCCTCAAAAAGTTAAACGTCAAATTACCATATGACCCAGCATTTCTACTCCATGTGAATACCCCAAAGAATTCAAAACAGGTACGCAAAAAAACACTTACATGCTGCTATAAGAGGTGGAAACAGCCCCAGTGTCCATCAGCAGATGAGTGGATAAACAAATTATGGTGTTTATATATATGTTGGAATATTATTTAGTCATAAAATGTGATGAGATCCTGATACGTGCTATAGTGTGGATGGGCCTTGAAAATATGCTGAGTGGAAGAAGGTAGACACAAACGATCACGTGTTACGTGCTGTCATTTATATGAGACGTCCAGAATAGGTAAAGCTATAGAGGCAGAATAGAGACTGGTGGTTTCCAGGGAAGTGATGGGAGGGATAAATAATGGAAAGCTATGGAGTTGCCTTTTGAGGCGATGAAAATGTTTTGAAACTAGATAGAGGTGTTTGTTGCACAGGATTGTGAATAAACTGAATTGTGCATTTTAAAGTGGTAAATTTTCTATTATGTGAATTTTACTTTAGTAGAAGATAGGTTAAGGTTATGTGTGGTCAGCAATCAGATAGACATAGAATTGAGTCTTGGTTCTGCCACCCATTAATTCTGTAACCTTAAGTAAATTACTGTAAATTTTCTTTTCTGTAAAATAGGCATATTCATATTTTTTTCAGAGGATTTTTGTGAATACTAAATGAGATAGTATATGTGAAGTGCTTAGAATAATGTCCAGTGACTGTTAATGTTAGTGAATTTTTTTCTGCTGCTGCTATGGTTCTTATGTTATTCTTTACTTGTAGAGTGGAAAGAATATGGACTAGGATTTTTCTGCTGACTTAATGAGTTTATCTATGCAAAAGCTTAAAACAGTGCCTGGTACATTGTAAATTCTCAAAATGGCTGTTGTATGGAAGGATCTTTAGAGGGAACTTTTTTTTTTGCATTCTGCATTTCGCATTTGCATTCTGATAAATAAGCTAATATCCATATTGGGAAAAGTTCCTTTTTAAAACTTGTACTGTTAATGACAGAGCTAGGACTAGACTTAGGTCTTCAAATTGTGGACTAAGCTACATTCAAAGGATTGTAGGTGTGTCATTCTTCTGTTCTATTGTCATGAAAACACTTGATTTTTAACTTGTTAAAAACTATAGGTATTGGAGTTCCCATGTGGCTCAGTGGTTAATGAATCCAACTAGGAGCCATGAGGTTGCAGGTTCGATCCCTGGCCTTGCTCAGTGGGTTGAGGATCCGGCATTGCTGTGAGTTGTGGTGTAGGTCGAAGACACCGCTGGGATCCCATGTTGCTGTGGCTGTGGCGTAGGCTGGCGGCTACAGCTTTGATTAAACTAGCTTGGGAACCTCCATATGCCACGGGTGCGGCCCTAGAAAATACAAAAAAAAAAAAAAACCCAAAACAAAACCCTATAGGTATTGATCATTTAGCTATAAGTTGTTAAACTTTGGTTGTCTGGAGTTTATTATATAATTTGTTTCTACCTGCATTAATTACTATGTATTTATATGTCATGAGAATCCAAGCTTTGGAGAACATATTTGTATGGTGATTAGAAATTGCGGTTACTGAAGTTGCTGTTTTGGCTAGGTGGTTAAGGAGCCCACCTAGGATCTATGAGGATGCAGGTTCAATCCCTGGCCTTGCATAGTGGATTAAAGATCCAGAGTTGCTGTGAGCTGTGGTGTAGATTGAAGACACAGCTTGGATCTGGCATTGCTGTGTCTGTAGCGTAGACTGGCAGCTACAGCTCCGATTTGACCCCTAGCCTGGGAAGCTCCGTATGCCAAGGGTGCGGCCCTAAAAAGGACGAAAGACAAGATAAAAATTTGCAGTTGCTTTTCTTGCCACTGGGTGGTGCTTCTGCAACATCATTAAAAAAAAATTAAAAAAAATGTTTTGGCTGATATTGTTTCTCACTTTCCTGAGTAGCTGAAAATTGATAAATGATTTAGACAGTGGTAAATTGAAATACTCGTTTGAACTGGGTCCCAGGAATCTATAAAAAGTGAGGATTTCCGGATTTCCTGTGGTATGTTTTTACATAAGCAAAACCTGGAAAAGAATCACTGGTTGGATCAAATCCTGTGATTTTGCTCTAGTCTGTGGTAATTTAACAAATGATAGTGTTACAGGAGAATCTGATTCCTCCTGGCACAATCTTAGAGGGTAATAGATTTTCCTAGCTTCTCTTGGTAGCTGAGCTGTTGATTTTGCTCTAATCCCTAAATTATATCAAAACCTTTTCTACTCAAGTATTAATGTTTGGGGTTTGGAATGTACATGCTGGAGAGACAAAGGTATATACTTGGAAGAAGTGCACAGTTGTAAAAGTTATGTTTGAGAGAGACTATAGAAGGAAACTGCAGGGGTGGCTTGGGGCCATGCTAGAAATTTGGTGACCAAATTGGAGTGTTTGAGTAAGTGGAGAGGACATTGGTGATACCTCCTCTATTAATCTAATTTTTGTCTCTATTAATAAAATAGCTATAGAATTTTAGATGTTAGTACTTTAAGGTTTATGACAAGAGCAGCAGCAGCAATAAATCCTTGCCCCATCCTCATCTGTATGTTATCTTTCACAAACATTTTTTTGCCCTATTCTATATTCAACCCCATATCCCCATGTCACATGTCTTTAACTTTTTAAAAAAGCTAATTTCAGACCTTTTCTCTTGTTATTGTTACCGAAGATGAGAATTGAATACGCTAATACCACCAGGCATTCTTGGTGCCTCTCCCTTCATCTTCTCAAATAGTTATAACACATGTTTTTGTTAACTGCTAAACCAAGTAATATACTACAATTGCATTTCCTTTCTCAGACAGCTTTCTGTTTTTACTGTCGTTTACAGTCCCTTCATTGTTACATATGCTTAGATTTCAAGGTAGTATTTATACTTTGTCTCAAACTCTACAACATAATTGGCAGACCCCTCTGAATTCTTCTTTTCATACACATTCTGTTAATACAGTTTTATTCCCTCTCCCTCTTAGGAGACGTACCCTCTTGGGGTACTTTCCTTAGCATTTTATTCTATCCTTTTGTTTTCTGTCTTCATTCTCTTCTACTGGTTGCTTCTCTAGGTCAGTTTGAACTGCCCTTTACATGAGTCTTTACTGGATTTCTTTTCTTCCTATTTTGGTAAAGCAACCTCTCCTAGTAGTTGTCTTAGAAAAGATGCATGGAAGCTAAATATTTGAGAACTTTCGTGTCTGGAAAAGCTTTTATTATGCTCTCTCATTTGATTTTTGGCTGTATATAGGTTGAAAATACTTTTTAAACACATTGTCTTTGTATTCTGGAGTCTAGCATTGCCGTTGAGTAGTTCAGAATTGTTATTCTTAACTCTTTAATATGCCTTAGTTTTTTTCCCTTGTAAGCTTTTATAATGTTATACTTATTCTTGAAATTATCTTTAGCCCTGCAATTTCATGATGATATAACTTGATATAGCTCTTTTGTTCATTACTCTAGGCACTTGGTGGGTATTTCAGTCTAAAATAAATTCCTTTGACTCTATTAAGTTGTTTTGCATAATTTTTAAATTACTGTTTTCTATATGTTATTTTCTCTGTTCTTTAACTTCTATGAGTTAGATGTCAGACCTCCTGGTTTGGGCTCATAACGTGTCATTATCTCGTGTATATTCCATTCTTTGTCATTTTGTTGTATTTTCTAGGAGATCTCAGTTTTCTATTATAGCCTTTCTGCTGAATATATTATTCCTACCTTTTTAATTTCCAAGATTTTTATAGTTCAGATTCTTTTCCTTTCTCTCCTTTCCCTTCCATCATGGGTTTGTTTTTTGTTTGGCCACACCTGAGGCATATGGAAGTTCCTAGGCTAGAGGTCAAAATGGAGCTACAGCTGCTGGCCTATGCCACAGCCACAGCATCGTGGGATCCGAGTCACATCTGTGACCTACACCACAGTTCACAGCAATGCCAGATCTTTAACCTACTGAGCAAGGCCAGGGATTGAACCCACATCCTCATGGTCCTAGTTGGGTTCGTTGACCGCTGAGCCAACTCTATCCATCAGGTTTTGAGATGATAAAAAGAACTATATATTTTCCTCTGCCTTGTCCCTGTTTCCTCCAGATTTCCTTTTTTGGTTTTGCTTGTTTATTTTGATATCTCAGTGGAATCTTTGTCCTTCATGTTTTGGCCTGAGGCTCTGAAAAGCTGATTGGAAGCCAGGTGGACAAGTGTGGAGCTTGTCAAGTAGTGTGTCTCACCCTAAAGTGGAGTATCTATGTCTTTTCTCAGGGACCCTTTTACTATCTTTAGAATTTTTTTATTCAACAACTATGTCTTGAATGCCTGCTTATATGTCAGGTATAGCTCTAGGTACTGGGAATTTAATAGGATTAAACAGATAAAAATCCCTGCCCTTCTTGGATCTTATATTTTGGCAAAGGGGAGACAAAAAATAGGAATAAGTAAATATATGCTGTATATTTAAGAAGTATTAAAAGGTAAGAAAAGTTGCATGAGGAAAAGTTGCAGCTAGAATATGGTAACCTGGGGAAGGAGGAGTTTGCCAGGTTGGAGAGAACAACATATACAGAGGCCTTGAGGTGGGTATCTGCCTCATAGCTGTGTGTGGAACAAGGGAGCCAATGCCTTTAGCTAGATCCCAGTAAGAGAGTACAGAAAATGCTGAGGTCAGAGTGGACAGGGGCAGAAGGGCAGAATGTATAGGGCCTTATAGACTGTTTTAAGGACTTTTTTGTTTGTGTTTGTTTTTTGTTTTTGTTTTTCTTTTGCTTTTTTAGAGCCACACTTGCAGCATATGGAGGTTCCCAGACTAGGGGTCTAATCAGAGCTACAGCTGGCGGCCACAGCTGCAGCCACAGCAATGCTGGATCTGGAGCCATGTCTGCGATCGATATCACAGCTCACAGCAACGCCGGATCCTTAACCCACTGAGGGAGGCCAGGAATTGAACCCGAAACCTCATGGTTCCTAGTCGGATTTGTTTCCACTGTGCCATTACGGGAACTCCTGTTTTAAGGACTTTTAGTCTTTGTGTGAAAGATAGTATTTGGAGATAACCAATAAGCACTTGATATCTTAAGTTCAGAGTTCAGGGAAACAGTCTGGCTCTGATAATTTCAGAGTTATCAGTGTGTATGTGGAATTTAAAGCCATGAAATTAAGGAAAAGAGAAGGTACCCCAAGTTTTACAAAAGATCAGAGAGATGAGGAGAAACCAGTAATGAAGATCAAAGAGTGACCAGAGAAGTAGGAACACCAGCAGAGTTTTTGTACAGAAGAGAATGAAAAACTGCTTCCACTGTTGCTAATTAGTTTGAGGACAGACAACATGAGATCAAGAGGGAAACTCAAGGAGTCTTGGATGAGGTTTCTGTCTTTAACAGTTAGGTAGATGGCTTAAAACAGCCTTAATTCTTCAAAGTTTTCAGTCATACCTGGTTTCCATCCCAAAGGGTTTACAGCTTTTAGACTATCCTAATTTCATTTCTATTCAGGAAAGTTTTCTGAAATAGTATTGGTTTTCAGGTTTGTCATTAAGGTTAATTAACAAATTTTATGCCTAACTGTGGTTATTCAGTCCTATTCAGAGTTGGTCTTGACAACCAGGTTGTTTTAGGATGTTTTTCCCAGTAATTCCTGGAGAAACAAAAATATGGACTCTAGACATGGTCTGTGGTTTATAAATATCAGACAAATGGCCCTTTTTTCCTTTTGATTTGGTATGGGAAACAAGCTAAAAGGGTCAAGCTGAAGATTGAGTTGGTTAAAGAGCACCAGATCCTAGGGGAACTACAATACTTTTGCTTCATGTACTTTGAAGCTCTGTGCTACTAGATACATAAACATCTAGTGTTTTGTTTTTTGTTTTTGTTTTTTTTTTTGCCTTTTTGCTATTTCTTTGGGCCGCTCCTGCGGCTTATGGAGGTTCCCAGGCTAGGGGTCGAATCAGAGCTGTAGCCACCGGCCTACGCCAGAGCCACAGCAACTCGGGATCCGAGCCGCGTCTGCAACCTACACCACAGCTGAGGGCAACGCCAGATCGTTAACCCACTGAGCAAGGGCAGGGACCGAACTTGCAACCTCATGTTTCCTTGTCGGATTGGTTAACCACTGCGCCACGACGGGAACTCCAACATCTAGTGTTTTTTGCTTTCTAATTAATATACCTGTTTATAATTGTGAACTGATCCTCTTTATCCCTGGTAGTAGTTTTTCCTTCTTTTTCTTTTTCTTTTTTTTGCTTTTTAGGGCCACACTCGTGGTATATGGAGATTCCCAGCCTAGGGGTCTAATTGGATCTGTGGCCACCAGCCTGTGCCACAGCAATGCCAGATCCAAGCCTTGTCTTCGACCTACACCACAGCTCATGCAATACCAGATCCTTAACCCACTGAGCGAGGCCAGGGATTGAACCTACCACCTCATGATTCCTAGTCTGATTCATTTCTGCCGCGCCTTGACAGGAACTCCCCTGGTAGTATCACTCTGCAGGCTAGTGAAGGCTATATGTATTTTTTCTAATAGGAAACATCTTTGTATTCTTTTGCATTAAGCTATTAAGGTTTTTTGTTTTGTTTTGTTTTGTTTTTTTGGCTTCACCTGAGCCATGCAAAAGTTCCAGGGCCAGGGATTTAACCTGTGCTGTGGCAGTGATTAATGTCAGATCCTTAACCTGCTGGGCCACAAGGGAACTCCAGTATTAGATATTTTAAAAAATCCTAAATTTCCTAATTGTTAAAAACTCTCTGTATAACTATTTCTTCTACTGTTTTGGCTCCTATATTACTCAGGTTTAAAATTGGACACTTTTGCTCAGAATTGCATCCATGGTGAATTTCCAGAACCAAACGAATTTTGAAAGTGTGTTTCTACACCAGTTAATTTTAGTATAGCCAAATTCAGAGCCATAGATACAATTTACCTTTTTTTTCTATGTTGTAGGAATAGACTTTAAGATCAAAACAGTTGAATTACAAGGAAAGAAGATCAAGCTACAGATATGGTAAGTGATGCTAATTTACTTACTTTATGTAGTAGAATGTCAAGTTCTAAAGGTTAGGCAGTGAAATCCTTCCTTGTCAACTCTTTAGATTCTATAGGACTCCCCTTTCTAAGCCATCCATCAGATGACCTTCTTTCAGTGAAGTAAAAAAAAAAATTGTTGCCATGGACTTTGGAGTCCGTGAGATCTGGCTGAGTAAAACCCCTTTTCCACTTACTGTATGAACTTGGGTAAGTTACATACCACTGTGAGGCCCTTGTATCTTAATATGTAAACTGGAGATAATATCACCTATCTACAAAAATTGTTACAAGGATTACATGAAATAATGTAGGTAATGCTGTTAGGCCAATATTTGGCTCAGTAGCACTCAATATTAAAAGTTAATACAATCTTTTTGTTGCTTTGAGAGTCTTAAGCTAAAATACTTATCTTTAATGTGTAACTTTTTATAGGCATTATTATTTTCATTAGTTTGTATAGGGTTTGCCCCACAGAAGTACAATAAAGTTCTTTAAATTTGTTTTCAAGAATGAATCATAGGCTTTAAAATTATAATGGTAGTATTTTTTCAGTGAATATTAGTGATCATTGATCACAGTGACCCTGTGAAGTACGTTATTCCTTTTTTATTCCCCTAAACAGCCATATTGGGGTGTAGCTGACATACAATAAACCACACATGTTTATAAAGTGTACAGTTTGGTAAGCTTTGACATATGTATAAATCTGTGAACTTCTCACCACAGTCAAGATAATTAACATACCCATCACCTCACAAGTTTCTTCAAGCCTTGTAATCTCTCCTTCCTCCCTATGCCTGGTCATTAGGCAACCACTCTTCTGCCGTCACTATAAACTTGTTTCCATTTTCTGGTACTATATACAAATACAATCATATAATATGTTTTGTGTCTTTTTTTGGCGGGGGAGGTGTCTGGCTTTACAGAACATAATTATTTTGAAAACCATCAATGATTTTATGTGTATCAATAAGTTCATTACTGGAGTTCCCTTCGTGGCTCAGTGGTTAACGAATCCAACTAGGAACCATGAGGTTCTGGGTTCGATCCTTGGCCTTGCTCAGTGGGTTAAGGATCCTGTGTTGCTGTGGCTCTGGTGTAGGCTGGCGGCTGCAGCTCCGATTCGACCCCTAGCCTGGGAACCTCCACCTGCTGAGGGAGCAGCCCTAGAAATGGCCAAAGAAAAAATATTAATAATAGGTTCATTACTTTTTATTGTTAAGTAGTATTCCATTGTTACTGTTTATTCACCATAAAGCTGCTATAAATCCTTGTATAGGCAATGCTTTCTTTTCTGTGGGGTTATTCCTGTTTTATAGATAAATGGAGGCATTTTGAAATAATTTAACCAAGGTCTTACAGCATTACAGCATGTAAGTAGCAGAGCCGGGATGCTGCATTTACATGATCAGAATATAGGGTTGAGAGTGGCATTACTATACTGCCTCCTGTAAATACAATAGTTTCTCAGTTGATTTTGCTGCTCTTAATAGTTACCATCATTTTTCTTTCTTCATTGCCAGTCAGTAGGAATCTTAAATTTGAATTCATGTCATCTTGGGCTTTATTGTAATAGAACCTATCACAGTAGTTATGAAGAATAAGTGGTACACGTAAAGCAGTCTCCAATGCACAATGAACGTTCAAGAAATCAGAGCTGTTATTATTTGGGAATCTCCCATTATGAGGCTTGTAATCTTAAAAATAGTAACAGTTTCAAGCAAAAGAGGAGTTAGTTAGCAAAAGGAATTGCAAAGCCATAGTAGGAGACTTAGGAGGACACTTGGGGGAGAATAATGTCCCAGAAAATTAGATATAATTAGAAGAATAGGGTATGTCTAACCAGAATGTCTTCATTACCTGACCATACAATAGAAGTACAATCATTATAAAATCTTTAAAATTTAAAACAAATTTGAATGAAATTTGGACTTTTCTTTAACTGGGAAAAACTTAGCAAATGACACATGCCTCATATTGTTTCATTATAATTAAAGTGATCGCAAGGGATAGGATGTCAGTTACTTTTTCTGAATTTCAGCCAGCCCCTCTCCCTCTTATTTTTAGCCTCACATCTTATTATGACTTTGTCCCTGCATAACATCTGTATTTCAAGCCCTCTCCTAGACTCTGCTACACTGATTGGTTCTCTTTTCAATTGTAGCCCCTCTGTACACAATTGAAGCCATATAATTTTCTAACTTTTTGACAGTAGATAAGTTACACTTTACATTGTGACTTAGTGTACATGTATCTGTGTGTTTATAACAGAAACAGAATCATATAAAACAATACTTTTTCAGATTTTTTTCTTTATAGACTATATAAAACCTTTGTGCTACTAAATATATTCTATTCCTCCTCCTATACTGTCTTCCACAAACTTTGCCTTCTGTTTCTTGACCTTATGACTTTAAACATTTTTTTCCCTCCACTTAACATTTTAGTCTAGAGTTTTTAGAAGTAAACAGTAACAAATAACTAACACTTGTTTTTAAAAAGAGAGCGTTCCTCAGAAGGTGCTCTTTTGAAATAGTCCTCCAGTGTGGCCTTTAAGATTAACCTAGAAAATATTTATACTGTACCTGTAAAACTCAAGTATTGCACAGAGATGGCAATATTTCTAATTTAGAGTTGTTTTGATTTGTAGACATTTTTAGTAGAAACTCTCTTAAGCAAAACACTTCAGAAGGAAAGTTTGATTTAGTATGGATTTTCATATAACTGATTGCTCTTAATGTGAAATATCCAGGAGTTCCCGTCGTGGCTCAGTGGTTAACCAATCCAACTAGGAACCATGAGGTTGCGGGTTCAATCCCTGCCCTTGCTCAGTGGGTAAAGGATCCGGCATTGTCATGAGCTGTGGTGTAGGTTGCAGACTCGGATCAGATCCTGAGTTGCTTTAGCTCTGGCGTAGGCCAGTGGCTACAGCTCCGATTAGACCCCTAGCCTGGGAACCTCCATATGCCATAGGAGCAGCCCAAGAAATGGCAAAAAGATCAAAAAAATAAAATAATGTGAAATATCCATTTTCTTAAAAGATAAGGAATGAGTGGTTAAAATTAGTGATTAATTGTTTTTAAGATGTTAGCATTATGCCAGCTAATTTTATTTCTTTGCTTAAGTTGACATGCATGCTAATATCCAGGTAGGAAAAAAAAAGTCACGTAGCTTCAGGTTAGGAGATCTTGGGATATGCCACAGTAATTCGAGAAGGCTTTTTTAAAGCATGAAAAACCCATTACTCATAACTTAGGATAATACCAAAGTTCAAAATGCTATTCTCAACTTTAGTGCATTGCTTTCAATTGCTGTTAAAAAGCACAGTGATTTTTATGTCTCTTTAGTTTGAATGAATATATTCAGATTCTTGTTTCAGCAGGAAAAAATTATTCTGTGATTGAGTATTAATTTTAGAAACTCTCTTTAGTCTGTGCTAAAGCTTTGTTTTATTTTTCTTTACCTGAACAATCTTCACTTGCTTACTTTCCAGGATTTTTTTTTGTCTTTTTTTTTTTTGCTATTTCTTTGGGCCGATACTGTGGCATATGGAGGTTCCCAGGCTAGGGGTTGAATCGGAGCTGTAGCTGCCGGCCTACACCAGAGCCACAGCAACACGGGATCTGAGCGCGTCTGCAACCTACACCACAGCTCACAGCAACACTGGATCCTTAACCCACTGAGTGAGGCCAGGGATCAAACCCACAACCTCATGGTTTCTAGTCGGATTCGTTTCCACTGCACCACGACAGGAACTCCAAAAAAAAAAAAAAATTATGGAATGCTCACAAATTTGCATGTCATCCTTGTGCAGGGGCCATGCTAATCTTCTCTGTAACGTTCCAGTTTTAGTATATGTGCTGCTGAAACGAGCACTCCAGGAATCTTTTAGTTTAGTTGCATAAGGGTCTGACCTGTCCAAGGCACATGTGTGTAGGCCTGAAATTAAACTTTGGCTGATAGAGAAGCAGCTGTGACTTTTTAAATCCCAGATCTCTAGCAAGATTCTACCACAGTATCTTTTGCTATCTATATTTTCCATAGATTAAGTAGTGTAGTGGGTCCTGCCAGGAAAACAGTCATTGAGTTGCTTCAAGTCTGCCTTTTGTTTTTGTTTTTTCAAATTGCTGTTTGTTGGTTGTTTTTTTTTTTTTCTTTTCCCCTTTTCTTTTTTGGAGTTCCCAGGCCAGAAATCAGATCCAAGCCAGAGAGCCTGGCAGATGTAGATGCTGAATAAATATTTGTTGACTGAATGACTTAGATGATTTCTGTTGATGCTTCACTCCTCACTCACCTTAAGCATCACCTCTGTAGAGAGGGCCACCTGATCATTCTAATTAGATTTCTTTCTCCCTCCCCCTTGGGGCATTCTTCATCCCTCTACCCTGTTTGCTTTGTTAGCATTTATCACAATTTGGGATTATATATTTATTTACTTGTTTTTTCCTGTCCTCACTGGAATGTAAGCTTTGCAAGAGCTAGCATCAGGCTTTTGACTTTGGACCCTTTTGGGGGATGAAGATGAGCATAATTGAAACTCATGGTATTTTGGGTGTAGAGAAATTGTCTATCTGTGAGGAGATCCAGATCTTGTTAAAATAGGATTTCTCAATGTGAGAAGTTTAACATCCTAATTTATAAAGTAAGGAGTAACTTCATTATGTTACAAAAGCACGATGTTAGGAAATTTGGGCTTTCTGCCTTGCATGGCAGGTTAGTGTTGTCTCTGGCCTGTTCTAGTGCTGTCAGTGCCCAGTTTAAAAATAAGCGTCATATTAGCCACAGTACACAGCTCCCTACCCCTGTGTGTAGGACTAACAATTAAGGAAATAATGCTATTTTAGTTCCTAAGAATATATCACTCCTTTCATTATATGTCAGTGGGAAAAAATAGGATTTTACAACATTCCTTCAGTTTATGTAAGGAAAATTCTCTTGCTAATTGGTTTATAATTTCAGAACCTGTACTGTGTGTGGTGAGATTTTGAAAAAAAAAATTAATAGAGGAAAACCAAGTGAGTGGTTTTAAAAACAGGCTCAAAAACCTGTGATTTAGTGGCATGAAAAGATAATGTGAACATATACAATGTTTAATTGCTCTTCAGATAATAAAGACCTACTTTTGCTGATTGGAGTCAACCCCACTGTCTTTTGTCCTGGGTGTATGTGTATATGCAGACCTAAAAATAATTTGACCATGAATTAGCAGCTATGGCTATTTTTAGCCTTGGGTAAAGGGTCACCAATTAGCCTAGAGGTGGTGAGGCAGGAACTTGCTGATTTGAAATAAATTGTTGATTGGCTTAATAATGGGTAGGGGCTGGTATTATGACAATCTAAGAAGGGGATAGTTTTAAAAGACTTAGCAAGGAGAGTGTATAAAAAGAAGAGAGATAGATTGTAAGAGGTTTTGGAAAGGACAAAAATCAAGGAACAGGTGGAGTAGTATGCCATCAATCAAAGCAAAAACTCTGAACCTAAACAATGATTATCTTTCTTTTTGGAGGGGCCATTAATATTTTAATATGTTATATATTAGACTAAGCCGCCTTATTATAAAATTTCCTCTCCAGGTGTCATTGATTTGGATTTAGCTAAGTAGTTTTTTTGCACTGTGTTCTTTCTTGGTGGAGAATTCAGTCGTGGATTTGACACTGAAGAGTGATACAATTTGCCAGTTGTGTAATGTGAATGGATGGGGATGTGAGCCCTGTTGATACTTGGAGGTGACAGTGTTCCAGGAGTGTTAGACAGTGTCGAGGGTGGTATTCACAGTGGAATGCTGTGGAAGATCTCCTCCCTAATTTGTTATTACTTACGACAAAAACTGAAGTACAGTTTTTCTGTCCCTCCTACGTTATAGCTGTTAGACACTGCAGGAAGCCCAGGTCCTATGCATTCTTTGTCTTGGAGAAGTACATTTCTAGCCTGATTTTAGTAGGAGACTTCAACCCCTCTCTAATAGGATAGAATTATTAGTTAGTTTATACTTCTTTTTTGTCAGTTAAGAAACAAACTGCTTCAGCTGTTAGACAAATATTTTTCTTTTATGAAAGCGTTTAAAACAACACCTGTTTTTAAAGCATCTTGTAACTAAATAGGTAAGATTAATAAAAGATAAAATGTAAGATGTAAATATACTGTTTCTAAAGGACAACTTATTTGCCACGCTTAATTTGTAAAATTTACTTAAACTTCTTGGTGGCTGACACAAAAAAGGGGGGCAGGGAGGGCTGGCTACCAACAAAAAATTGTTTTTCTTTTAAAAAAATAATGTAAAGAAATCAGGAGGAGGTTAAGGATCCAGTGTTGTTGTCATTGCTGTGACTTGGGTTGCAGCTGTGGCCAGGGGTTCGATCCCCGACCCTGGAACTTATGCATGCCACAAATGTGGCAAAAAAAAAAAAAAGTGGCAGAGCAAGAAGGAACAGATCATAACTAATACACTGTAAGTTTTCATAAAGCTATTTGTAATGATTCTGATTTGTTGGCTTAATATTAAGGCACTATAAAAATTGTGGTTTAAGAATGTATATAATTAATTATATAAACACAAATGTGTGTGTGTGTCTTTTGGCAGTTTTTTGGATAGGTGTTACATTACCCCCTAACTCTGCTTTTGCACACACACCTATTTTTAACGCAGTAGGCAGAATAATTTTTTAAACCCAAGCTACATTACTTCTTTTTGTAAAACCCTGCACTAGACTCCCCGTCTCGCTCAGAGGAAATGCCAAGGTCCTTCCTTGCTGAGGCCTAGAACATCCTACACCATCCGCACTCCCTCCCCCCACCTCTGTGATCTCCTAGTCTGGCTTCACTCCTAGTCCAGTCACATTGCTCTCCTTTCTGTTCCTCACCTGTGCCTCGGGACACTTGCACTTGTTCTTCCTCCTTCTTGGAACACTGTCACTCCAAGGTATTTATATGGCTCACCTCCTCATTCGTTTCACCTCCTCTACCCTGTTTAAAATTACACTTGCTTGCGAATTCAATCCTTGGCATGAAACTTTCATATGCCACCATTAAAAAAAAAAAGTGGTGCGGCCATTAAAAACAAAAACAAACAACCCCCCCCAAAAAAAAACCACATTAACCCCACCCTCACCCTCTCACTGTTAAAAAACAAAAAAAAACAAAAACCCACTTTCCTCTTGGAGTTCCTTTGTGGCTCAGAAGATTAAGCTCAATCATCAATGTGGCTCAGTCATCCTCTGTGAGGATGTGGGTTCAGTCCCTGGCCTGGCTCAGTGGATTAAGGATCTGGTGTTTCAGGCTGTGGCTTAGGTCACAGATGTGGCTTGGATCTTCATTGCTGTGGCTGTGGCATAGGCTGCAGCTCTGATTCAGCCCTTGGCCCAGACACTTCCTTATGCCACAGGTTCGGCTGTAAAAAGAAAGAAAAAAAATTCTCTTGCTTGCACCATTCTCAACATTAGCCCCTGGTCTCGTTACCTAATTTTTGTCTTCTTGGCACTTTTCACCCTCTGAAGAAGTCTAATTCCAGAAATTAATGTGACAGAGTTGCAATTCTTTTAAAAAAATTGAAAAGTCCAGCCAAATCTTTAACTTGTAAAGAAAAAGCATTTTATTTTACCTTTATGCAGAAGTAGGCTTCGGGCAAACCCAGAGTTTTCCTTGTGAAGTAATTTAATTACAGCTTTAAGCATAGACAGATACTGATTTGAGATGGCTCTGAATACCATAGACATATAGAGCATCTGCAGAGATGGCTTTGACTTAGGACATCTTAAGAACAAATTTTGAGTCACATATAATATTATTGGATCTTTGGATATTTTTATACTATAGATTTTTGGGGGTTATCTGTGACGGATACAAATAATTATAAATTTTTACTTTAGTTATTCCTCCTAATTGTGAGTTTAAAAAAAAAAAAAAGGCAGATTTCCCACTGTGGCACAGTGAGATCCCTGCAGTGGCAGGGACACGGGTTCAATCCCCAGTCCAGAATGGAGAGTTAAGGATCTGGTGTTGCCTTAGCTGTGGCATAACACTCTGGCTCGATTCGGTGCCTGCCCCACAGCTCTGTATGCTGTGGGGTGTCCAAAAAAGGGAAACATAACGAAAACCCCCAAAGATCCAGAGAGGTTAAATCTCTTCAGGGTCACCCAGCTGGAAGGAATAGAACCTAAGGATAAACTTGGATCTGACTGCAGACCATGTTCTTTATGTACTGCTCTTGCATAATGCCTAGCACACAGTGAACACCTGGTGCATATTTGAATTGATGGATAGATAGGTGGCAGACATATGAACATGTATTGCACACCCCTATTAAATGTAAGGAATATGAATGTATTGGTAGTCCTGTTATATTCCTTGCTGCTCATATATTTAGGCATAAAAGGCTTATTTATATATATATGTGTTTTTAAGAGTCATCTAACTTGGAATGCCCTGATTCTTAAGTTTATTAAAGAACCTGCGAGGTAAGATTCTGAAATACTGACTAATTAACAAACATTTGAGTGCTTATCATCATGTAGATACATGGATTCTACAGTGAACAATACAGACAAATCTCTTAATGGAACCTACATTTTAGAGGGCATGAGAGAACAGTAAATAATAAATCTATAGTAAGTGCTTTGTAGAGAAGTAAAGTAAGGAAATGCAATGGAGAGAGGCTGGATGGCTGTTTAAATTGGATGGGCAGAAAAGGCTTCATTGATAAGGTGATGGTTAAAATGCAAAGATGAGTGCCAACTATGTACAGGCTGTGGGCACAACTAATATAGAAGCTCTCCGGTGGCACCAAGCTTGTGAATTGGGAGACATGGGAAAAAAATGTGGTTCTAGCTATCAGGGAAAGAGCGCCTCAAAATTTGGGGGGGCTGATGAAAAGTGCAAATCCTGTAACACTTCATAATAGAATTTTGGAATTGGTTTTTATTACACTTGCAGCACATGGAAGTTCTCAGGCCAGGAATCGAATCCACGCCATAGCAGCAACCTGAGCCACTGCAGTGACAACACCAGACCCTCAGCCTGCTATACCACAAGAGAATTCCTTGGTTTATTTTTTAAGCCTAGTTATGTTTTCCATTTATTTGTTTGTTTTGTCTTTTTGGTTTTTGTTTTTCTTTTAAGGGCTGCACCCACGGCATATGGAAGTTCCCAGGCTAGGGGTTGAATCAGAGCTGCAGCTGCCAGCCTATGCCACAGCCACAGCAACTCAGGATCCAAGCTGTGTCTGTGACCTACACCACAGCTCACGACAATGCCAAATCCTTAACCCAGTCGAACCTGCAGTCAAACCTGTGTCCTCATGGATACTAGTCAGGATTTGTTTCCACTGAGCCACAATGAGAACTCCCTTTTTGTTTTGTAATGACTTCTTTGAGATGTAATTTGCATACCTTATAATTCACCCATTTAAAGTGTACAATTAGAAGTTCCCTTGTGGCTTAGTGGGTTAAGGACCTGGCATCACTGCTGTGGCTCTGGTTACAGCTGTGGTGTGAGTTTGATCCCTAGCTGGTGAACATCCACATGATGTGGGTGTGGTCAGAATATAAAATGTATAAATAGTTTTTAGTAAATTTATAAGGTATATTCACCAACATCACAATTTTAGAGCATTTTTATACTCCTGGAAAGAAACCCTGTGCGCTTTAGTAGCCTCTGCTCATCCTGCACGAACATTTCAGCCAGGGGAACCGCTAATCTGCTTTCTGTCTCTAGATTTTCCTATTCTAGACATTTCATGTCAGTGGAATTATATAATAAGTGATCTTTTATGTCTGATTTCTTTCTAATGTTGTCAGGACTCACCCATGTTGTGGCTTATGTCAGTACTTCTTTCCTTTTTATGGCTGAATAACATTCCATTGTATGGATATATTACTTATCCATTCAACAAATGATGGATACTTAGGTTGTTTGAACTTTTTGGCTATTATGAATAATGTTAATGACATTCTCCCCCCCCCCCCACTTTTGGCCACTGCAAAGCATATGGAGTTCTTGGGCCAGGAATCAGATCTGAGCTACAGTTGTGACCCACGCCACAGGTGTGGCAATGATGGATCCTTTACCCACTGTGCTGGGCTGTGCTGTCCTGGTGCTACAGAAATGCCACCAGTGCTTTTGACCGTAGTGGGAACTCCTGAACATTCTTATTTATGTGGGCATATGCTTTCATTTTTCATGGTTATGTACCTGGAAGTGGGATTTCTGGGTCATTTAGTAACTGTATGTTTAACATTCTGAGGAACTGCCAGACCGTTTTCCAGTTTTACATTCCCATCAACAAAGTTAGAGGGTTCCAATTTATCTTAGTGCTCACCAACGTATGTTATTATTTGGTATTTTGATTATACCCATCCTGAAGCCTGTGAAGTGGTTTTAAATTTGCAACTCCCTAACAACCATGTTGAACATCCTCTTGTGCTTATTGGCCACGTGTATCTTCTTTGGATAAAAATCGTGTATCTGGAGTTCCCGTCGAGGCGCAGCAGAAATAAATCCTACTAGGAACCATGAAATTGCGGGTTTGATCCCTGGCCTCGCTCAGTGGGTTAGGATCCAGCGTTGCCATGAGCTGTGGTGTAGGTCGAAGACGCAGCTCAGATCTGGTGTTGCTGTGGCTGTGGCGTAGGCCAGCAGCAACAGCTCTGATTTAACCCCTAGCCTGGGGACAAAAAAAAAAATTGTGTATCCTGTATTGTTGAGTTGTAGGAGTTCTTTATATATTCTGCATATACATGTTCATTATAAATATATGGATCTACAAATATTTTCTTCCATTTTGTGGATTTTCTTTCCACTTTCTTTTTTATTTAAAAAAATTTTTTTTTGAAATAATTTTTCAAAATCCGTTTTATTTTATGGCCACACCTGCAGCATATGGAAGTTCCCAGGCAAGGGATTGAATCCAAACCACAGCTGCAACCTACAACTGCAGTGCCAGATCCTTTAACCCACTGTGCCAGGTCAGGGATTGAACCCATGTTCCCGCCACTGCAGAAATACCTTCGATCCCATTGTACCACAGCGGGAACCCCCAAAACTTTTCAATTTTGATGAAATCCAGTTTATTTTTTTCAGTTGCTTTTGCTCTTCATGGAGCATATCTAGTAAGTTGCCAAATTTAAGATCACGAAGATGTTCCTCTGTTTTCTTCTAAGAGTTTAGTAGTTTTAGCTCTTATGTACAGGTCTTAGATCTGTTTTAAATTAATTTTTATGTCAGGTGTGAGAAGGGGTCCAATTTCATTTTTCGTGTGTGTAAAGATAGCCAGTTGTTTGAGCTCCATTCTTTCCTCACTGAAGCTACTGGAAACTAAGTAGAAAAATTATATTATCAAACATGTGTTTAAAGATCACTCTGGGAGTTCCCGTCGTGGCGCAGTGGTTAACGAATCCGACTAGGAACCATGAGGTTGCGGGTTCGGTCCCTGCCCTTGCTCAGTGGGTTAACGATCCGGCGTTGCCGTGAGCTGTGGTGTGGGTTGCAGACACGGATCGGATCCCGCGTTGCTGTGGCTCTGGTGTAGGCCGGTGGCCACAGCTCCGATTCAACCCCTAGCCTGGAAACCTCCATATGCCGCGGGAGCGGCCCAAGAAGTAGCAACAACAACAACAACAACAAAGACAAAAAAAAAAAAAGATCACTCTGGCTACTGTGTAGAGAATGTCAGTTCTTAAATCTTTAAATGTTAGAATGCCAGCAAAAGATACTGAGAATGGGAATTGCCGTTGTAGCTCAGAAGTAATCAACCCAACTAGCATCTATGAGGATGTGGGTTCAATCCCTGGCCTGCTCAGTGGGTTAAGGATCCCACGTAGCGGTGAGCTGTGGTGTAGGTCACAGATGTGGCTTGGATCTGCTCTTGCTGTGGCTGTGGGCATAGGCCAGCAGCTGTAGCTCTGATTCGACCCCTAGTCTGGGAACCTCCATATGCTGCCAGCGAGGCCCTAAAAAGACAAAAACAAACAAAATAAACTGAGAATGAGCAGAAACATTATATCTAAAAAATCATAAGAATGAAATCTTTCTTTTTTCTGTTTGTTAGTTTATTGGCTGTGGTCCAGGCATATGGAAGCTCCAAGGCTGGGGATCCAAACCATAGCCACAGCTGCAACCCTGAGCCACAGCAATGACAATGCCAGATTCTTAACCTGCTGTGCCACCTGGGAACTCCAGAATAAAAAATTTTAAGAGAAAGTGGTCAGGAGTTCCCATTGTGGTACAGCGGAAACAAATCCAACTAAAAACCATGAGGTTGTGGGTTCGGTCCCTGGCCTTGCTCAGTGGATTAAGGATCTGGCATTGCCATGAGCTGTGGTGTAGGTCGTAGATGCAGCTCGGATCCTGAGTTGCTGTTGCTGTGGCATAGGCTGGCAGCTGCAGCTCTGATTCAACCCCTAGCCTGGGAACCTCCATATGCCGTGGGTGTGGCCCTAATAGGACAAAAAAAAAAAAAAAAAAGATTGCCAGGAAGATTTGGCTTTTCCAGTAGGGGTAGCCAAGCTTGTTCTAAAATGTATATGAAAAGGCTGAAATAGCTAAGACAACTCTGACAGAAAAATAAGTGAGAGGAATCAGTCTACTGATTTTAAGATTTTATTTAGCTACAGTAGTCAAGGTAGTGTAGTATTGAGGGAGGCATAGATACACAGGTCATAAAAAAGCCAGAAATAGATTGAACCATGGCCTCCTGTTTTTTGCCAAAGGTGTAAAAGCAATTCAATGAAGAAAGGCTGTTTCCTTTACATTTTCAATAAACAGTGCTAGAGCAATTGGGCATCCATGAGCAAAAAGATGAAACTCTACTTAGAATTCACATAGCACCGAAATTAATTCAACCTGTATCATGAATTTAAATATAAAATGCAGGGAGTTCCCGGGTCGTGGTGTAGCAGAAACGAATCGGACTAGGAACCATGAGGGTTGGGGGTTTGGTCCCTGGCCTTGCTCAGTGGGTTAAGGATCCGGTGTTGCCGTGAGCTGTGGTATAGGTCACAGTCGTGGTTCAGATCCCGTGTTGCTGTGGCTCTGGCGTAGGCGGGCAGCAACAGCTCTGATTAGACCCCTAGCCTGGGAACCTCCATATGCCGTGGATGCAGCTCTAAAAAGACAAAAATAAAAAAGTAAAACCATAAGATTTTGAGGAAAAAACAGTGGAGAAAATCTTTGGAGTCTAAGATTAGATGAAGAGTAGCCGTAACATTAAACCACAACCCATAAAAGTTAAAAAATCAGTAAATTGGACTTCAACAAAATTTGAACATTTTTGCTCTACAAAGGCCCTGTCAGGGAGTTCTCTTTTGGCGCATTGAGTTAAGGATATGGCGTTGTCCGCAGTGGCCTGGGTTGCTGCTGTGGTGCAGGTTCAGTCCCTGGCCCAGGAACTTCCACATGTCTCACGTGCAGCCAAAAAAAAAAAAAAAAAAAAAAACCTGTCAAAAAGAATGAAAAAAAACTAGTTAAATTCTACAGACTTAGAGAAAATATTTCTAAACCACATACCTGACATAAGACTTGTATGTAAAAGGAACTCTCAACACTAATACTTTAAAAAGGCAAACTAGGAGTTCCCGTAGTGGCGCAGTGGTTAACGAATCCGACTAGGAACCATGAGGTTGCGGGTTCGGTCCCCGCCCTTGCTCAGTGGGTTAAGGATCCGGCGTTGCCCTGAGCTGTGGTATAGGTCACAGACGCGGCTCGGATCCCGCGTTGCTGTGGCTCTGGTGTAGGCTGGCGGCTACAGCTCCAGTTCGACCTAGCCTCCATGTGCCTCGGGAGTGGCCCAAGAAATGGCAAAAAAAAAAGACAAAAAAAAATTTAAAAAAATAAATAAAAAATAAAAAGTCAAACTATCCAATTAGAAAATAGGCAAGAGACATGAATAGACATTTCGCCATACAGGATATATGGATGACAAATAATTACCTGAAAAATGTTCATCATTAGCCATGGAGAAATACAACTTAAAAGGATGAGATAATCACTACATGACCTATTAGAGAACAACTAAAATAAAATATACTGAGAACACCAAATGCTGATGATGATGCAAAGAAACTATATCTCTTACACACTGCTAGTGGGAATGGAAAGTAGTATAGCCACTCTAGAAAAGTTCGACAGTTTCTTATAAAGTTAAACATATATAACTTAGCAATGATATTCCTGGGTGTTTATCCCAAAGAAATGAAAATGTCTGTATATACAGTAACTTGTGCATGAGTATACATAGAAACTTTATTTGTTTTGTCTTTTTGCCTTTTTAGGGCTGCACCTGAAGCATATGGAGGTTCCCAGGCTAGGGGTCTAATCGGAGTTGTAGCCTCCAGCCTACACCAGAGCCACAGCAACATCAGATCCAAGCTGTCTACACCACAGCTCACGGCAGCGCTGGATCCTTAACCCACTGAGTGAGGCCAGGGATCGAACCTGCAACCTCATGGTTCCTAGTCGGATTTGTTAATCACTGAGCCATGATGGGAACTCCTCATAACAACTTTATGATAGCCCCAAACTGGAAACAACCCATATGTCTTTTCCTTGGGTGAGTGATTAAAAAAATGTGATACCTTCATACCATAGAATACTACTTGGCAATAAAATGAAACAGACTAGTGTTATGTGCAACAACTTGAATAGATTTCAAGGGCATTATGCTGGAAAAAGTGAAAATGACCATTTCAAAAGATTGCATTATGCATGATTCCATTTGTATAAAATTCTGGAAATGGCAAAATTATGGAAGTGGAAAACATTATTAGCCAGCAGGGTCTAGGGACTATAGGTGGTGGAGAAGTGATGAAACATTTTGTTTTCTGCCTTGTTTGTGACTATACAAATCTATACATGTGATAAAATTGCAGAGAACTATACATGTGTGCATGTGTATAAGTACATGTAAAAGAAGTGAACTCTAAATGAGGGCTATGGATTGTACCAATGTCACTTTTCTGGTTTTGCCTTTATACTGTGATGTAAGATGTTACTGTTGGGAAAGCTGGGTGAAGGATTTCTATGTACTGTTTTTGAAATTTCCTGTCAGGCTATAGTTAGTTTTTTTCCCCCACACTCATGGCATGTGGAAGTTCCCAGGCCAGGATTTGAACCTGTGCCACATCAGCAACCCAAGCCACCGCAGTGACAATGTCAGATCTTAACCCATTGCTCTACAAGAGAACTTGTATAGTTAATTTTATTTTATTGTTAATTAATTTTTTTTTTCTTTTTAGGGCTGCACCTGCAGCATATGGAAGTTCCCAGGGCAGAGCCTCAGCTGCTGGCTTATACCACAGCCACAGCAACACCAGATCCAAGCCACACCTGCAACCTACAGCGCAGCTTTTGGCAATGCCAGATCCTTAACCCTCTGAGCGAGACCAATGATTAAACCCAAATTCTCATGGATACTAGTCAGTTTCTTAACCTGCTGAGCCACAACGGGAACTCCAGTTATTTTTTTTTTCTTTGAAAAATTGTGAAAAAAAAAAAAATTTACTGGGAAGGGGAAGAGAGAAATGCAGTGGTAGTTGGAAGGATTTGGGCTTGAGAGTGGGACTTTTTTTGTTTGACTTTCGCTTTTTTTAAATAGGGGAGACTAGAAGTGTCTGCTGTGGGATTGGCGGCGTCCTGGGAGCATTGAGACGCAGGTTCAGTCCACAGCCAGGCACAGTGGGTTAAGGATCCAGCATTGCCACAGATGTGGCTTAGGTCACAACCCTGAGTTGGATCTGATCCCTGGCTTGGGAACTCCACATGCCAAGGGGTGGCCAAAAAAGAAAAAAGACGGAAGGGAACTAAAACATGTATATGTGCTAATCATATTGATAAACAGGAGTTCCTGCTGGGGAACAGTGGATTAAGAATCCAACCGCAGCCACTCAGTTTGCCATGGAGGTGCAGGTTTGATCCCCGGTCTGGCACATGGGTTAAGGATCTGGTGTTGTCGCACCTGCAGTGTAGTTCAGAGGTACAGCTCAGATTTAATCCTTGGCCTGGGCACTTCTCTAACCCTCAGGTGTGGCTGTTAAAACAGATAAAGTGAAGAAAAGAAATTGCTGATGCAAAGGAGGGAAAAATTACAGAAGCAATATATGTATCTTAAATCTTTAGCTTGAAGACATTGAAAAATACTACTATTTACGTATTTCTATCTTATTATTTATTTATTTATTTATTTATTTATTTATTTATTTATTTATTTATTTTGTCTTTTTGCTATTTCTTTGGGCCGCTCCCGCGGCATATGGAGGTTCCCAGGCTAGGGGTTGAATCGGAGCTGTAGCCACCGGCCTACGCCAGAGCCACAGCAACGCGGGATCCGATCCGCGTCTGCAACCTACACCACAGCTTACGGCAACGTCGGATCGTTAACCCACTGAGCAAGGGCAGGGACGGAACCCGCAACCTCATGGTTCCTAGTCGGATTCGTTAACCACTGCGCCACGACGGGAACTCCTATCTTATTATTTATAAATGAAGTTATCTTTATGACTTTTTTGGTGAATGATTCTATAGATAAATGTGGTTATACTATGATACAGTCCTGAATTCCACATGCTTCTGTATTACATTGTGGAACTAGATCACTAATTAAATGGAATTTCAAAAGTTTTATATGTCAGTTTATACTGTTTTCCCTTTCAGATTTTCATCCAGTATCATGTTGTTAATTTCCTTAGGCTAAAAAGTTTATACATATATATGTTTATGAATAAACAATTGTTTGCAATTTAACAATTAAGTGAATGGTGGTTCCGTTTTGCTTTGTGTCATGTGGTGGGTTTTAGTCTCTATTTTCCCAAATTATTTTACTGTTTTTCCCTTTAATATAGTAATATTAAAATGCTCAGTACGAATTTTTGGCTGTTTATTTCAGGGACACAGCAGGCCAGGAACGATTTCACACGATCACAACCTCCTACTACAGAGGAGCAATGGGTATCATGCTAGTATATGACATCACCAATGGTAAAAGTTTTGAAAACATCAGCAAATGGCTTAGAAACATAGATGAGGTAAGACCTAGAAATTGCATAAATCTTACATAATGCATTTGTGTCCTTGGTTAATTAGAATAGAATAAGTATTGTAATTGCTCTTTAGGATATAGCATATTGAGTATTTCCACCTCTTCAGGGTATTGCTATTTTTTGCCTACCCTTTTCTTAAAATTTTGAGCAGCTCTTAAACCACATCCAAGGTAATCACCTACCAAATTATCCAAAAACTATATAGCCATCTTAAAAGACGGCTGTGAATAGAAGCCACCAATGGCTTTACACACCTACGTGAATTCTCTCTCTCTCTTTCTCTTTTTGTTTTGTTTTTGTCTTTTTAGGGCTGCACCCAAGGCATATGGAGGTTCCCAGGCTAAGGGTATAATCAGAGCTGCAGCCGCCGGCCTACACCACAGCCACAGCAACCTGGGATCCGAACCACATCTGTGACCTACACCACAGCTAATGGCAATGGTGGATCCTTAACCCACTGAGCAAGGCCAGGGATCAGACCTGCATCCTCATGGATGCTAGTCAGATTAGTTTCCGCTGAGCCGCAAAAGGAACTCCTAAGTAAATTCTTTCTTGATGAGTTTTTATTTAATGAATGAATTACATTTTCAATAGTAATTTTTTGTTAAGTTATGGAAATGTCACATTACTTCTAGACATTTTGAAAGATACAGAGTATAATATGGTAAAAACCTAACTCAAAAAATAGTGCCATGTCATTGCATGTGAAGATGTCACTTTTTATAAAGTTGTGTGTCAAAGCATGTCTGTTTCTGTGCTACAGTATAAATAGCTTCTTGTTGGAAATTATTTTTCATGTCTTACTGCTGCCTCCTATGCTTTGAATTTTATTAAGAGTAACTCTTCTTTTTAGACTAATCCTTTTTTCCTTTTTTTTTTTTTTGTCTTTTTGCCATTTCTTGGGCTGCTCCCGCGGCACATGGAGGTTCCCAGGCTAGGGGTCTAATTGGAGCTGTAGCTGCCAGCCTACACCCGGGCCACAGCAACATGGGATCCGAGCTGCGTCTGCAACCTACTCCACAGCTCACGGCAATGCCAGATCCTTAACCCACTGAGCAAGGTCAGGGGTCGAACCTGCAACCTCATGGTTCCTAGTCGGATTCTTAACCACTGAGCCACGACGGGAACTCCCCTTTTTTCCCTTTTTTAGCCACACCCACAGCATATAGAAGTTCCTGGGCCAGGGATTGAATCCGAGCCACAGCTGGGACATATGTCACGGCTACAGCAACACTGGATCCTTAACACACTGCTCTGTGCCTCAGTGGTGACCCGAGCTGCTACAGAGTCAGTGTCTGAACCTTAACCCACTCCACCACAGTGGGAACCTTTTTTTTAAAAGACTAACTCATTAAAGCAAATTTTGGCTGGAAACCAAGTCTTAAGCCAATATTAATCAGTTAATGACACACAGATTTTAAAACAAAAATATCCTCCAGTTTTTAATTTCCTTAGTCTTTATGTAGTACGTGTAATGAGCAGTTTCTATAGAGAGACTATGCAGTGTTCCAGCAACAATCAGTTTTCCAATTCTGTGACATCAGCTGGATGTCTTGTAATTCAATCCTGTTCTGACACTAACTACCCAGTCTTAGTGTCCGACTCCACAGGTTTAAGGGCTCAGTCCCATAAGACTGTCCTTCCTTCAAATGTAAGTTCTGGGTTCCCAGGCTACCTGCACCTCTCTCTGACTTGTCTAAAAATTTGGGGGTTCCCATGACCCATTTTTGGATTTAGTAGTTTGCTAGAATGACTCGTAGAACTCAGGAAAGCAGTGTACTTAGGATTTTATTATAAAGGATACAGTTCTGGATAGTTAAATGCATAGAAGAAATGCATAGACAATGGACAGGAGTTGGAAAATGCAGAACTTCCAGGCTATCTCTGGACATGTCACCACCCTCTTGGCACTTGATATATTCACTAACCTGGAAGATACCCTAACCTCATTGTTTCCAAGTTTGTTTGTTTGTTTGTTTTTGTGTCTTTTTGCCTTTCTAGGGCCGCTCCCGCAGCATATGGAGGTTCCCAGGTCAGGGGTCTAATTGGAGCTGTAGCCACTGGCCTACGCCATAGCCACAGCAATGCCAGATTCGATCCGTGTCTGTGACCTACACCACAGCTCATGGCAATGCCAGATCCTTAACCCACTGAGCAAGGCTAGGGATCGAACCCGCAACCTCATGGTTCCTAGTCGGATTCATTAACCACTGAGCCACGACAGGAACTCCTTTTTGTTTGTTTTTTTGTTTTTGTTACCCAGGAGTCTTTTACTAGCATAAATTTGGGGCTTGTAATGAATAATAAAAGACATTCCTGTCACTCAGGAAGTTACTAGCATTGCGCCAGGAATGGGGACAAAAACCAAGAATATGTTTTTTTACTATACCACAGGCTTATATATTTAACTCAGTAGGCTGGATGGCTTAAGTTTCCCAGCATGAGAACTAAGATACATAAAACTTAGCCGTGTCTTAGAAAATCTAAGAATGCAGCATGTGATATCAATCAATATAATATACTACATTAGTAAAAGACAGAAACCATGTGATCATGTCAGCAGACATAAACCCATTTGACAAAATCTAAAAGACGTCTCTGAAAATCCCACAGAGACAACAACATATCTGCCCCCTTCAGTCAGGATGCCGGCTCTGGTTACTATTATTTAACCTTGTACTGGAGGTTCTAGCCAGGGCATTCATTCATTCGTTCATTTATTTATTTATTTTTTGTCTTTTTGCCTTTTCTAGGGCCACTCCCGCGGCACATGGAGGTTCCTAGGCTAGGGGTCGAATCTGAGCTGTAGCCGCCAGCCTACGCCAGAGCCACAGCAACGCGGAATCCGAGCTGCGTCTGCAACCTACACCACAGCTCACAGCAACACCAGATCCTTAACCCACTGAGCAACCTCATGGTTCCTAGTCAGATTCCTTAACCACTGCACCACGACGGGAACTCCTAGCCAGGGCATTTAGATACAGGGCAAAAAAGGGCATCTGGATTGGAAAGTAAAACTGTTATTTGTAAATGATGGGATCTTGTATATAATTCCTGAGGAATCTATACCCATCTGGCAAAAAATAAACCTAAAAACTAATGAACAAGTTCAGTAAGGTTACAGATTAATATACAAAAATCATTATGTTTCTATAGCAGTGAATAATCCAAGAATAAGAATATAGTTTCATTTATAATAGCATCCAAAAAATGAAAATTTTAACCGAAGAAGTGTAAGACTTAATACACTTTGAAAACCTTAAAATGTTGGTAAAAGAAATTGAAGAAGATCTGAATACTGGAAAGACATCCCATGACTTAGAAAACTTCACATTGTTGAAACAGCAGTACTACCCCAAGTGTTCTGCAGATTCAGTGACATCCGTATCAAAATCTCAGCTGCCACTTTTGGGTAGAGGGTAGGGGTTGAGAGACTGATGCTAAAATTCATATGGAAATTCAAGGAATCCACAATAGCCAAACAACAGCCTTGAAATGGGCAGTGGTGACATTTAAGCTGAGACCTGAGGAGATGAGTATAAGTTATCCAGATAAGGATGGGGCTGGTGGAAAGAGTATGATAGATTCAATATTTAAGGCAAGTCAAGTCTCATAAGTTACTTTTGGTGTCCAGAGAGCATAACTATATTGGCTGTAGGGATATTCAAAGAAGGGTACGTTGGGCCAAAGATAGATGATAGGCAGATATTTTTCCCATCTTATGGGTTGCCCTTTCATTCTGTTGATAGTGACCTTTGACACACAGAAGTTTTTAATTTTTCAAAAATGTTTCTGTTGAACAGCAAAGTGACCCACTCATACACAGTTCCCTGTGATGTACAGTAGGACCCCATTGCCCATCCATTCCAAATATAATTGTTTATATCCACCAACCCCAAACCCCCCATCCATCCTACTTCCTCCCTCCTTCTGCCGGCTGCAAGTCTGTTCTCCATGGCCTTGATCTGTCTCTATACCGTATAGACAAGATCATTTGTGCTGTATTTTAGATTCCACATATGATATCATATGGTATTTGTCTTTCTCTTTTTGACTTACTTCGCTTATAGGAGAATCTCTAGTTGCATCCATGTTGCTGCAGATGGCATTATTTTGTCCATTTTTATGGCTGAGTACTATTCCATTGTATATATGTACCATATCTTAATCCATTCATCTGTTGACGGACGTTTAGGTTGTTTCCATGCCTTGGCTATTGTGATTAGGGCAGTGATGAACATATGGGTGCATGTATCTTTTGAATGAATGTTTTATTTGGATATACGCCCATTTGTGGGATTGCTGAATCATATGGTAGTTTTGTATTTAGTGTTCTGAGGAACTTCCATAGTGATTGTACCACTTTACATTCCCACCCAGAGTGTGGGAGGGTTCCTTTACTCCACACCATCTCCAGCATTTGTTATTTATTGACTTGTTAGTGATGGCCTTTCTGACTAGTGTGAGATGGTATCTCATTGTAGTTTTGATTTGTATTTATCTAATAATTAGTGATGTTGAGTATTTTTTTGTGTGTCTGCTGGCTAACCATATGTCTTCTTTGAAGAAATGTCTATTTAGGTCTTTGCCCATTTTTTGATTGGGTTATTTGTTTTTTTGTTGTTGTGTGAGTTGTTTGTGTATTTTGGAGATTAGGCCCGTGTCTCTTGCACACACACAAAAGGTTTTAATTTTAATGAATTTATTTTTTTCTTTTGTTGCCTGTGCTTTTGCCATCTGAGAAATCATTGCCAAATCTAATATAAAACATTTCCCACGAGTTCCCTTGGTGGCTCACTGGTTAACAAACCTGACTAGGAACCATGAAGATGCGGGTTCAGTCCCTGGCCTCACTCAGTTAGTTAAGGATCCAACATTGCCATGAGCTGTGATGTAGGTTGCAGACGCACCTCAGATCTGGTGTTACTGTGGCTGTGGTGTAGACCAGTGGCTACAGCTCCAATTCACCCCCTGGCCTGGGAACCTCCATATGCCGCAAGTGTGGCCCTAAAAAGACCCTCCACCAAAAAAAAAAAAAAAAAGAATTTTAAACTAAGGCTTCTTACATTATCTAAAATCATGATCCAGCTCTGATATAGATTATATGTAAATAAAAATTGTAATTTCAGGCCTCTTGTGTAAATCCTCTCTTCTTGAGATTGTATTTAGAAACTAGCCAGCCTCCTATAGGGGGAAAATAAAATTCGATATATCTTAGGAATTATATTTATATTTCTAGGTAATTTAAGAATTTGTGGAGTTCCCTGGTGGCACAGTGTTTTAAGGATCTGGCATTATCAATCATCACTGCTGTTGCTAGGGTCCCTGCTATGGTGAGGGTTTGATGACTGGCTCTAGAACTTATGCATGCCATGGGCATTCCCCCCCACACCCCCCAAAAAAAGAACTTATGTAGGCTTTTAGCTTTAGCATGTTGTTTCAGGATGACTTCTTTAAAACTTTCAGATCGTAGGAATGACACCATAAATTGAGAAAAATAGAGTCATTTTTATTAAGTCATAATTCATGGTAGTGTATAAATTAAATTTTTGTTTTATTTTAGCATGCCAACGAAGATGTGGAAAGAATGTTACTAGGAAACAAGTGTGATATGGATGATAAAAGAGTTGTTCCTAAAGGAAAAGGAGAACAGGTAAAAAGCTCTGAATGAAACTAATATGCTGCCCTTTCTCTGTAAAGATGGTGTTGCATTTGAATGTTTTTTACAAGTAGTGGTAATGGAGTGCACTTGAGCTGTTTACATCCTTTTTAAAAATGATGTTGGAAATGATAGCTTATTGTTTGAATTTTTTGTTTATTTATTTTTTTGAAGGACCTTGACTATTTGGGTCTTGACCCAATGGAATAACCTGTTGGTTTTAGATAACCTGGTTGAGACCGCTATCTTTAGAATAATATTATTATTTCCTTTAGGATGTAAAAGTCATCAGTTGGCAACATATGCTTGATAATTTTATGATGATATTTTGCTTCTGTTTCAGATTGCAAGAGAGCATGGTATTAGATTTTTTGAGACTAGTGCAAAAGCAAATATAAACATTGAAAAGGCGTTTCTCACATTAGCTGAAGATATCCTTCGAAAGGTAAGTTTCCTTTTTTCTTTTTTTTTTTTACACTAAAGTGCTTGTGTCACAGTTGAACATCTTTGAACTTTTTTTTTAATGAATTTTATTACATTTATAGTTGTACAACGATCATCACAACCCAGTTTTACAGCCTTTCCATCCCAAACCTCCAGCATATCCCCTCACCCCCAACCTGTCTCATTTGGAAACCATAAGTTTTTCAAAGTCTGTGAGTCAGTGTCTGTTCATTGTGTCCTTTTTTTAGATTCCACATGTAAGTGATAGCGTACAATGTTGGTGTCTCACTGACTAACTTCACTTAGCATGATAATTCCAAGGCCCATCCATGTTGCTAAAAATGCTGTTATTTCTTTCCTTGTAGTGGCTGAGTAATATCCCATTGTGTATATGTACCACATCTTCTTTATCCACTCCTCTGTGGATGGACATTTAGGTTGTTTGCATGTCTTGGCTTGCAGTGAACATTGGAGTACATGTGTCTTTTCGAATCATAGTTTTCTCTGGGTAGATGCCCAGGAGTGGGATTGCTGGATCAAATGGTAATTCTATTTTTAGTTTTCTGGGGACTCTCCATACTGTTTTCCACAGTGGTTGCACCAATTTACAATCCCACCAACAGTGTATCAGGGTTCCTTTTTCTCCACACCCTTTCCAGCACTTACTGTTTGTAGGCTTTTGGATGATGGCCATTCTGGCTGGTGTAAGGTGGTACCTCATACGGGTTTTGATTTGCATTTCTCTAATGATGAGTGATGTTGAACATCTTCTCTTGTGTTTTTTGGGCATCTGTGTGTCTTCTTTGGAGAACTGTCTGTTTAGATCTTCTGCCCATTTTTTGATGGGTTCGTTTGGGTTTTTTTGGTATTGAGCTGCAGAAGGTGTTGATAAATTTTGGAGATGAATCCCTTGTCAGTCACTTCATTTGCAAGTATTTTCTCCCATTCTGTGGGTTGTCTTTTTGTGTTGTTTAGGGTTTCCTTTGCTGTGCAGAAACTTTGAAGTTTGCTTAAGTCCCATTTGTTTATTTTTGTTTTTATTGTCATGACTCTAAGAGGTGGATCTGGGAAGATGTTGCTGTGGTTTATGTCAGAGAGTGTTTGGCCTGTGTTTTCCTCTAAGAGTTTGATAGTGTCTGGTCTTATATCTAGGTCTTGAGTCCATTTTGAGATTATTTCTGTGTGTGGTGTTAGGGAGTGTTCTAATTGCATTCTTTTGCATGTGGCTGTCCAGTTTTCCCAGCACCGCTTATTGAAGAGGCTGTCTTTTCTCCATTGTATATTGTTGCCTCCTTTGTCATAGATTAGTTGTCTGTAGGTGTGTGGGTTTAATTCTGGGCTTTCTGTCCTGTTCCACTGGTCTCTATTTCTGTCTTTGTGCCAGTACCATATGGTTTTGATGGCTGCATCTTTGTAGTATAATCTGAAGTCAGGGAGCCTGATTCCTCCAGCTCCATTTTTCTTTCTCAGGATGGCTTTGGCTGTTCTGGGTCTTTTGTGCTTCCAAACAAACTTTAAAATATTTTGTTTGAGTTCTGTGAAGAATGTTCTTGGTAATTTGATAGGGATTGCATTGAATCTGTAGATTGCCTTGGGTAGTACAATCATTTTGATAATATTGATTCTTCCAATCCAAGAGCATGGTGTATCTTTCCACCTATTTGTGTCATCTTTGATTTCTTTCATCATCATCTTACAGTTTTCAGAGTCCAGGTCTTTTATGTCTTTATGTAGGTTTATTCCTAAGTATTTTATTCTTTTTGATGTGATGGTAAATGCGATTGTTTCCCTAATTTCTCTTTCTGATCTTTTGTTGTTAGTGTATAGAATAAGTTTCTACTTATATCCCAACTTATAAAATTTCATTCATGATGAATGCTGTCACACAGCAGCAAGGATAAATCACACAGGATAAATTGCATAGGCTGATTAAAGGAAAAAGAAGCCAGAAACAAAAGTATTCATAAAATATGGTTCCATGTATATGAAGGAACAAGAACAGAAAAAAGCTCATCTATGGTGATAGAAATCAGAGTATCAGTTACCTTTAGGAGGGGTAGTACTGACCGGAAAGGGACACGAGGGAGCTTTTTAGGGGCATATTATGTTCTATATTTTGACCTGGTGGTTTCACAGCATATACTGAAAATCTTTCAAGTGCAGTTAAGATTTATACACTTTACCATAGGTACACTACCCCTAAAGTAAATTCTGCTTTCATATGTGTAGTATAGACTGTCCACTGAAAATAGTATATTCTTTTGACTGTAAAAGTAATACTTAGGATGTTGGGGGAAATACAGGATTGTACAAAGAGGAAAGTAAAAAATCATTCATAAATCTGTTACCTAAGGTTACTTCTGTTAACATTTTGGTGTCTCTCATTTTTATTTTTTTCCCTTATCCATTTTTAACACGAATTATACGGCTTTGCATTCTGTCCCACCCAGTTTCCTCCACTTAATGTTAGTACACCATAGTTAATATTGACTTTTTAAAGCAATGCTCCAGTAATACAAGCTCCACAGTCTCAAAAGACAAGTAAAACTAAACAAAAGTGGGCTGTTTTACTTCTCTGAAGTTAGACATGATCCAACATTGGTTTTACACATAAGCTTGCTGATGTACTTTTTAAGTACTAAGTACTTCTACCCCTGAGTACCTGGGGTCAGGGGTAGAAGATGACATACCTCTCTAACCAAGAGTTAGAGCAGAGAAGATTTCAGAAGTTCTGCAGAGGGGAGTTCCCATTGTGGCTCAGCGGAAACGAATCTGACTAATATCCATGAGGACCCAGGTTTGATCCCTGGCCTCACTTGGTGGGTTTAGGATCCTGCATTGCTGTGAGCTGTGTGTAGGTCACAGGTGAGGCTCTGATCTGGCCTCGCTGTGGCTATGGGGTAGCCAAGTGGCTACAGCTCCTGTTCATTCCCTAGCCTGGGAACCTCCATATGCCGTGGGTGTTAAAAAGACAAAAAAAAAGTTCTTCGGAGGGAAGCCAGGAGGCTTCTGGACATTTCACATCTGGGAAGAAAGGGGGGAAAATGAAGATCGAAAACAAAGCTTCTATTTCTTTACTTTGCATGGGGGAAAAAACCTATCTCCTGTGACTGTAATTGCATTTTGTTACGTAAGCTAACCTTTATGAGAGTATTTCTGTTGAATCTTGATTGATCCGTGGCAGTGTTTTTTCATGGGTTGCTTTCCTTGTTTGTTCCAGACCCCTGTAAAAGAGCCCAACAGTGAGAACGTAGATATCAGCAGTGGAGGAGGCGTGACAGGCTGGAAGAGCAAATGCTGCTGAGCGCTCTCCTGTTCCATCAGTCGCCATCCACCACCCTGTGTTCTCTTCTTGCTGCAAAATAAACCACTCTGTCCATTTTTAACTCTAAATAGATATTTTTGTTCCTCATCTTAACTCCAATCCACCTATTTTATTTGTTCTTTCATCCGTGACTGCTTGCTGACTTTATAATTTTCTTCAAACAAAAAAATGTATAGAAAAATCATGTCTGTGAGTTCATTTTTAAATGTACTTGCTCAGCTCACCACTGCATTTCAGTTGTATTATAGTCCAGTTCTTATCAACATTAAAAACAATAGCAATCATTTCAACTCTATTCTGCAAATTGTATAAGAATAAAAGTTAGAATTAACAATTTTATTTTGTACAACAGTGGAATTTTCTGTCATGGATAATGTGCTTGAGTCCCTATAATCTATAGACATGTGATAGCAAAAGAAACAAAAGCCAGGAAAACACTCATTTTTTGCCTTGAATATGTAAATGGGGTTAATTTTGTCCTGTGCCTTATGTGGAAAGGAAGTTCTTTGGTTTTTCCTCTTTCTGTTTTGGTGGAAGCATGTGCAGGAGACATATCATCGAAACATAAAGCATTAAAATGTTTGTGGTTTGCTTGGCTGTAATTTTCAAAGTAGTTAATTGAGGACAAAGGGTAATGCAGAAATGATAGCTTTGGTTTGCTGAGTCTCATTTTCAGTGGCCTTGATATTTAAAACTATTCCTGCCACCAGTTCTTTTCCTTGGCCACGTCTTCCTTGTGTCTCTTCCTGCATGCTGCTTTATTTGCTTCTCCCCCACCACTCTGTGGTATGGGTTATTTAAAAATGAAAGAGTCAAACTAGTAGGTTTGTCAAGTTTAACATAAAGCACTGATTTAACTTGCTAAGTAAACTGAAAGATAAATTCTAACTGCCTCCTCTCAAATGTCAGTTAACTATGTCCCCTCCTCATTTTCTCTCTCCCCTAATGCTTCTGTCCCAGATTCCTTCATATGCTGTTCGACTTCATGTTCCTCTTCTCCTTCCCTTTTTTGTTTCCTTTCTGTCTCTCCATTGAGTTTATGAAATGGAAGAGTTAATTGCATGCACTAGTGTTTGGAGGGTGTTGTGGTTTGTCTTTCTAATTAGGTGTATCGCCTATTCACTTTCCTAGAATAAATCTCTTAACCTAAATTTGAGTAGTCTCCATTTTGGCAACTCCTCTAGCAGTTTGGTAGCCCGGTAAAGGTTGTTTAAATAAGGTGGGAAGGAGGAGTGAAATTCATTAACATGTTTGCCAAATATCTTGAGATTTGGCCTTTGAAGAACACTTTTTCAGTGTTAAGTTGTCTTTACCTTAAGATTTAGAAGTACTTTAGATTATTATTAATTTTAAGTCCTATCTTCACATCCCTTTGAAAAACGTGTATTACCATGGATTTGGGAAAAGGACAACAAAGGCTTTTCATGTAAAGATAAGATACTCTAGCTCTCTCTCATCCTGTCCTTTTTTCACTTCATTTCTCTAGTTTTGCTTCATTGCTTATCATTAGGATAGGGTAAGTTACGTTTGCTCTGCTGCTAGCATCCTAAGATGATACCTTTGTTGAAATAATTGTGAATAGCATGATTCATTTCTAGCAGAGGCTGAGTTTAGGACAGCAGCTTCCATTGAAAAGTCTTTCTGTATCGTGGGTAGCATTTTAATGCCCTCTGGCTCACAGAAACAACATAGGGACATATCTGCTCTGAACAACCATGAATTTTTCAGATAGTGCCCTAAAAACAATTTTATATGCCTCACTGGTTATTGTTGTTGTTAGGTTTCCCCCTCACTTGACTTTATCATTGTTTACTACTAGTAAAAGCAGCATTGCCAAATAATCCTTAATTTTCCACTAAAAATAACAAATGATGTTAAGCTTCTCAGCAAAACGTTTTAGGTTAAATCTGCTGTTGGTTAGATCAGTTTTAATGTGTTGCTTTCCTGTATCTGGAATGTGGCAGTAGCTTTTTTATTTTTAACCCTCCTTAATCCTTATTCAATTCAGTGACTTAAGGTTTGAGAGCTAAACACTGGGATTTTTGGGTAACAGACTGACAGTTTTGTTGTTTGCGTAATTATAATCGGCATTGTACATAGAAAGGATATGGCTACCTTTTGTTAAATCTGCACTTTCTAAATATCAAAAAAAGGGAAATGGAGTAAAAATCAATTTTTGTATAACCTGTTTGAAACATGAATTTTATTTGCTTAATATTAGGGCTTTGCCCCTTTTTCTGTAAGTCTCTTGGGATCCTGTGTAGAAGCTGTTCTCATTAAACACCAAACAGTTAAGTCCATTCTCTGGTACTAGCTACAAATTCGGTTTCATATTCTACTTAACAATTTAAATAAACTGAAATATTTCTAGATGGTCTACTTCTGTTCATATAAAAACAAAACTTGATTTCCAACTGTGTGGCTTGGTTTTCATTTGTTTACGGAGTTTAAAATGAAGGATTCCTTCTGAAAATAGTGCAGAATAGCATACTGGATATTCAAGGGGCAGAAATAGAAGGGGAATAATTTTTTTCAACCTAGGGAAAGCTGAGAAGGCAATTTCAAGAGCTGTCTTTGGAAGAAACTGCCTTTAAAAAGCAGAATCATCCTGGGGTCAAAGAGAGCACAACCACAGTCACTCCACAGCTAACAGTATAGAACATGCCCGAAGGCCAACTGCAGCTGAGCTCAGCTCCTTACCCGGGTGAGACACTGGGTAAGGCGGCCATTGCTGGCGGATGAATCCTTGCTGGAGCAGTGACTGTCCTCTCACCTGACAAATGGAGTGTTTCCTTCTTTTTTGTGAGCCATGAGCAACAACTTTGGCTCTTTTAATGTGCATTGCTGGTGCAAGAAATGTTTGATCCTGTATTAAGGACTTATTAATAAATAAGGTAAGTATTTGTTTGCAAAATTACCTCTGCTGGAAGGATATATAGGGGTTTTCTTATACTGCAGGGGTTTCTATTTGGGCCACAACCGAGATTTAGGGAAGTTTCCAGGCCAGGGATCGAACCCACACTACAGCAATGATATCACCAGATTCTTAACCACTAGGCCATCAGGGAATTCCAATACTGCAGTTCTAATAAACCTGGAGGGGCTTTTTGTTTGGTTTTTGGCTTTTTAGGGTGGTACCTACAGCACATGGACGTTCCCAGGCTAAGGGCCAAATGCCAGATTGAAGCCTCGTCTGCGGCCTCCGCCACAGCTCACGGCAATGTCAGATCCTTAACCCACTGAGCAAGGCCAGGGATTGAACCCATGTCCTCGTGCATACTAGTCAGATTCATTACCACTCAGCCACAATGAAATCTCGAAACCTAATTTTTAATGCTTCCCTGTATACTTCCATCAACATATACTTTGTGGATCTACGGTGGGGCCTGTTATTCTGCCTTTTTTTTTTTTTTTTTTTTTTGCTATTTCTTGGGCCGCTCCCGTGGCATATGGAGGTTCCCAGGCTAGGGGTCAAATCGGAGCTGTAGCCACCGGCCTACGCCAGAGCCACAGCAACGCGGGATCCGAGCCATGTCTGCAACCTACACACCACAGCTCACGGCAACGCCGGATCGTTAACCCACTGAGCAAGGGCAGGGACCGCACCCGCAACCTCATGGTTCCTAGTCGGATTCGTTAATCACTGCGCCACGACAGGAACTCCCTATTCTGCTTTTGAGATTGGTGTGGGAAAACAAACCATGGCTTCTCCCTTTATATTTAAAATCTAGATTAGGAAGCAGAAGCAATAATCAGCTAAACATAGAGGAGCCAAAAGTTGTGACCCAGGCTTTAAATTCTATAAAGAATATAAAGTGCTGTAAAGAATATATAAGAAGAGCTAGTTCAGTTGGTGAGCATAGTTGGGGTGGTCTTTGAGGGGCAGGGGCATGAATAGGTTTTTAGATGTGTAGATTGAATGGCTAGGGCTAAATGGAGGGTGAGAAGGGACAGTGAGCAAATTAAAAACAAACTTTGCCTGTGTGGGAAACCGGAAGTCCAACTGGACAGTGTGGTAGAGGATGGAGAGTCCTGGTGAGACCTGGAGAGTGGTGAGGCCTGAGTGAAGAAAAGTCTAGATGGGCTGGAAGAGGAGAAGCTGTCCTAGAGACAGGAAGTTGCTGCATTAATTGAGATATGAAAAAGACCCAGAAAATGATAACAAAGGGCAGAGTTAATGAACAGGAGACTGTGAATTGCAAAGAATATTTCTTGCCTACTAGGAAACCACCTAAGTACTTATAGTACTGTTCTGGGTTCTTTGGGTGACGTTATCAGCAATCTGGTGAAATAGAACACCTTTTACAAAAGAAACAGGCAATACTCTAGTGACCTAGCAGATAAGGATCCTGCATTGTCACTGCTGGGGTTTAGGTCACTGGTGTGGCGGGATTCAATCTCTGGCCCAGGAACTTCCACATGCTTGGGCATGCCCCCCACCCCCCAAAAAAACGGTCTTGGATTACTCAGATTAAGTAACAGAGATTTCCCCAGGTGGTTCAGCCAGTTAAGTATCCAGCATTGTCACAGCTGTGGCTCTAGTTACTGTCATGATGGGGGTTTGATGCCTAGCCTAGGAACTTCCACATACCATGGGCAAAGTAATTTTCTTAAAGTTGCACAGCCAGTTGGAGTTGGATTGGGTTTTTGTTTTGCCTTTTGGTTTGGTTTGGTTTGGTTTGGTCTTTTTAGGGCCACACCCTGGGCATATGGAAGTTCCCAGGGTAGGGATCAAATCAGAGCTGCAGCTGCCCACCTACACCACAACCACTGCATTCTGAGCCGTGTCTTCAACCTGCACTGCAGCTTGCAGCAACACCGGATCCTTTAACTCACTGAGCAAAGCCAGGGTGGAACCCATGTCCTCATGGATACTAGTTGGATTCTTAACCCGCTGAGCCACAACGGGAACTCCTGGAGCTGGATTTTTGAACCAGCCCTGATGCCAGTGCCATTCTACTTTCACTTTCATCATATCACATTTTCTCTGGATAAGGTCCTAAGGTCTGGTTATACTGAGTATAATGGAGGTAATAACCAGGTGCCAGAGCCAACAGGAAGATGGAATGCCGCAATGAAGCCTTCCTTTACTAAGTTAAATAGCTAACCTTGCTATCTCTGATGAAGAGCAATCACTTGAAAACAGCTTAATTTACTACATTTTTTCCCCCCTTTTTTCAAACCTGTATTACCCTCACCACCTTGTTAATTTTGTTTTCTTCTATTTCAAGCCATCTTTTGGCTGGAAGTAGATGATGCCGTTGTTTTTCACAGTTCTCTTAACTGGCTTTCCAAGGCCATGTCCTTTGAGGGGGACTTTGGCTACTTATTAATGGTGAAATTAATAGCAATGAGTAATAGTGAAATAATTCATGGGGGAAAAGGGCAGCTAGATATAGTTTATGCTAACTTCCCAGGAGGCCTTGAGATCAGTATGACTTCCTGAGATCAAGAGCCAATGGGGAGTTCCCATCGTGGTGCAGTGGTTAACGAATCCAACTAGGAACCATGAGGTTGTGGGTTCGATCCCTGGCCTTGCTCAGTGGGTTAAGGATCAGGCATTGTCATGAGCTGTGGTGTAGTTTGCAGACTCGGCTCGGATCCTGAGTTGCTGTGGCTCTGGCGTAGGCCGGTGGCTACAGCTCTGATTTGACCCCTAGCCTGGGAACCTCCATATGCCGCGGGAGCAGCCCAAGAAATAGCAAAAAGCTAAAAAAAAAAAAAAAAAAAAAAGCCAGGTAGGGCCAAGTGCTCCAAGTCAATGGGTTTTGCCGGGACACTGAATTTAGGTCTGAAATTTCCAGGACCAAGATAAAAGGAAATGGTGTCTTCCTGTTGTATGTAGTCAAAGAAAGCACAATAGTTGCAAAGGAGGGTTCCCGAGGTGGCGCAGTGGTTAACGAATCCGACTGGGAACCATAAAGTGGCGGGTTCGATCCCTGCCCTTGCTCAGTGGGTTAACATCCGGCGTTGCCGTGAGCTGTGGTGTAGGTTGCAGACTTGGCTCGGATCCCGCGTTGCTGTGGCTCTGGTATAGGCCAGTGGTTACAGCTCCGATTGGACCCCTAGCCTGGGAATCTCCATATACCGTGAGAGCGGCCCTGGAAAAGGCAGAAAGACCAAAAAAAAAAAATAGTTGCAAAGGAAAGGGAGTCTAGCCCAAATTTCAGAAACCATTAATCGTCATTGAACTACAAAGTGAAATGTCTCCAGTGCATAGATTTGCTTCTATTTTTTTTTTTAATTTCAGTAAAACAAGAGTGTATCGTAAGTTGATGACATTTCTACAGGGAGCTTAAGTAATAGAGTCTAGGTTTGTAGCTTTATGACTTGACTTGCTGTTGACAGTTTATTGCTTCTTGGGGGGAGGGGGGCACGCCTATAGCATTTGGAAGTTCCTGGGCCAGGAATCGAACCTGTGTCATAGCATGACAACACCAGATCCTTAACCTGCTGAGCCACCAGGGAACTCCAGTTTATTGCTTCTTACAAAGTAACTAACCATTCTTATTAGACTGAAATGGACTCAATTGATCTTTTCTATTTTGGCCGCACCCGTGGCATGCAGAAATTCCCAGGCCAGGGATTGAACTTGCTCCTTAGGAGTGAGCAGAACCATAGTATTGATAATGCCTGATTAACCCACTGCCTCACCAGGGAACTCTCTCAGTTGGTCTTTTGACTGGTGCTAGAGAGTGGTTGATCCAGGATTAAGCTATTGTGAGTGCTTGAAGTGCAGGTATTTCGGATTAAATGAAAATGGTCCATTTGCTTTAGACACCAGATGTGTAGGTAGCAGAGTTGATTGATACTGCTTTAAAAATGGTAAAAGGCCAAGGAGAGGCCATTTCACCTGTGCCTTATCTGAGACACCCAAGTACTATTGCATTGTAGCCTCTGAAGCTGCACATTGTCAGTCACCCAAAGTATTTGGGTCCCAAGGATTTCGAAGGCAGATGCTGCAGAGTGAAACATCTCTGTGAAGAAGATACTAACTGAGCAGTGCTTCCTCCAGGTGAGCTTCCTGGGGCAAGGGAGACAGACCTAGAGTAAAGTGTAGGACACAGGGCTGCTATGTGTGCCTTCCTGTGTGGTGTCCACAGTCCACAACTGTGAACCCAGCACGGCTGTTCCCTCATCCCCCTTTACACAAACTAGGAATTCTCATGGTACAGTGGGTTAGGGATCTGGTGTGTTACATCAGTGGCTTGGGTCACTGCTCTGGTGCACGTTCGATCCCTAGCCCAGGAACTTCCACATGCTGCAGGCGCAGCCCCCCAAAAAAACCCAAACATAGGCTACACTGTTTTTCCTCCTAACAGGCCACTTAAGTATTACCTAGGAAATAAATCGTTGAAGAATAAATTCCTAGAATAGGGATCATTTTTCCAGTTCAAACTCTAGGCCCCTCATATGTGAGGTTACCTTTTTTTTTGCCTTTTTGCCTTTTTGCTATTTCTTGGGCCGCTCCCGTGGCATATGGAGGTTCCCAGGCTAGGGGTCCAATCGGAGCTGCAGCCACTGGCCTACGCCAGAGCCACGTCTGCAACCTACACCACAGCTCACGGCAACGCCGGATCATTAACCCACCGAGCAAGGGCAGGGACCAAACCCGCAACCTTATGGCTCCCAGTCGGATTCGTCAACCACTGCGCCACGACCGGAACTCCTACCTTTTCTTTTTAACTTTTTAACTTTTTTTTTTTTTGGCTATGCCCGCGTCACATGAAATTTCCTGGACCAGAGATTGAACCCATGGCACAGCAGCAACCCAAGCCGCTGCAGTGACAATGCTGGATCCTTAACCCGTTGCACCAGAAAAGAACTCCAAAAATCTGCCTTTCTTTTACTAATCTGTCTTTTGTCAGTTTAATTTGCAAGCCCCCAAATATGAAATCTAAGAGGTTAAAGAAGATTTTTCTCCCCAGCAATAGTAAATGAGGTGAAATTTCTCTATAGAGAAGTATTTCAACAAGGAAAAAAATGACAGAATTTTCCTATTTTGCAACCTCTGGCAAATTAATGGGTCTAGGAATGGATAGTAACGTCACAAAGAGATCCAGCAAAATAGAGAATTCCAGACATTGATGTATCTTCTGACCAGGAAAATTTTATATATATATATATATATATATATATATATATATATATATATATATATATATATAATGACCACAGTCAGATTAAACCTCTGATCTAGCTAGATCCAACTACCAATTGATAGGAAATCTGAAGACAGAGGAGTATATTAAACTAGATCCACCAACAAAATCCAGACTAGTAAATTTGACAGGACAATTGATCCAGTCTCTTCCATAATTAAATTTCAGAGGGCAGAGAGAGGTTGTAAATTAACAAAACACAGAAAGGAAAGGGGGGGGAAAGCAGGCAAAACTAAATCATAATGTATTTAGGAAAGTACCGAAGTAATATACTACAAAGACTATTAAGGAAGCAATTACTCCAAAATCAGGTAGGGATATTCTTAGCAGGGATAGAGGAGCTATAAGTGGTGGGGACACACGGAAGGTTTTGGGGATAGCAAATCCTATCTGACATGGATGTTGTTTACAAGGGTGTTTGCCTTATAGCAAACAATTGTTTGATTTGGGTTTTAAAACTTGTATTTAACCACAAAGGATGCTGAATGTGAGCGTGTGGGGATGGGTGTTTATTTTTTTATTTTTTTTACTTTTTTTGTCTTTTTGCTATTTCTTTGGGCCGTTCCCATGGCATATGGAGGTTCCCAGGCTAGGGGACGAATCGGAGCTGTAGCTGCCAGCCTACACCACAGCCACAGCAACGTGGGATCCTAGCCGTGCCTGCAACCTACACCACAGCTCACGGCAACGCCGGATCCTTAACCCACTAAGCAAGGCCGGGGATCGAACCTGCAACCCCATGGTTCCTAGTCGGATTTGTTAACCACTGCGCCACGACGGGAACTCCCGGGATGGGTGTTTAAAATGATATCACAATATTTAGGACCAGTTTCAGAGGCTGTGCCGCCAAGACCCGCCCTCAGAATCAGATTCAGAATTGGCTGGCCAGGAGTTCCTGTCGTGGCTCAGTGGTTAACGAATCCGACTAGGAACCATGAGGTTGCAGGTTCGATCCCTGGCCTTGCTCAGTGGGTTAAGGATCCGGCGTTGCCATGAGCTGTAGTATAGGTTGCAGGCACGGCTAGGATCCCACGTTGCTGTGGCTGTGGTGTAGGCTGGCAGCTACAGCTCCGATTCGACCCCTAGCCTGGGAACCTCCATGTGCCGAGGGAGCGGCCCTCAAAAGGCAAAAAGACAAAATAAAAAAAATAAAAAAAAAAAGAATTGGCTGGCCAAGGCTCTATAGTGCCCACTGCTCAATATCACACCACAAAAATTTGTCACTGAAATAACGTAGCTACCACTGAGGCAAAATCTTTGCTAAATCAGTATGGTGCAGCCTCCATGTCTTCATTTCAAACAGCTTTTGCTGCAAAGTCTGAGTTGGTTGGTGGAGCCCAAAGCATAAGCCAGGGTGTCCAGATTCCAGGGGAGGGGTGGAAAGGGAGTACCTCTGTTTTCAGCTTCAGAAGTGGGGGCTAGGCTCTGACTCCAAGGCACGAGATTCAAGTGGTAGGTGGACAAAAAGCAGGAAAAATGTTCCCTGTGTCGGTGATGCTAAAACTTTATTGGACATTAGAACACCTGTGAGGCACTTTTATCAATACCAATGCTGGAGTTCCCTTGTGGTGTAGCAGGTGAAGGATCTGGTGTTGTCACTGCCATGGCTTGGGTCACTGTTGTGGCACGGTTCGATCCCTGGCCCATGCCGTGTGTACGGCAAAAAAATAAAATTACATTAAAAAATAAAAATACCAATGCCAAGGCTGCACCCCAGCCCAATTAACACGGGGTCTCTAGGGTCTTACAGGTGTTTAAATTTACCTTCCTATGTGATCCCCATGCACAGCTAAGTTATTGAACAAGTGCATACTCTCCCCCTCTGCACCCCAGAGGAGGCTCTACTCAGCCTCTACCTTGAAACAAAAGCTATAGGTGATTTTTTTTTGTCTTTTTTGCCTTTTCTAGGGCTGCACCCACAGCATATGAAGGTTCCCAGGCTAGGGGTCGAATCGGAGCCGTAGCAGCCGACCTATACCACAGCCACAGCAACAGGGGATCCGAGCCACATCTGTGACCTACACCACAGCTCACGGCAATGTCAGATCCTTAACCCACTGAGCAAGGCCAGGGATCGAACCTGTAACATTGCCATTTGAGAAAGTCTGCTCTACACTGTTTTTCCGAGGTCAGGGAATTGACTTCTCTCTTCTCCATTCCGAGGAGAGCATTTCTGAGCTACATATTCTTTTCTTTTCTTTTGCTTTTGCTTTTTAGGGCCACGCTTGAGGTATATGGAAGTTCCCAGGCTAGGGCTTGAATCAGAGCTATAGCCACCAGCCTACACCACAGCCACAGCAACTCAGGAGCTGTATCTTCGACCTACACCACAGCTCACAGCAATGCTGGATCCCCAACCCACTGAGCGAAGCCAGGGATCGAACCTGTATCCTCATGGATACTAGTCAGATTCATTTCCACTCTGCCACAATGGGAACTCCCTGAGCTTCATTTTCACTGGGCGTTTATTGCAGACTTTCTTTGTTGTGGTTAATTGTCTTCTGTTGCCTCATCTCCCTACCAGATTCTAAGCTCTGGTGGGCAGGCAGCCTGTCTCGTCGCCTTTACTACTTCACAGTCCTTTGTGCACATGGGTCACGCAGCTGGAGCGCAGGACCTGTGGTCCAAAGACCAGTGAATTCCTTCTGGTCTTTCTCCAACTGCACTGGCCTCCCGGTTCCCGCCCCCGCTTTCATGCATTCACATTTGTTTTTTTTGTTTTTTTGGGTTTTTTTTTGTCTTTTTTTTGTTGTTGTTGTTGTTGTTGCTATTTCTTGGGCCGCTCCCGCGGCATATGGAGGTTCCCAGGCTAGGGGTTGAATTGGAGCTGTAGCCACCGGCCTACGCCAGAGCCACAGCAACTCGGGATCCGAGCCGCGTCTGCAACCTACACCACAGCTCAGGGCAACGCCTCATCGTTAACCCACTGAGCAAGGGCAGGGACCGAACCTGCAACCTCATGGTTCCTAGTCGGATTCGTTAACCACTGCGCCACAACAGGAACTCCATCATGCATTCACATTTGTATTGCACTTTAAAAACTGCTTCAAATAGAACTTTAAGGGAATGTTAAAATTCAAGCCCAGTCTCTTCCTATGACTACCTCCAGATAGAGTATCAGCTGGTTGCTCCCATGGATCTCTGTTGCCTTGTCTCTAAAAGGAGGTGGGCTAGGAAGCCCTCAGAGACTCAGTCCAATGTAAATATTCTGTGATTCTGCGGTTCCCTTCTGCTGGATTACTCACAATACTCTTAATTTGTGGGTTGGCAGCAGTGGGCATGGAAAAAGTATAAATTAAATATAGAGTCACTGAGCCATCTTGTGACCATTCCTGGGAACTGCATTTCTCCACTGAGGCACGAGAAACTTCCCCGGGAACCCACTATGGCTCAGTGGGTTAAAGATCTGGTGTTTCAGCAAGTGGCCGTGTAAGTCAAATATGCAGCTGAGATCCAGTGTGGCTGTGGCTGTGGCCTAGGCTTGCTGCTGCAGCTCCGATTTGACCCCTGACCTGGAAACTTCCATATGCTACAGGTGCTGCTGTAAAAAAAGAAAAAGAAACTTCCCCAGGCCCATCACTTTGAGATCATCATCAAGAATTTAGGGAGTTTCCACTGTGGCTCAGTGGTAAAGATCCTGACTAGTATCCAAGAGGAACCAGCTTCGATCGCTGGCCTCACTTAGTGGGTTAAGGATCTGGCCTTGCCATGAGCTGTGGTGTAGGTTGCAGACATGGCTCGGACCAGGCATTGCTGTGGTGTTGCATAGGCTGGCAGGTGCAGCTCCTATTTGTCCCCTAGCCTGGGAACCTCCATATGCCGCGGGTGAAGCCCTAAAAAAAAATAACAAACCAAATTCAACAGCATGTCAAAAACATTCTACACTATGACAAGGTGGGACTTTAGACAAAGCAGTCTACAGGTAAGATGCAATCCCTATTAACATTTCAATGACATTTTTTTCATAGAGAAGGAAAAAAGTCCTAAAACTCGTATGGAATCAAAGGATTCGGAATAGCCAAAAAAATCTTGAGAAAGAACAAAAACATTCTATGCTACAACAACCTGGGATGCAAGAATGATTCAATATACAAAAATCAATAAATGTAATACATCACATTAACAGAATGAAGGACAAAAACCACATGATCATTTTGTTGATAGAGAAAAAGCATTTGACAAAATTTAACACACGTCCATGGTAACAACACTTAGTGAACTAGGAATAGAAGGAAACCATGTCAGCTCATAGATGACATCATATTCAATGGTGAACAATTGAAAATTTTCCTTTAGAATGAGGAACAAGGCAAAGATGCCCATTTCTTGCCACTTTTTTGGTTTTTTTTGTTTTTGTTTTTTTTTGCTTTTTAGGGCCACAGTCGTGGCATATGGAGGTTCCCAGTCTAGGGGTCTAATCGAAGCTACAGCTGCCAGTCTACATGACAGCCACAGCAACGCCAGATCCGAACCGCATCTGCGATCTAGACCACAGCTCACGGCAACGCCAGATCCTTAACCCACTGAGTGAGGCCAGGGATCAAACCCACAACCTCATGGTTCCTAGTTGGATTCATTTCTGCTGCACCACAACAGGAACTCCTCTTGCCACTTCTATTCAACATAGTATTGGAAATTATAGTCAGAGCAATTAGGCAAGAAAAAGAAATAAAAGGCACACATATTAGGAAGGAAGTAGTAAAATTATCTGTTCACAGATGACATGATCTTTTATGTGGAAAACACTAAAGATTCCATACACACAAAAACAGTATAAACAAGTGCAGCAAAGATATAAAATCGACACCCAAAAATCAGCTGCTTTTCTGTACACTAAAAACGAACATTTGAAAAAAGAAATTAAGGAAGTTCCTGTGTGGCACAGTGGGTTAAGGCTTTGGCATTGCCACAGCTGTGGCACATGTTCATTCCCTGGCCCAGAAGCTTCCAGATGCTATGGGTGCAGCCAAAAAAGAAAGAAAGAAAGAAACGGAAATTAGGAAAACAATCCCACTTATAATAGCATCAAAAAGAATAAAACACCTAGGAATAAACCTAACCAGGATGGTGAAAAGACTTGTACAATGAAAACTACAAAATATTGCTGAAAGAAATTGCAGGAGATACAAATAAATGGAAAGACATCCTGCAATCATGGATTGAAAGACCAAATACTGTTAAAACAGCAGTAGTATCCAAAGCAGTCGACAGGTAAGATGCAATCCCTATCAGCATTTCAATGACATTTTTTCATAGAGAAGGAAAAAAATTCCTAAAACTCATATGGAATCAAAGGATTCTGAATAGCCAAAAAAATCTTGAGCAAGAACAAAGCTGGACACCTCACACTCCTTGATTTCAAACATGTTACAAAGCTACAGGAATCAAAAGTGTGATATTGGGGCACAGTCTTTAAGGCATTAGCCTGCTGTGGCCCCCTTTGCCCAGCAAAACAATGAAGCTGTTTTTTTCCTTCTCCAAGAAAAAAGAAAAAAAAAATGTGATATTCTCATTTACATGTAGAATCTAAAAACAAAGCAAGGCAAAACAAAACGAAAAACTCCAAAAAGCCAGGCTCATAGATACAGAGAACACAGCGGTGTTTGCCAGAGACAGAGGGTGGAGCATGGGTGAAATGGGTAAAACTGGTCAAAAGATACACACTTTCTTTCTTCCTTTTTTTTTGTCTTTTTTGTTGTTGTTGTTGTTGTTGCTATTTCTTGGGCCGCTCCCGCGGCATATGGAGGTTCCCAGGCTAGGGGTCGAATCGGAGCTGTGGCCACCGGCCTACGCCAGAGCCACAGCAACGCGGGATCCGAGCCAAGTCTGCAACCTACACCACAGCACACGGCAACGCCGGATCATTAACCCACTGAGCAAGGGCAGGGACCGAACCCTCAACCTCATGGTTCCTAGTCGGATTCATTAACCACTGCGCCACGACGGGAACTCCTCTTCCTTTTTTTAATTTATTTTTTATTGTTATTTCCCCAACACACTTTTTTTTCCTCCCACTGTACAGCTTGGAGATCCAGTTACACTTACATGTATACATAATTTTTTCTCCCATTGTCATGCTGCGTTGTAAGTATCTAGACACAGTTCTCAGTGCTACACAGCAGGATCTCATGGTAAATCCATTCCATGAGCAAGAGTTTGCATCCGTTGACCCCAAGCTCCCGATCCCTCCCATTCCTTCCCCTCCCACAAACTTTCAGTTGTAAAATAAGACATGAAGATCCAATGTACAGCATGGAGAATATAGTGCATATCCTATGGTATATTTGAAGTTGCTACGAGAATAGACTTTAAACATCTTCGTCACAAAGAAAACATCAGTAACTCCGTATGGTGATGAATGGTAACTAGAATTATTGGGCTGATCATGCCTCAGTGTATACAAATATTAAATCATTGTGTTGTACACCTGAAACTAATAATGTTAGTGTCAATTATACCTCAATAAAAAAGCAAAACCAAAACCCAGGCAATATGGTCGTGGGGTAAAATTAGACATAGAGACCAATGGAACATGAAAATTGTCCAGGCTCTGTCTATTGCCCAGACGAGCAGAGAAGAATGTTTAATTTTAACAAAGTCCAACTTAGCAGTTTTTTTCTCTCATGAGTCATGCTTACTTAGATTTTTCTCCTATGTTATCTTCTACAAGTTCCATAGTCTTGTATTTTACATTTAGGTCGATGGGCCATTTTGAATTAAGTTTTGGGAAGGGTGTAAGCTGTGGGTCTAGCTATTCCCTCTCTCTGCCCGTGGATGTCCTCTCGTTCCAGTCCCATTTGTTGAAGAAACTATTCTTTCTTTCACCATTTGATTACCTTGCTCATTTGTCAAAGATCAGCTGACTGTATTTGCCTGTGTCTATTTCTGGGCTCTGTATTCTCTTCCATTGACCTATTTGTCTTATTGCTTGGATTGGAATTTCAGTGGAATTTTCAGACAATCTGTCTCAGCAGACAAAGGCGAAGCTGTCAGAGCCTGAGCTAGTTCGTTGACTTGATTTACACAGAAGAGGCTGGACAATTTCTACAGTTCTGGCTCAGTATTTGCTGTCATTTGGACCCAGATGATACCAAGGCCATTTGAAATGTTTATTCAGGCAAGTGTGCTTCTGAATGGTATGAAAGACAAGTAGCACAAAAATCTCACTTGTGAAAAATTATTTAAATAAAGTCCTTTTTTTTTTTTTTTGTCTTTGGTAGGCCGCACCCATGGCATATGGAGATTCCCAGGCTAGGGGGTCTAATAGGAGCTGTAGTTGCCAGCCGACGCCTCAGCCACAGCAACACCAGATCTGAGCCGCATCTTCAACCTACACCACAGCTCACGGCAACACGGGATCCTCAACCCACTGAGCGAAGCCAGGGATTGAAGCCGTAACCTCATGGTTCCCAGTCGGATTCGTTTCCGATGTGCCACAACAGGAACTCCTGAATAAAGTCATTTTTGATTGGTTTGTTTATTTGCTTGTTTTTTTGGCCACACCCACAGCCTGTGGAAGTTTCTGGGCAAGGGATCAAACCTGCGCCATAGCTGCAGCAGTGCTGGATCCTTCCTTTGTGCCACAAAGGAAGTTTATGAATAAATGCATTTTTAAAGGGTTCTGAAATTTATATCATGAAGATAAACCCCACCATTTAAAAGCAAAATATGAAAAGGATAGTGAAGCTTCAGTTTAAAAACATCTTTTAAAAAAATCTTAGGAGTTCCCGTTGCTGCTTGGCAGAAATGAATCTGACTAGTATCCATGAGGACGCAGTTTTAATCCCTGACTTTGCTCAGTGGGTTAAGGATCTGGCATTGCCATGAGCTGTGGTGTAGGTCACAGATGTGTCTCGGATCTGGCCTTGCTGTGGCTGTAGCGTAGGCCAGCAGCTACAGTTCCAATTTGACCCCTAGCCTGGGAACCTCCATATGTCTTGGGTGACCTAAAAAGACAAAAAACCAAAACCAAAACAAACCAAAACAAACTTAGTGACTATGAAGCTTAAGTAGAAGAAATTTTACAAATAAAAAATATGGAATAATGAAAATAATGAAATGATCACTTGTGATTTCTCTTAAGCTTAAAGTAGTATTTAGAGTCAAAATGTTTTGTTTGGGATAAACATGCACTGTTTACTCAAAAACAAAGCATATCCACTAAAAAAATACCCAACTTATTAGAGGCAGAGTTTGATTTACTGTGTTCAGCACTATTGACCAAAACTTAAAATTCTAGCTTCCTATTTCTGTTGCACATTGCAGGCAACTGCTGTAAGAATGATGTGACCACAGCCCTGCCGCCAACCATGTGAGCATTCAGCTGACAGGTACCTGAGGACAAGTCACAATCCCAAGTCTGTGTAATACATAGCCGGAGTCACTCATTGGGTCAGTATACTATTTAAATTGTATACTCCAGGAGTTCCCTGGTGGCCTAGTAGTTAAGGATCTGGCATTGTCACTGCTGTGGCTCAGGTCACTGCCGTGACATGGGCTTGATCCCTGACCTGGGAGCTTCCATATGCCACCAGTGTGGCCATAAAATTAAAAAAAAAAAAAAATCATGTAGTCTTAGAGTTCCCGTCATGGCTCAGTGGTTAACGAATCCGACTAGGAACCACGAGGTTTCGGGTTCGATCCCTGGCCTCACTCAGTGGGTTAGGGATCCAGCGTTGCCATAAGCTGTGGTGTAGTTCGCAGACTCAGCTTGGAACTGGCGTTGCTGTGGCTCTGGTGAAGGCCAGCGGCTACAGCTCTGATTAAACCCCCGGCCTGGGAACTTCCATATGCCTCGGTTGAGGCCCTAGAAAAGACCAAAAAAAAAAAAAAAAACATACAGTCTTTAATATTGCAGAAGACAATCTGAAGGAGAATTGAAAACACTTTGAACAAAATGTTGAAACGACATAAATCAAAGGGCCTTGGATGTTTCGTGCAAGTAATAAGTGCCTAACATTGAACTAAAGAGGGAGTAAGAGAATTTCTTTTATCAAAGAAACAGATGGAATGAGGGCACAGAGTGGTCCTCTCCCTGGGTGCCTATGAGGTGGTGATGTGGCTTTGCCCCACCGTGGAGGACCTGCTCTCCCATGGACACTCATCTGGACCTCCTTTCTCCCAGAGCCCAGCAGGCCTTCACCCCAGAGGGGACAAGCTTTGCTGAGCAGTGAAATGCCTGCTTGATGAATATTCGACTATCAGAACGTTGAAGGTAGGCAGGGACCCAAATGCCATCAATCCCATTCCCTCGTTTATAAGTTTGAAACTGGCTTCTAATTATCAAACAAGTGCCTCCTTGCCATGTCAAACTTTAGAAAATATTTAGAAAGCAGAGAGACAACATCATTCGTTCATGACCCAAACACTTTGAAAATTACAGCATGTTTCCTTTCATTTTCCTTTTCTTGTAGTTCTTTCATTCATTCATGAAAGGTTATATTGTGACTTTTTCACATAACACTATCGTGTGAAAATTTCCCCAATAATTAAATTCTTTTGTAAGCATTGTTGACCTAAAATAATAAAACAGCTAGTTGTTTTTATCCGCAAAATGGGTTTGTTCAGGAACTGCGAAAGAACTGCAATTTGGGACATGCAATCTACAGGGAACCACATGCAAGTCTGGAGAGCAAAGGAGAGCAAACTTTTATAGCAGGGAAGGGATAATGGGGAAGGGCTGTTATAAACAAAGTCTCCATTGGACGAAGGTGGGAATTCAAAGTATAGTGCCTTTTCATTGGCTGAATTGTGACAGTTTCTTATTCGCTAGGCTGTTAACCGGCAGGGAGAAATGCTTCTTTTCTTTTCCGCTGCCTAGTGGAGTAGTAACCTTCTCCCAGTTAGCAATGCAAAGGTACAGTCTCTTCCTGTTGGGTCTGTAATTGACAGTAGGGTGGGAGAGCTTCCCCTTCCGGCCTCCTGACTCCATCCCCCCCCGCCCCCCACTGCCCCCGCCTTTAGCTATACACTCAGAATTATTGGATCATGTGGTATTTCTATTTTGACTTTCTTTCTTTTTTTAAATCCTTTTTTCTTTTTTTTTTCTTTTTACCACCACACCTGCAGCATATGGGAAGTTACCAGGCTAGGGGTCAAATCAGAGCTACAGCTGCTGGTCTACACCACAGCCACAGCAACACAGGATATGAGCCGCAACTGCAACCTACGCTGCAGCTCATGGCAATGCCAGATCCTTAACCCACTGAACGAGGCCAGGGATGGAACCCATGTCCTCATGGATACTTGTTGGGTTCGTTACCACTGAGCCACAGCAGGAACTCCCTGACTCCATTTTAAATGAGGTTTCTATTTATTAACTTTCCCAGCACAATTTCTAATGCATGTGTAGCCCTCCATGGTACATTTGCCTTAGTAATGTCTAATAAAAGTACAGCTGCCTTCAGCTCCCCAGTCCACAGATGAGATGAGATATAAGTAATAAAATTTATGACAGGCATTTATTAAAATGTGTATCTGAAACCGTGCCCAGTGCTTTATGTACATCCTACACGAAGTGGGTACTATTTTTATCCCCATTTAACGAGAGACAATGGTATACTAGTTAATGTTTTATAACCACTCTCTAGAAAAAAAAATCCTAATTCATAGTGTTTGCCAATTTCCATGGTATAAATATTCCTACTATGGCCGGTTTCAAGCTATCAACATGGCATCACTGAACAAAGTTGGGAAGCGATGAGCAGTAGAAACAATAGACAAAGAGCATTAAAGAGTTCCCGTCGTGGCACAGCGGAAACATGAGGAACCATGAGGTTGTGGGTTTGATCCCTGGCCTTGCTCAGTGGGTTAAGGATCCGGCGTTGCCGTGAGCTGTGGTGTAGGTCACTGATGCAGCTCGGATCTGACGTTGCTGTGGCTGTGGTGTAAGCTGGCAGCTGTAGCTCCAATTCGACCCCTAGCCTGGGAACCTCCACGTGCCGCCAGTGCGGCCCTAAAAGGAGAAGAAGACCAAAAAAAAAAAAAAAAAAGCACATTAAAAAATGTAAATGTGATAAAATAATGAGAAAGTAATGAGTTTTAAGTATTTATTATGGTTGTTTAATATAATCTGCTTATTTATGAATTTTTTTTTCCTTTTTAGGGCCACACCTGCAGATATGGAAGTTCCCAGGCTAGGGGTTGAATTGGAGCTGCAGCTGCCAGCCTACACCACAGCCACAGCAACACCACATCTGAGCCACATCGTCAACCTACACTGTAGCTCGTGGCAAGTCAAGATTCCTAACCCACGTAGTGAGGGCAGGGATTGAACCCTCATCCTCACAGTGACTATGTCAAGTTCTTAACCTGCTGAGTCACAACAGGAACTCCTATTTATAACTTTTTATAATTTAATTTTTTATAATAGTTGTGTTTAATACCCTACTTGTGAAACTCCTGAAATGTTGACACCTGGCTCTTGCCACCACGAGAAAGAGATGGTCACATTGCATAGCCAATGAACTTCAAATGTCATCCTCTCAGCACCATGCCACTGTGCCTTATCTGCTGATGCCTGCCTTAAGCCAAGTACATGTGAGTTCCGGTGGAGAATCCCATGTGAATAGAGACAACGGGGGAGGTGTGGGTAATAATGCCACACAATCAATTCCGTGGTGTAGTGTGCACACTGAGAAAAGATGAGTCAGTCCTATCTTGGGAAATTACATGTTTTAAAGGGAAGATGACACTTAGGTAACAATCCACAGTGGCTGCTGACATTATGAAATAGAGACAATCTGACATTATGTGACTCTTGCTGGAGGGACCCCCACCTTCTATAACATAGTTATGCCAAAAAAGCAAAACACAAACAATCGGAGTTTTTTTTTTTCTTTTTATGGCCACACTCAGGGCATATGGAGGTTCCCAGACTAGGGGTTGAATTGGAGCTGTAGCTGCCGGCCTACACCACAGCCACAGCAACACAGGATCCAAGCCATGTCTTGGACCTACACCACAGCTCACAGTAACGCCGGATCCTTAACCCACTGAGTGAGGCCAGAGATCAAACCCACAACCTCATGGTTCCTAGTCAGATTTGTTTCCGCTGTGCCACGATGGGAATTCCAACAACTGGAATTTGATTTCTTTTGTACATTCTACTACCAATTTAGAGAAAATCAGAAGACAAAGCAATGTGTGAAACTACCCTATGGGACTGAATCAACAAAATCTAAATTGTGAGAAACACCACAGGACAAAGACTACAATTTCTTCTACAAATAAATTTGCACTGAATTTATGGATCTTATTGGGAACTTGATTCCAACAGACTGTAAATAAATTTTCTTTTTTTTTTCTTTTTTCTTTTTTTTGCTATTTCTTTGGGCCGCTTCTGTGGCATATGGAGGTTCCCAGGCTAGGGGTCGAATTGGAGCTGTAGCCACCGGCCTACGCCAGAGCCACAGCAACGCGGGATCCGAGCCGCGTCTGCAACCTACACCACAGCTCACGGCAACGCCGGATCGTTAACCCACTGAGCAAGGGCAGGGACCGCACCCGCAACCTCATGGTTCCTAGTCGGATTCGTTAACCACTGCGCCACGACGGGAACTCCTGTAAATAAATTTTCCAATAAGACCTTTGGGAAAATATGAACATCGACTAAAACTTTATGATACTACGAAAATACTGTTAGTGTGTTAGCTGTAATAATTGCTTTGCAGTTAAATTTCATAAAAAAGTTCCTGTCTTTACAGATATGTATTGAAATATTTATAGATGAAATGATAAGATAATGTAAGATATTTTCAAAGTTCTATGAGGACCTTTATGTTCGATTGATTGTTGACAATCAAAACCATACGGTACTGGCACAAAGACAGAAATAGAGACCAGTGGAACAGGACAGAAAGCCCAGAATTAAACCCACACACCTACAGACAACTAATCTATGACAAAGGAGGCAAGAATATACAATGGAGAAAAGACAGCCTCTTCAATAAGCGGTGCTGGGAAAACTGGACAGCCACATGCAAAAGAATGCAATTAGAACACTCCCTAACACCACACACAGAAATAATCTCAAAATGGACTCAAGACCTAGATATAAGACCAGACACTATCAAACTCTTAGAGGGAAACACAGGCCAAACACTCTCTGACATAAACCACAGCAACATCTTCCCAGATCCACCTCTTAGAGTCATGACAATAAAAACAAAAATAAACAAATGGGACTTAAGCAAACTTCAAAGTTTCTGCACAGCAAAGGAAACCCTAAACAACACAAAAAGACAACCCACAGAATGGGAGAAAATACTTGCAAATGAAGTGACTGACAAGGGATTCATCTCCAAAATTTATCAACACCTTCTGCAGCTCAATACCAAAAAAAACCCAAACGAACCCATCAAAAAATGGGCAGAAGATCTAAACAGACAGTTCTCCAAAGAAGACACACAGATGCCCAAAAAACACAAGAGAAGATGTTCAACATCACTCATCATTAGAGAAATGCAAATCAAAACCCGTATGAGGTACCCCCTTATACCAGCCAGAATGGCCATCATCCAAAAGCCTACAAACAGTAAGTGCTGGAAAGGGTGTGGAGAAAAAGGAACCCTGATACACTGTTGGTGGGATTGTAAATTGGTGCAACCACTGTGGAAAACAGTATGGAGAGTCCCCAGAAAACTAAAAATAGAACTACCATTTGATCCAGCAATCCCACTCCTGGGCATCTACCCAGAGAAAACCATGACTGGAAAAGACACATGTACTTCAGTGTTCATTGCAGCACTATTTTCAATAGCCAAGACATGCAAACAACCTAAATGTCCATCGACAGAGGAGTGGATCAAGAAGATGTGGTACATATACACAATGGAATATCACTCAGCCATTAAAATGAATGAAATACTGGGCATTTTTAGCAACATGGATGGACCTCGAAATTATCATGCTGAGTGAAGTCAGCCATACCATGAGACACCAACATCAAATGCTTTCACGGACATGTGGAATCTGAAAAAAGGACAGACTGAACTTCTTTGCAGAAGGAACAGATACTGACTCACAGACTTTGAGAAACTTAGGATTTCCAAAGGAGACAGTTTTGGGGGTGGGGGATATGCTGCGGTTGTGGGATGGAAATCCTATAAAATTGGATTGTGATGATTATTGTACAAGTATAAATGTAATAAATTCATTGAGTAATTAAAAAAATCGATTGTTGACAAAGGTGCCAAGACAACTAAATGGGAGAGAACATAATAGCTTTTCAACAAATGGTGTTGAGACAACTGGATATCCACATGCAAAAAATGAGGTTGGGCCCCCTACCTCACACCATACACAAGAATTAACTCCAAGTAGATCACAGACCTAAATGTAAGAGCTAAAACTGTAAAATTCTTTTTTTTTGTCTTTTTTTTTGCTATTTCTTTGGGCCGCTCCCCACAGCATATGGAGATTCCCAGGCTAGGGGTCGAATCGGAGCTGTAGCTGCTGGCCTACACCAGAGCCACGGCAACTCGGGATCCGAGCCGAGTCTGCAACCTACACCACAGCTCACGGCAACGCGGGATCGTTAACCCACTGAGCAAGGGCAGGGACCGAACCCGCAACCTCATGGTTCCTAGTCGGATCCGTTAACCACTGCGCCACAACGGGAACTCCTGTAAAATTCTTAGAAGAAAACATAGAAGTAAATCTCCGTAGCCTTGAGTTAGACAATGTTCTCTTACATATGATGGCAAAAGCACAAGCAACCAAAGGAAATAAAAATGGATAAACCGGACTTCATCACAATAAAAAACTTTTGTGCTGCACATAATACCATAAAGTGAAAAGACAGCCCACCAAAAGGGAGAAAATATTTGCCAATCATATCTCTGATAAAGGATTGTATCCAGAATATAGAAAGTTTGCAACTCAACAACAACAGGCAAATAATTGGAGTTTTCTGTGATGTAGGGAGTTAAGGATCCAGTGTTGTCACTGCAGTGGCTTGGGTCCCTGCTACGGCACAGTTTCAATACCTGCCCCAAGAACTTCTACATGCTGTGGGTGCAGCCAATAAAAAAGACGAATAACCGAATTGAATATAGGCTGAGGATTTGAATAGTAATTTCTCCAAAGAAAAAATAGAAGGAGTTCCCATTGTGGCTCAGTGGTAATGACCCCGACAAGTCCATGAGGATGCGGGTTCCATACCTGTCACTGCTCAGTGGATTAAGAATCGGCCTTGCTGTGAGCTGTGCTGTAGGTCACAGACGTGACTCAAATCCTGCATTGCTGTGGCTGTGGCGTAGGCCGGCAGCTGTAGCTCTGACTCAGCTCCTGGCCTGGGAACTTCTATATGCCACAGGTGTGGCCCTAAAAAGCAAAATAAATAAATAAATATACAAAATACCCACCAATCACATGAAAAGATACCCAGCATCATTATTCATTAATTAAGAAGAATATAAATCAAAACCACAGTGAGATACCACTTTATATCCACTAGGACAGATATAACTAAAAACACAATACATGTTGAAAGGATGCAGAGCGTTTGGAACCATTGTGTATTGTTGATGGGAATATGTTAAATGGTTTTGTCACTTTGGAAAACAGTTTGGCAGTTCCTCAAAATGTCAAACATAGGAGTTCCCGTCATGGCGCAGTGGTTAAGGAATCCGACTAGGAACTAGGAGGTTGCCGGTTTGATCCCTGGCCTTGCTCAGTGGGTTAAGGATCCGGTGTTGCTGTGAGCTGTGGTGTAGGTTGCAGATGCGGCTTGGATCCTGCGTTGCTGTGGATGTGGTGTAGGCCAGTGGCTATAGCTGCGACTGGACCCCTAGCCTGGGAACCTCCATATGCTGTGGGAAGTGGCCCTAGAAAAGGCAAAAAGACAAAAAAAAAAGTCAAACATAGAGTTACCATATGACTCAGCAATTCTACCCCAAGGTAGGAGTGGAAACATGTCACAGCATGACACAGCGTGACACAGCGGCATTATTCATGATGCCAAAATAGTGGAAACAACCCAAATGTCCATCAACTCATTAATGAATAGATAAAATGTAATATATCCATAGACTGGAATATTATTCAGCCATAAAAGTAATGAAGTACTGATATGTGACAATATAGATGAATCTCAAGACTTATGCTAAGTGGAAAAAGCCAGTCACAGAAGACCGTGTATTTTATGTCTATTTGTATGAAAATGTAGGAATCAGATTTCCCGTCGTGGCGCAGTGGTTAACGAATCCGACCAGGAACCATGAGGTTGTGGGTTCAATCCCTGGCCTTCCTCAGTGGGTTGAGGATCCGGTGTTGCCGTGAGCTGTGGTGTAGGGCACAGACTTGGCTCGGATCCTGCGTTGCTGTGGCTCTGGCGTAGGCCTGTGGCTACAGCTCCGATTAGACCCCTATAGCCTGGGAACCTCCATATGCTGAGGGTGTGGCCCTAAAAAGACAACAAAACAAACAAACAAAAACATGGTGAATATACTAGAAACAATGACTCGTAGGAGTTCCCACTGTGATATAACAGGATCAGCGGCGTCTCTGTAGCACTAAGATGCAGGTCCGATCCCTGACCCATTCCTGGCCCCGTGCGGTGGGTTAAAAGATCCAGCATTGCCTGTCCCAGGACCGGGAGCGCCATTATGTCTTGGGGTGGGTGGCCAAAAAAGAAAAAAAACACAAAAAACAAAGTGAATTGTACACCTTAAATGGATGAATTGTATAGTCTGTGAATTATATCTCAATAAAGCTTTTTCTTATGAGAAAAGGAAACAAACAGAAATAAGATCAGCTGTGGGCTGATACGTGCTCAAGGTGGGAGGTGAGTACAGGGGGATTCATAATACTATTATCTCCACATTTAGAATTCCATTTCTTTTTTTTCTTTTTAGGGCTGCACCTGCAGCATATGGGAAGTCCCCAGGCTAGGGGTTGAATTGGAGCTGCAGCTGCCGGCCTACACCACAGCCACAGCAATGCCAGATCCTTAACCCACTGAGCGAGGTCAGGGATCGAACCTGTGTCCTCATGGATATCAGCCAGGCTCTTAACCCTCTGAGCCACAACGGGAACCCCCTGCATTTAGAATTTTCTGACAGTAAAATTGGATACCATCTTTCCTAGAACTCTCAGAGTTGCTACCCAAATGTTCTCTGGCTTCCCCTAGTTCATGGGCTCAGAGAAGGCCATCATCGGTCCTTCAGATCTCTAGCTGGAGTGGGTGGGGTTGTTTTACCCAGAACGCAAGCCACTGCCAGCTGCTTTCATCATCTTTCTCTTCCACTGACCACTCTGGCCATGCATAGGCAGCTTGGTCAGCCTCCACCACAGCCTGGCCTCTAGGCCAGCAGGGAGGGTCTGCCAGGGCCATGACTCCCTCCCTGCCTCCTCTTCCAGACCACTGACCTCTTGTCTGTCCTCCCTTCTGCTTGTCGTCCGCTTCTATTTGTCACCACCAACCCTGTCAGAGGTGGACCACGTGGGAGAGCAGCTGGGATCCCATCGACCCAGGCCTGCGTCTGCCCCTCAGCCCTCTCTGTCTCCCACACAGACCACCCCCCCCCCAGAGGCTAAAACCTCAGGATCTGCCTCACACCTCACCTCAACCCCCTGCTCTCTTATGTCCAGCCCCAGCCACTCCGTCTGGCCTCTCTGGTGAGGCCTGGCCACTGTGTTCATCCCTCAGGGTGCTTTCTGGCTCTTAGTCCTGCCAGCTGTCTCCCAGCAGTCTCAGCCCAAGGAAAGATCTAAATGGTTCTGACTCTAAGTGAAGCTGAGTTCCTTCCTACATGACCACTAAGCCCTAAACAAATCAAGGGATATATGTGTCTGGGCTTGAAGAGGTCCCTGGAGATTTGCCAATAGTTAAAAAGCCCTGGAAAGGCTCTGGAACATTCTACAACACTTAGGAGGTGGGGCCAACCCGTTAGGTAGCTCTGATGGATGTCTCACACCTCTGTGGTCCCTGACTCAGCCCAAATCCAGAATTACAGGGGTTTGGGTATGAAATCTGAAGGACGGCCTGGAGGAAAGATCAGAGGGGGAGCTGCAGTCAGGCTAGGACAGCAGCGTTGGAGAAGGAAGGGCCACACAACACGTGACAGAAGTAACCTCGCCAGGACTTGGTGAACAGTGGAATTGAAGGATTAAGGAGAGTTCCAGGTAGAGGAACCAGGTGAAAGGTGATGTCCTCAGCTGGAACAGAAATACAGAGTTCAAGTGTGATTGTTCAAATGGAATGCCCGTGAATGGCTTAGCTGGAAACTGAAATCAAGAGCAGAGGTGAACCAGTGATGCTGAGCACGAGAAGCCACAGCAGATGTAGCCTCTAAATCAGGCCTCAGGGAGTTCCCGTCATGGCTCAGTGGAAAGGAATCTGACTAGCAACCATGAGGACGCAGGTTCGATCCCTGGCCTGGCTCAGGGAGTTAAGGATCTGGCGTTGCCGTGAGCTGTGGGTGAAGGTCACAGATGAGGCTTGGATCCCTCTTGGCTGTGGCTGTAGCATAGGCTGGCAGCTACAGCTCCAATTCGACACCTAGCCTGGGAACCTTCCTATGCTGTGGGTGTGGCCTTAAAATCCAACCCCCCCCAAAACAAAAAAACCAATCAGGCCTCAGAGGCCTCTTTCAGACATACAGTGACCATATGGCTTGGTCCTGGTTTACATCCACTGTCCTGGTTTATGCCTATTGTCTCTGTTAGCACCTCCTTCACTCTCAAACTGTCCTAGCTTAGATGACAAATTTTACCGAAACTTGAGAGACTGCAGGGAGGGAAAGGCAAGTGACTCGAAGTCAGGCCCCTTTTCACTCCCGTGACTCTTCTCCCTGGACCTCCTTTCCCTTCCTGGACTCCAGTATTTTCTTTTTCTTTTTCTTTTTTTTGACCTTTCCTGGGGCTGCTCTGGTGGCATATGGAGGTTCCCAGGCTATAGGGGTCTAATTGGAGCTGTAGATGCTGGCCTATGCCAGAGCCACAGCAACACCGGATCCGGAGCCGCATCTGTGACCTACACCACAGCTCACAGCAACGCCGGATCCTTAACTCACTGAGCAAGGCCAGGGATCAAACCCGCAACCTCATGGTTCCTAGCTGGATTTGTTAGCCACTGAGCCACAACAGGAGCTCCTGGTATTTTCACCTTTCTCTATTTTCTTCTTCCCTCTGGCTCGTTTCCCTTTCCCACCTCCTTAGAGAAGAGCCCTCCCCAGCTGCATAGACTCAAGTAAGTTCTTTCAATTAGGTTACCCCAAGTCATACCCTTGTGGTGGCTGAAGGAAGAAAAAGCTGAGGGCCAACTGCTCAGCCTTCTTGGGTGCTGGCTAGGCCAGGTCATGGAGTTAGCATTGGCTGGGAGGTGGGAGGCCTGCCTTCCAGCCACAGCTCTGCTTCCTTCCTGCCGTGTGACCTTGGAGCAAAGCATTTCTGCTCTTGGAGTCTCTTTCCTCTGCACAAGCGATCTGAAATGTCTCTTCCTGCTAAGTTGTGTTCATCTTCTCTTGGGGTTCAGGTAACGTGATGTGGGATGTCAGTCACCTCGGAAGAGAAGGTTTGTGTGTATGTGTGGATGGGGGCCTACCTGGGGTACCAAGGCTGAGGACTAGAGTCCATGGAGCCTCCAGAAACACCAGCCTGTGTCTATGCTGGAGCTATTGGTGACGGTCAGTAAGAAGTCGCTAGTAACCTGGGAGGTGCACTATACAGCGGGAGTGGAGGGGGCGCTATTAGTCTTCCCACAACCCAGCAAGGCAGTGGGATTTGCAGTGAAACGTAGCTTCAAGTCGAGCTGCCCCTGACCTCTCTGAGCCTCAGTTTGCTCCTCAGTAAAATGGGGTTAATGAGGCGGCCTCTCCACGCCGGCTGAGGCTGGAGGTGAAAGATGTCCTAGAGGCAGCAACGGCTGCTAGGATCGCCGCGGCTGAATGCCAGGCAGAAGCTTTAGGAAGCCAAGCAGGACCTGGCGCGGGACGGAGGCCCGGAGAGGCGCCCCTCTTGGCCGGGAAGCGGATCCGAACACACTCCACGGGGAAGAGGAGGCCGACGCCCACCCCCGACCCCTCGGATGCCGCTTCGAGCCTTCCTTTTCCCTCCAGGCGCCGGCCTGGGGTGCCTGGTCCCCGGCTGTCACCTGGACTTTCGAGGAGGGGGCGGGCGAGCGGGGCGGGCGGGAGGCGGGCCTTGGCGGCGGCGGCGGGGGCTGGGGGTGGGGCAGGGGGCGGGGGGCGGGGGGTGGGGGGCGGGAGGCGGGGGCCGGCGCCGGGCCGGGAGGCCGGCCACGTGACGCCCGCAGCCCCTGCCCGGCAGCCAGGCAGCGAGCGCCGCGGCGGCCCCAGGAGGTGGCGGCGGGCGCGGAAGCCCGGGCCGCGAGGGACTGGCCGTCGGGGCCCCAGGACGGCGGCCCCGGAGGCGCCCATGCCATGGAGAAGCTGGCGGCTGGGCTGGCCGGCCTGCGCTGGAGCATGGGCGCCTTCCCGCTCGACCTCATCGTCAGCCGCTGCCGCCTGCCCACGCTCGCCTGCCTCGGGCCAGGTACCGAGGGTGAGGGGAAGGGCGACTGGGCGACCGCGCGGCCATCGGGGACCCTCCCGGCAGGTGCTAGCGGCGCCGAGAGGATGCGGCCCCTGCCCTCCTGCTCCCCGACGCGGGCCCAGTGCCGCTCCTGGCGCCCCTTCCCCGGAGACCCGGGGCCCACCAGCCAGGGGCCGCCTCCTCCCCGGTCCCGCGGAGAGGCACAGGGACAGAAACCTGAGACAGAGACTGGGGCTGGGCCCGGGACAGAGTTCTCCGGCCCAGCTGGCGCCTGGAGCGCGGCGGAGCCACCAAGCCCGCCCCGTCGGTGCACCCTCTTCCCCCCCGCTAGCCTCAGACCCCCGCCCGGGCGGCGCCCCCCTGCAGGCCTTTGTCTCCGGTCTCTCACCTCGATCCTCCCACATCCCTTGGGTCCCGAACTCCGTCTTCCCACCGCTACCGCCCCCCAGCCCCGCTGGGCCCCTCTTGAGGCGCTTCTCGCACCCTCCTTTCGCGGCCGGAGGAGCAGCCTCCGGTCCCCGGGGACGGCAAGCCACCTCTGGGCTAGACTGAGCAAGGCTTCCCGCCGGGCGTGCCCCCCAAGCCCCCGGCTCTCCCCACATCTCGCCCCACTTCTCTTTGGGGCCCCGGGGCCAGGGCGGCTCTGCTGATGCTTGGGGGCCCCCGAGAGGCAGTGCGGAGCGAGGGGACTGTTGGAGGGAAGGGGGGCTGCTTGGCTGGGGGAGGGGAAGGAGTCGGGGCTGGCAGCCAGGCCGGGGGTTTTGTGTGTGAGAAGAATAGGGGTTTGGCCCGCGCTGGCACACTCGCTTCCCTGAATGCTAATGGGGCGCGCGGCCACAGGCTCCTCGCCTCACCGCGAGTGAGGCCGGGCAGCCCTTCGGCCGACCTGCGGCGGCGAGGAGCCGGCACAGTGAGTGTCAGCGGGTCCCAGGCGAGGGCTCCGTGAGAGCGTCCAGGCCTGGGCCGTCGGGCAGGGGTGCCCGGCCCTGCAGTGTCTTGCTGTCCGGATGGTCAGCGTGTGATGCTGAGACTGCCCATGTCAACAGCCAGGCTGTGTGTGTCTTCGTGTGAATGGAATAGGCTGGCCCTAGGTTCTGCCCCGCCACTTCCCACACATCCTCTTTGGCATCTCCCCCGCCTAGGGCATCCTTTTTGAGTTCCCCAGTCTGGCACGCCTCCTTTGGGCTCCCCTGACACCTCTGGCACTCTTGTCTTGTCTGCTCTTGTGCATCTGTTATGATGGTCAGTTTATTGTCTTGCTGCTGGGCTGCAGGCTTCTTGAAGGAGGGCTGGGGTGTGATGGCCCAGCGGTCTGTGACCCTGGTGGCTATGGCTGTGGTCAGCTTCTGTGATCAAAATTGCGGGTGTGAATATGTGATCAAAAGTGCGTTTTGGAGGAGTTCCTGCTGTGGTGCAGTGGGTTAAGAATCCGACTGCAGTGGCTTGAGTCTCTGTGGAAGCAGGGGTTTGATCCCCGCCCTGCGAAGTGGGTTAAAAGGATCTGTGGCTGCAGCTGCAGCGTCGGTCTCAGCTGTGGCTTGGATACAGCCCCTGGCCTTGAAGCTTCCATATGCTGAGAGTGTGGCAAAAAAAGAAAAGAAAAGCCTGTCTTGAAGTTCCCTACATGCCTGTGCATTTGCGAGCCGCCCCTTGGTGGGACCATGGGACCCAATTGGGTCATTGGGGTGACAAGCCCCTTTCACTGTGGGCCATGTGGCTGTGCTCTGCTGGCTCAACCCTGGTGACCATGAGCCGTGGCTGTGGGTATGTGTCCTGTGAGGCTGTGGCCTCCCTGCGGAAGGGGCTTACGAGAGCTCTGAAAGGCGGTGGCAGAGTGGGAGGTGAGGAATTAAGGGGGAAGACTCAGACCCCCTCCCCCCACATCCATATACTACACAGAGTGGGAGCCAGGCCCTCCTCCAAGGTCCCAAACACCCCCACCCTGCTCTCTGCCACCAAATGAACACACTTCAGGGAGTCCCCAGCCAGCGGAGCAAACCATTTCCCATTTGGTTGGGTGGCAAAAATTGAGTAAGTTTTGTCGACGGGGGCTGGGAAGGAGGCGTTCCCCACCCCCACCCTCCCCACCAGCTGCATCCAGGAGACGGCTCGCAGGCCTCCTGGAAGCTAGGCCAGCCTGCTCTCCTGGAAACCGTTGCTGGGGTTGGAGCCTCTGGGGCCCAGGCCCCTCCTAACACCTTTGCCCCAGTGCAGCTTCCCCTCCGCTTTAAAAGCCGCCCCCCCCCCCCCCCCCCCGCCATCGTCACTGTCTTCCAAAGACTGGGAGGATGCAGGGCTGAAGGAGGGAGCGCCGAGAAGCAGCTTCTCTGAGATGGGGCGGGGGCTATCAGGTTCTCTCCCTTCTCCTTTGAGGTCTCAGGGATGCCGGAGGCTGCCTGGAGAGTGACTGAGAAGGAAGGGGCTGCCCAGAGAGCGCGGGATCAGCTCCTCGAAGCCCTGCCATTCTCCTGACCCCCATGGCTATGGGGGGCCCCTCCCAGCTGGGACCCACAAGGCACAAGGGCCTTCTTGGTCCTTTCTTTGCCCCCAGCAAGGCCCTCTTTCCCTGCCCTCGGCGTTGATTTAGGGGCTGGGAATGCTGCTGGTGTGAGCTCAGGTGATTCTGAGGCCCCACCCCTGCTAGTTTGCTGCCCCCACCTGAGTGCTCAGACGGCCTCCACTCAGCGCCTCAAACTTGGCCTGTCTTCTCTGTTCACATCCATTCCCACCTCCCCTTCAGGGCTCCTGGAGGGCAGGGGCCGGGACAGCAGGCAGCGCAGTGCAGGCGAATGATGAATGCGGGACGGCGGCTGGGCTGGTTGCTGGGGCCCCTTTGGGAGCCTGAGGCCCCGGGAGATGGAGCTTGATTCAGCTCCAAGGTCACAGCTGGCAGCTCGCCTGTCCCATGAGCATTGCTGGCCTGGACAGGGATCAGGGGGAGCTGTCCCCGGGCAGGGTCTGGGTGAGGAGGTGAGGAGGTCACCCCGCCTATTCTTTCTGCCCCTCCTAATGTTGTCTCTTTCTGTCTGTCCTTCCTCCTCTCTCCTCCGTTCCCCTCCCAGGGGAGTATGCAGAGGGCGTCAGCGAGCGAGACATCCTGCTCATTCACTCCTGCCGCCAGTGGACAACGGTGACAGCCCACACCCTGGAGGAGGGCCACTACGTCATCGGGCCCAAGATTGACATCCCCCTGCAGTACCCAGGTGTGCCCAGCCAGGGACAGATGTCCTAGAGCTGGTGGGAGGGGTGGGGGGTGGGGGCTGGGCATGGGAGTCAGAGGGAGCCTTGGCAGAAGCTGTTGTCTTTCCTTGGAGCAGAAGGGACGAGCAAGGTCCTGGCTGGCAGAGAAGTAATTAGGATTAAGGTTAGAGTTTGGGCCCAGTGGTTTTCACACTGCTTTCTAGAGCCCTGGGTTTCTGGTTTGAATCATTTCATTTTATTTTATATTTTGCTTTTTAGGGCTGCACCTGCAGCATATGGAAATTCCCAGGCTAGGGGTCCAGTCCGAGCTGTAGCTGCCAGCCTATGCCAGAGCCACAGCAACACAGGATCCGAGCTGTGTCTGTGACCTACACCACATCTCACAGCAACGCCGGATCCTTAACCCACTGAGCAAGGCCAGGAATCAAACCCGCCACCTCATGGTTCCTAGTCGGATTTGTTAACCACTGAGCCACGACGGGAACTCCCAAATGTTGAGTTTTTAGACTTTTAAGATGATGCTAATGACTTTTGACTTTTATCTGTTTTATATATGCTGCTGATGTCCTAAGGTTTTGTTTGAAGGGAAAGGATTCTGCTGCTAAAAAAAGGGGCCTGAGCAGGGAAGTGACTTGCCCAGGGTCACACAGCTAGTGAGCAGCAGAGCCAGGGCTGGAAGGCAGGTATCTTGACTCCTAGACTGGTGCTTCCCTGCATGAGGGATGCAGGGTTGTTGTCCACTGTGGGGGAGGGATGCCAGGTCTGGTGGCCACATCCCGGAGATGCCTCCATGTGAGCCGGTCCTGTACACTGAGCACGAGCTGCGCTCCAGTGGCTGGGCTGAGCGTTTGCATCATTGCATCCTCACAGCAATGCTGTGAGAAAGTCTCACCAAGCTCCTGGGGTTAGTTAGCCCAGTTCTGTGTGCACCTGCTGTTCACCCTCAGCAAAGGCTGGACTCCTTTGCTCTCAGTCCCTTTCTCACTGGTAGGTCATTTCCCCTCTGGCCCGGCCTGGGTTTCTCCTGAGCCGGTGGGACAGGACCAAGCATTTTACAGGGCTTCTGCTCTTGACAGTACCCTGTGAACTTGCTATTCCTGTAGCCCCCACAGCCCATTTAAAAGATGTGGAAACTTTCAAGTATCTTTCCCACCCAGGCTTCTGTTCTGGGCCTGGAGCCCTTGGAGAGGCCTACCCAAGCTAGAAACCGCCCAGCCTCGCTATCTGGCATTGGTCCAGGGAGAGGTCCCAGGTCTTTCTCTTAGGATTAAAAAAAAAAAAAGCAAAGAGTGGACAAAGCCCTCGCTGACAGTAATGTGACTTCAGGAACAGTGCCATTTCGGATGTGTCTTTAAAATCCGGGAAGCCAAGGCGCAAAGCCTCCCAGGGGACTCTGAAGTTGTCGGTGGAACTCCTGCCTCCCCCCCGCCCCCCATCTCTTTTGGTGCCTCCTGAATGGGCGGTGCTCCTGGGGTGACAGCTGGCCTACGGGGGTCCTCATCCCCAGCCCCAGCTTCCTGGGTGGGGGCGGGGAGGCCGAGGCCCCCTCGGAGGCGGCGGGTAACGAGGTAGCTGTGAGCGCAGAGCTCCTGGCCGCCGGCTCCTCCTAATGAATTAATAATAGCGCGGGCGGCAGCGGCTGCGGACCCGTGGAGGGGGACGCAGGCCGGCGCCCCTGCACCGAGTAGGCCTGAGCCAACGCCAGCCGCCTGGGCCTCGAGACCAAGGCACCCTGCGCGAGGAGGCGGGGACCCCTGGCTCCTCCGGGATAACCCGCCCCCGCCCCGCCCCGTCCAGTCCTGTCCTCCGCGCGGCGCTGCTCTCAGCCCCCGACGGCCCTGCGGAGCACTGGGCAGCCCCCGTGAGCCAAGCAGTGTGCTTCTCTTTTACAGACGGGAAAACCCAAGCCCATAGAGGTGAAATCGTTTGCTCAAGGCCACCCAGGTGGCAGGTGGCAGAGCCGGGATTCAGCCAGGTCCGTCCGACTCCGTAGTCTGTGTAATTACCTACCATCTTTTTTTTACAGAGCCTCTGCCCTGGGTCAGGTGCTGGCCGGGAGGGGTGACAAACAAGACCCTGTTTCAGGCTGGCAGGGTGGTTAGGGCCGCACCAGCGTGCTCTGGGAGTCAAGGGCAGAGAGGAGGGGGCAGGCCAGAATACGGCAGGTCCCGAGAGCCGCCGGGGACCTCAGGGTCTCTCATGGGGGAGGCAGGAGAGGAAGCTGCCCCCAGTGGGGCTGCAGAAGGAGGAAAAGGCTTCCAGAGGCCAGAACATCGCTCCCGGGAGGGCTCCCTTCCTTCCTCCGGGCAGTGATGACCGGGGCTGGGCTCAGGCGGCGGCGGAGGGGGTGGTGCTGGCTACCATGGTTACATCGATCTTCTTCGCGGCCACATCCTCCCGGCTCTGGCCCTGACTTGGCTCCAGCTCTCCCCACAGGGGGCAGGGGGCATTTCTCCCCTACTGGCTGCTTGGGTTTGGGGGGTTGTGTGTGGATATGGGGGAGGCGGCGGGTAAGAGAAGGGGGCTATTCTTGCTGGATGGTCGCTGATCTGTGACTCAGGGTTTCGCCCTCTGCAGACCCCTGTTCTGTGCCAGGTTCCCTCTCAAGTGTATCCCTGCTGCCCTCTGAGGCCCTGACACATCTGAGGCCTCTTCCCACCAGGATCTCAGAGTGGGTGGGGTGGACGGCATGGGGTGGGGGTGGGATATGTTCCCTCCAGCTTTCTCCTGGGCATTTCCCCCTCTTTTTCTTTATTCTCACTCTTCCAGCTCCTAGATGATGCTGCAGGCTCTGTCCCAGCCCTTTGCTCTTCATACTCTGCATGGGGTGGGGGGGTGTGTATGTCTCCATCTGGGTTCCTGGCTGGGTTTTGGGGCTCCAAGAACTCCCATACTGTATACAAAATGGTGTGTGTGTGCCAGCTAGGAGTACACTGTGAGAATATTCTGGAAAGAGGGGCTCCAAAGGGTCAAGATCTTCTGTTCGTCCTCTTCCCTGAGCTATCCTGCCTGCCCCACAGCCGCCGCTGCCTCCTGTGGGCTGGTGACCTTCTGACTGGGGGCCCTCAAGCTCGGCACTCACTCGCTCAGCTGCGCTGGGAGCACCCCCTGAAGGACTTCACTTGGCTTCCTCAGCTTGGCCCATGCCGCACAACTCCCTTCTTTCCAGGGTCCTAGGGGTTTTTTTTTTTTTTTTGTTTTGTTTTTTTTTGCTTTTTAGGGCTGCACCTGTGGCATATGCAAGTTCTCAGGCTAGAGAGCAGCAGCTACACCACAGCTCACAGCAACACCGGATCCTTAACCCACTGAGTGAGGCCAGGGATTGAACCTGCATCCTCCTGGATACTAGTCAGATTCGTTTCCACTGTGCCACAGCGGGAGCTCTCAGGGTCTGAGTTCTCGTTAACAGTTCTGCTGTCTCCACTTCTGACCAGGCTGATGGTCTGAGTCCCTTCCTCCCCACCCCACTCATCATCAGGCAGCACAGCCTGCGAGGCTCTCTTCAGCATATCTCTTGGTCTGCTCATTTTTATTCTTCCCTCAGTTCTTTTCAAGAACTCATTACTCAATGACAAGAAAAAAACTACAAAAACCACCAACACATGGAGATTAAACAACATGCTACTAAACAACCAGTGGATCACTGAAGAAATCAAAGAGGAAATAAAAAAATACCTAGAAGCAAATGACAACAAAGATAAGACACTCCAAAACCTATGAGATGCAGCAAAAGCGGTTCTAAGAGGGAAGTTTATAGCAATACAAGCCTACCTTAGGAGATAAGAAAAAGCTCAAATAAACAGCCTAACTTTACATCTAAAGCAGCTGGAGAGAGTAGAACGGATAAGACCTAAAGTTAGCAGAAGGAAAGAAATCATAAAGATCAGAGCAAAAATCAACGAAAATAGAAGCGAAGAAAACCATAGAAAAGATCAATGGAACGAAAAGCTGGTTCTTTGAAAAGATCAACAAAATTGACAAACCCTTAGCCAGACTCAAAAAGAAAAAAAGAGAACTCAAATCAATAAAATTAGAAATGAAAAGTAGAAAAAAATTAAAAAAAAATTAAAAGTAGAAAAAAATTTTAAAAAAAATTAAAAAAATTAAAAAAATTAAAAAAATTAAAAGTAGAAAAAAATTAAAAAAAAATTAAAAGTGAAAAAAATTAAAAAAAAAATTAAAAGTGAAACAGACATCACAGAAATACAAAGGATCATAAGATACTACTACGTGCAACTATATGCCAATAAAATGGAAAACCTAGAAGAATGGACAAATTCTTAGAAAAGTACAATCTTCCAAGACTAAACCAAGATGAAATAGAAAAGATGAATGGACCCATCACAAGTACTGAAATTGAAACTGTGATTAAAAACTTTCCATCGTGGCTCAGTGGTTAGCGAATCCGACTAGGAATCCTGAGGTTTCAGGTTCTATTCCTGGCCTTGCTCAGTGGGTTAAGGATCCAGTGTTGCTGTGAGCTGTGGTGTAGGTTGCAGACATGGCTCAGATCCCACGTTGTAGTGGCTTTGGCGAAGGCCGGTGGCTACAGCTCCAATTAGACCCCTAGCCTGGGAACCTCCATATGCCATAGGGGCGGCCTTAGAAAAGACAAAAAGATCAAAAAAACAAACAACCCCCCCCCAAAAAAAAAAACCACCCCAGACTTCCAACAAACAGGACCAGATGGCTTCATAGGAGAATTCTATCAAACATCCAGAGAAGAGCTAACACCTATCCTTCTGAAACTAGTCCAAAAAATTGCAGAGGAAGGGATATTTCCAAACTCATTCTATGAGGCCACCATCACCCTGATACCAAATCCAGACAAAGATACCACAAAAAGAGAAAATTACAGCCAATTTCACTGATGAACACAGATGCAAAAATCCTCAACAAAATACTAGCAAACCGCATCCAACAATACGTTAAAAGGATTGCACATCATGATCAAGTGGGATTTATCCCAGGGATGCAAGGAATCTTCGATATCCGCAAATCCATCAGTGCGATACACCACATTAACAAACTGAAGAATAAAAACCATATGGTCCTCTCAATAGACGCGGAAAAAGCCTTTGACAAAATCCAACACCCGTTTCTGATAAAAACCCTTCCGAAAGTGGGCAAAGAGGGAACCTACCTCAACATAACAAAGGCCAGATATGACAAACCCACAGCTAACATCATTCTCAAGGGTGAAAAGCCGAAAGAATTCCCGCTGAGATCAGGAACAAGACAAGGATGTCCGCTCTCGCCACTACTCTGCAACATAGTTTTGGACGTCCTAGCACAGCAATCAGAGAAGCAAAAGAGACAAAAGGAATCCAAATTGGAAAGGAAGAAGTAAAACTATCACTATCTGCAGATGACATGATACTATACCTAGAGAATCCTAAAGACGCTACCAGGAAACTGTTAGAGCTCGTCCATGGATTTGGCAAAGTCGCAGGACACAAAATTAACACACAGAAATCAATGGCATTTCTATACACTAACAATGAAAGAGCAGAAAGAGAAATTAGGGAAGCAATCCCGTTTACCATCGCATCAAAAAACAAAACAAAACAAAACAAAAAACCTAGGAATAAACCTACCCAAAGAGACAAAAGACTTGCACTCTGAGAACTATAAGATGCAGATGAAAGAAATCAAAGAGGACACAAACAGATGGAAAGATACAGCATGCTCTTGGACTGGAAGAGTCAATATTATCAAAGTGACTGTACTACCCAAGGCAATCTACAGATTCGGTGCAATCCCTATCCAAATACCAAGGACATTTTTCACAGAACTAGAACGTGGGGTTCGGCGGGTGAGCTGTAGCAGCCCAGAGGTACCCTGGGGGAGTTTTGTGGAAGGAGGAAGACCGGCTAAGCGGACCCCAGGAAGTGACCTCACTCCCCTGGCAATAGAGTCCGACAGGACTTGGAACCTGGGGAGCCAGGCACCCATTTCCCTCAGAGAGGACAGAGGCGGGATGGAGTTGCTCTGCTGTGTCCCACTCTCCTGAGGCCAATGGCGCAGCAGAGACAACATCTGCGAAACCAGCAGAAAATGGATCAGAACTCAGGGCCCAGGCCTTTGCCCGCAGGGACCCAGAGGTAGCACCGGGAGGGGGCGCTCCAGCCCAGCGCAGGGACTTCTCTGATCCCACACCATAGCCCTGTGTCCCCTCCCTGGATGATTGTGTGTAGACGGGTTTGTGAGGGGTGAGTGGGTCTGCCTCAAGCAAGAGCAGGCTGACGAGGGGTTGGATGCCTGCTGGGCGGGTCCCGTCCGCACCCCAGGACAAAGCTGGCTGGGGAGAAGGTGGGTGTTGAGAGTCAGGGATGAGCCCTGTGCACGAGCTGTACCCCCAGCCCTCCAGTCTCATTCCTCCCAGGGAGGGAGTGTCTGAGCAGACAAGGCCTCATCTGATCTGGGAGCAGAAGGTCAAGGGAGCAGAAGAAGCAGCGAGAAGATAATGGCCCTGAAGAGCTCTGACGCCTCGGGGCCAGGCCCTCTGCCACTCACTGTCGTTGCAGAGCCCCTGCCCGAGACCCGCCAGGAGCTGGGCGAGGAGGGCAGAAGGCCTCCAGATGAAACTCCACACAGGCTGCTCCCCGGGGTCCTCTGCTGAGCTCATGGGGAGCTCAGCACATCTGGCTCTGGCACAGAGGACAGAGTCCACCTATGCCTGAGTCTGTGGGATGGCCTGGCCCCCCCTGAGGCCCAGCCTGAAGCTCCAACAGGAGACATGGAGCCAGAGGCCAAGACACAACCCGGGCAGGGAGAACTTGCAGCTGCTCTTGCAGCAGGCCCAGGTCCACATGGGGACTCACCAGGCCTGCAGGGAGAAGCTGCAGCTGCTCTGGCAGCAGCCCCAGACACTGATGTGTCTCTCCCTCCGCTGGAGGGAAACGTTGCACTGGCTCCTGCAGGAGACCAAGGGCCGGGGGGAGAATTCAGCAGCCCCGCAGGGACAGCCTTCACTGACTGCTCCAGCCCCCCATACTAGGTCCTGCGCTGGCTCTTCCAAGAGCCCCAGGCCACTTTCCAGAACCACCTTCCCCAAGGTCGCCTCCGCCCTTGCAAGTACCCTCCCCTCAGCTCCCCAAAACCCCCCTCCCCCTACTCCCCTTCCCGAAATTTCCTCTCCTTCCCCTCTCGTGATTTGTCTTTGGATGTTTGTTCATTTTCTGTTCCTCTTTCATATTATTTATGGTATACTTTATGGATCTTTAATCCACTGAGTGAGGCCAGGGATTGAACCCGCATCTTTACACAGACTATGCTGGGTTCTTAACCCACTGAGCCACAGCAGGAACTCCAAAATAAAGTTGTTTTTTTTTTCTTTTTTCTCATTTTATGGTTGTACCTGCAGCTGTGGAGGTTCCCAGACCAGGGATTGAACCCAAGCTGCATCTGCAGCCCGTGCCACAGCTGCCACAACGCCAGGGGCTGGGAATCAAACCGGCAATGCCAGAGACAAGCTGAATCATCAGCCTGCTGCGCCACAGCAGGAATTCCTCGTCCCTGTTACCTTGATGGCGTTCAGCTTGGATATTGGTCTCTCCTTGCACATAACACTCCCGTGGGCTTCCTTCTTAGGGGGCAAAGTCCTACCCTTTGGCACCCAGAGCCTCTCACGACTCAGTCGTTGTCCACATCCGCCCTCAAGTCTTCCCTCTCAGCTCTCGCCGTCTGGGGCAGGCAGTCTGTTTCCGTGAGTCCTGCATGTGCTGTGTCTTCCACGTGGAATGTCCGTTGTGTAAAACTCTTCACTCTTCAGACCCCCTCAGAGCCTCAGGCAGGTCTCCCCCCTCGCAGTGGCCCTCTCATTCTTTTGTCATGGCTCTGCTGTAGCATCTGTCACATCCTGCCATCACACACTCTATCTGAATTTTCTCGAGGGCAGACTGTAACTTACCCAGATTGGCATGCCCACTTGGGCCTGGGCCAGTGTCTGGCTCATAGTGGGTGCTCCAGAAATGCTTGTGGGATGATGAATCAATGAATGGACTCTGACGGCGGCAACCACCAGGATGACAGCAGAAGTGAAGGAGTCACCTTGTCTTCTCTTGGCCTGTACAAGACTCTCTGCCTTTTGTGAGGCCCGGGAAGAGGCCATCTGTCCAGATGCCGGGGTGGTTCACAGTCTGTCTTTGTGCTCAGGTAGGCGGGCACATAAAAGGTGTGCAGCCAGCGAGGTCAGACAGTTACCCAGAGTGGTGTCAGCTTTGTGGATTCTCATCGTTCTTTAAAGTCTGCGTGTGTGAAGGGCAGCTGCTGAGCCAGCCGCAGCAGCCCTGGACTTCAGGTTTGGGAGGGCCTCGTGTGAGGGAGGCTTTGCTCGGCTCAGATCAGAGGCCTCAGGGACAGTGGGGCTGGCCGTTGGACCAGGGAAGGGCTTGGGAACAGGGCAGAGATCCGAGTGGCTCTCAGGGGCCTCCAGAGCCTTGCATCAGTGTAGGTTAGCGACGCAAGGGCGAGGCGCAGGATGGCAGATCCGGGCAGGCCCACGATCATCTGCTCCAGCCTCCTCAGTTGAGGACTTAGAGCCCCAGAGAGGGGAAGGGATTTGTCTAAGGTCACAGCAAATCAGAGTGGGGCTGGGACCAAGCTAGGAACTCAGCATCCGCAGTGCCACACTCACACTTGGCCGGAGGACAGCTCTGTGTCCAAGTGTGTGGGTGCCAGTTTGCACTTGGGTTTCTCTGAGTGGGCCTATCACACACGTATAAGCTCTCCACTGGGTGAGTGCTGGGCTTGAGTTGCCGGGGATCTGTGCTCACCACCCTGCTGAGGCTTGAACCAGCTGCCCAGCTCCTTCCACTAGTGCAAACCTGCCCTTCTGCCCACCTGAGTTCCAGAGGGGCTGGCTGGGCAAGCAGTGCGGAGCGTGAGGCCTCTTGGGATGCAAGCAGGCCCACCTTAACAGCCTGCTTTCCCGCCCGTGCAGGGAAGTTCAAGCTGCTGGAGCAGGCCCGGGATGTGCGGGAGCCAGTGAGGTACTTTAGCAGCGTGGAGGAGGTGGCCAGCGTCTTCCCCGACCGCATCTTTGTGATGGAAGCCATCACCTTCAGTGTCAAGGTCAGTCCTTCCCGCACAGGCACGGTGCCTCTGGGTTTCCACTATCCTGGGAGGCAAGCCTGATCCTGGTTGGAGGGTTCTGGGAGGTAGAAGTGTCACCGTGTGGCTTGTGGCGGCCCCTTGAAAGCCTTTGGGTGGGTGTATGAACTTCCTGGAACTGGGCCCAGGAACTTCCTGCAAAAGGCGGGGAAGCAGCAGTGTGTGGAGGGTCACGCCCTGCCTTGGGCACCTTTCAGGGCAGCCGGCCTAGCATCCGCTGGTAGGGCTGGTGGTTGTGGCGGACACATGGCGCGGTGCCCTACTCATGTGCAGCTAGTTCTTTATTGCTTACAAACTCTTTTCTTATCCCTCAGTTCGTTTTTCTTCAGAGTTGTCTTGTTGACTAGGTGGAGGATTATTACTGCCCTAATTGTGAGAAATCGCTAACAAAAGTTGCCATATATTGAATATTTTCTAAGTATTTCACTGTACATATAGTCTATTTAATTCTTACAGCAATTCTTCCAAGTAAGAGTAACTAAGGTCCCAGGAGGTAACTCATTGAAGGCGGCACAGCCACCACGTGGCCTCTCCAGGATGGACGGTCCCCAGTCCAGCGCTCTTGATCTGGTCTCAGACCTGGGAAGGACCCAAGAGGAGGGCAGTCCTCCTGGTTTGCGAAGGGTTTCTTGGGACTGGCCTAACCTGGGCTCTGGCTAAGGCCTTGTCCCGTTTCTGGGATCCCCAGGTGGTCTCGGGGGAGTTCAGTGAGGACAGCGAGGTGTACAACTTCACGCTGCACGCGGGCGACGAGCTCACTCTCATGGGCCAGGCGGAGATCCTGTGCGCCAAGACCACCAAGGAGCGCTCGCGCTTCACCACCCTGCTGCGCAAGCTGGGCCGGGCCGGGGCGATGGCCGGGGTGGGCGGCGGCGGCGGCGGCGGCCCAGGGGGCGCGGGGGCCGCGGGCGGCGGCGGCGGCGCCAGGCCCATCAAAGGCAAGATGCCCTGCCTCATCTGTATGAACCACCGCACCAACGAGAGCCTGAGCCTGCCCTTCCAGTGCCAGGGCCGCTTCAGCACGCGCAGCCCGCTGGAGCTGCAGATGCAGGAGGGCGAGCACACGGTGCGCGCCATCATCGAGCGCGTGCGGCTCCCGGTGAACGTACTGGTGCCCAGCCGGCCGCCGCGCAACCCCTACGACCTGCACCCGGTGCGGGAGGGCCACTGCTACAAGCTGGTCAGCATCATCTCCAAGACCGTGGTGCTGGGGCTGGCGCTGCGCCGCGAGGGCCCGGCGCCGCTGCATTTCCTGCTGCTCACCGACACGCCGCGCTTCGCGCTGCCGCAGGGCCTGCTGGCCGGGGACCCGCGCGTGGAGCGCCTGGTGCGCGACAGCGCCTCCTACTGCCGCGAGCGCTTCGACCCCGACGAGTACTCGACCGCCGTGCGCGAGGCTCCTGCCGAGCTGGCGGACGACTGCGCCAGCCCGCGCCGCGCGCGCCTCTGCCTGCCCGCGCCCCCGCGCGCCCCCGCGCCCGGCCCCACCGGCGACGGCGACCAGGAGTACGTGAGCCCCGACTGGGCCGGCGCGCCCGAGCCCGCCGCGCCGCCAGCCGAGATCCCCTACGAGGAGCTGTGGACGCACCAGGCGGCCGAGGGCCTCTCCGAGGGCAGGGCCCGGCCGCTGCCCGGGCCCGACCTCATCTCCTTCGGGGCCACCGGGCCGCCCCGCCTGGAGCCCGAGGCGGCGCCGCCTCCCGTGCCTCCCAAATCCGAAGCGGTGAGTGGGCGCGGTGGAGGCCAGGAGGGTGGGAGGCGGGACGCTGAGCTCTGTGGGCACCATCCTCCAGGGAGGTGACTGTCCATCCAGGAGGCGGGGATTGGGCTGGAAAAGCTAGTTCTCCTGGGCCCCAGCCTGGGCATCTCAGCCTCCAGCCCCTGGAGGGTGTGACCGAGGGAGGCTGAGGTGGGGAAAGGGGAGAAGCAAAGGAGGAAAGAGATGCAGGAGCATTTGCAGGAAAGGATACCGGGGACGGGTGGCTTTGGGAGTTGTGGGGACAAGGATGCCAGCAGGTCCCCAGCCTTAGCGAATGGGGGATGAGCCCACAACAGCATTACCCAGAAGGCCCCACAGAACAGAAGTCCCTCACATCGTACAGTGAAAACAAGGTTCTATAGTGAAGTAAGTTTAGCAAATGTAGTCTGGGATTCCCAGCCCTCCCCCTCCTCACTCTGGTGCCACAGACTGTTTATGTAATAAAGGCTCTGAGAGGTCCTGCACTAAGAAAACCCAGTTATCTGTTTAAGACAATTTTCCACCCAAGCTTGTCCACAGACTACGGACTGAACGTCGCGTGGGGTCCACTTTGACTGTTGACCTATAAGGAAGGTCTAGGTGGCAGATACTTGTGCTTCTCTTTCTGCTCCTCATTCTTTTTCTTTTTTCTCTCCCTTTCCTTGAGGAGGGAGTATGTCTGTTTAACTGATTGGTTTTGATCTACATCTATTTTTTCTTCTTTTTTTTTATACATTCGTGGTGGATTTTCAAGGCCAAGGGAGACAGTGTATGTGTTGTGGGCTCTCGATGAGTGAAATGGGCTGGAGAGACTAGGAGGGGCCGGGTGGGTGAGTAAGCAGCTGGGGCGTAAGGCAAGGCAGCCTCTTGGCAAAGTGGGCCAGTGTCAGTCCCAGACACCTCCCCCCTCGCCCCCCTCAGCTGCTTGGGGACAGAGGGTAGAGTCAGGACCCTGTGCTTGCAGGTGAAGGAGGAGTGCCGCCTGCTCAACGCCCCACCTGTGCCCCCCCGGGGTGGCAGCGGCAGCGGCCGGCTCTCGGGCAGCCCCCCGGTGCCCCCTCGCTTCCCCAAGCTGCAGCCTGTCCACTCCCCCAGCTCCAGCCTCTCCTACTACTCCTCTGGCCTCCAGGATGGGTGAGCCCCTTCCTTCTCTTGGTCCTGGTCCTCCTCTGCTGGATGGAGGCAGGAAGGGTGGGGCGTTTCCGAGGGCGCGGGCTGCTGAGCGGTACCTAGGGAGAGGGTGCTGAGGGCTGGGACTCCCTGCTTCAGTTCGCTCCTTTCCTCGCTGATGCCGATGGGCTGGGAGCAGTGCTCTGGTTGCCTCCGTACTGGGATCCGCCAGAGGATGGAGTGCTCCTTGCTATTTCACATTTTCTCCGCAGTTCGGTTTAGTTTAACTTTGCTTGGCGGGGAAGGGGCGGGGGTTGCGGAAGGAAGACTAGGGCCATCCCAGATGGCCACTGGGGGCCGGGCCAGGGTTGCTGGGATCAGAGCGGCGGCCTCTGGGACCTGGCCGAGCAGTGGCATGCCGTGTGGTGTGCGAGACCCTGTCCAGTTTCCCTCTTGCTCTGCTCACCCTCCCATCCGTGTCTGTCTCTCTGCCCACAGGGCGGGCTCCCGCAGTGGCAGTGGCTCCCCATCACCGGATGCCTACTCCCTCTACTGCTACCCCTGCACCTGGGGGGACTGCAAGGTGGGCGAGTCCTCCAGCCGCCCAGCCCCGGGACCCCTGCCCTCGACCACGCAGCCCAGCCAGGCCTCCCGAGCCCTCGGAGAGCCCCTGAGCAGTCGAGCTGCCTCCCTCTTGGGGGGCGACACCCCCGTCAAGACCTATCACAGCTGCCCGCCTGCTCTGTTCAAGCCCTCCCACCCCCAAAAACGCTTTGCTCCGTTCGGAGCTCTCAACCCCTTTTCTGGGCCTGCTTACCCCATAGGCCCTTCAGCGGCCTCCTCTTCGGGGCCCCTGGCCACCTCGGGCCCCCTGGCTACCTCCAGCCCCGCTTATTCCCCAGGCCCAGGCTCGCCAGGCCAGGCCTATTCAGCTGCTCCCACTTCCTCCTGTCCCACCTCCTCCTCCTCGTCCTCCGAGTGGCAGGACCCGGCCCCGGAGCCCTTCGATCCCTTTGAGCTGGGCCGGGGCAGTTCTCCAGAACCAGAGCTGCTGCGCTGTCAGGAGCCCAGAGCTGTGGGGGCACCTGGGCCTGGGCCTGGCCTTCCACCCCTTGGACCCTCCAAGACCTTTGAGCCCGAAGGTTTGGGGCTGCGGCAGGTCCCCGCCCCGCTGTCCCCAGCGGCCTTGCAGGGACCTGAGGCGGGTGGAGCACGACTCCTCCTGACCCAGGGGCGCCTCGAAGGGCCTCCCGCCAGTCCCCGGGATGGGACCCCAGGCTGGGGAGGCCGGGATGCCTCCTCCTGGCAGCCCCCCGCGGACCTGTCTGCACTGTCCCTGGAGGAGGTCTCCCGAAGCCTGCGTTTCATCGGGCTCTCGGAGGACGTGGTGAGCTGCTTTGCCCGAGAGCGTATTGACGGCAGCATCTTCGTGCAGCTCAGCGAGGACATCCTGGCCGACGACTTCCACCTCACCAAGCTGCAGGTCAAGAAGATCATGCAGTTCATCAAAGGCTGGCGGCCCAAGATCTGACGTCCCAGCTCCGAGCTGCTCAGCTGGATTTCGGCACGGAGGCCCCGGGGGCCAGCCCTGGGTCCGCAGGGGGCCAGCGCGCCCAGAGGCGGGGCCTGCCTGCAGGGAGAACCTGGGCCAAGACTGAGGCTGCTCAGCAGCCGCGCGGAGTGCATCCAGGGGAGACACGCCCGGAAACAGGGTGCTCTGGGCCAGACCCCTGCCTGCGTCCTGCCTTGGCAGAGCACGCGGGGAAGGGGCTGGAGGCACCAGTGCACACCTGGGCCTGGTGACACCCTGCTGCGGTTCCCAGGGGAGGGCAAAAGCTGGCCTTCGTGGTGACCTCACAGCGCTCTGTCCTGCTGCAGTGCTGCGCTGACACTGCGCACTTCACGACTCGTACGTAGGTGCGGGCTGGAGACAAGGGAAGGCACGAGCCATCATTTAAGCACAGATTCCTCAAGTGCCCTCTCTCCTCTGTGCTCTGTGGGCTCTTGGCCTAAGCTGCCCCAGCATCAGGGTGCCGATTCCTCTATCTCTGAGATGCCCTCCTTTTCCCTCCGTGCCACCATGTGCTGCGGCCCTGGCCCTGCACACAGGTGCACGGAGTACCAGCCTGTGCCGCCGCACCTGGGGCTCCACCTCTGGGTTCCGGTTGGTGGGCGACGGTTTTGGAAGAGCACAGCTCTGCTCTGGACCTACTTAGGGAGCCAGATGCGCCCTCACGTCTCCCGCCCCCTGGCTTCTGTCCTGAGCTCACTGCAGCTGGCCCGCATCCTGCCTGTTGGGTCCAGTCCAGGAAGACTCCGTGGAAGAGCAGGTGGATTGAGGGCGACTGCTCCCTGGTTCTCGAGGCAGGTGGCCTTCGGTCACTCCCACCCATCTTCTGTCCCATCACTTAACTCTGGTGAACACACGGTGTCCTGCCCTGGTTTTCTGTCCCTGGCACAGGTAGGATGGGGAGGAAGGAAAAAGCATAGTAGCTTCGGGGAAACCTGCTTTTTCCCTCTTGGAGGTCATCCTTCTGCACTTGTGCACCTGCTTCACCAAGAGCAGGTCTTGGTGGCCTGGATCTCAAGCACAGCGACCTGGCAGCACTCAGGGCTGTCCTCACCTACCAGAACCACACTAATCCCTAGTGTCTGGGCCAGGGTACCCGCCTTCTCGTCTGCCTTACAAGATATTTATTTCCTATTTCTGCCTAAAGAGTAGCAAAGCTGTGCCAGTGCTCACGCCCAAGTGGGCTGCCTCGGCGCCGAGGGCAAGGGAGTCAGGAGGGAGAGCACAGAAACTGGGATGCGGTGACATTTGGTTTCCTTGCCAATCACTGAATGAATCCTCAAGTGAAATAAATGCTAGACCACTGAAGAGCAGCACAGGTGGAATTCTGGTGTCAATTGCGTGCTTTCAGAAGGCCACCGGGCCCGACTGGTGCCGTGCCCGAGGGCAGGCGAGGACATGGTGTGTGCTTGGGCCCACTCGTTCCTCAGACAGCTGGTAGAGCTGCCCTTGTTCCCTTCTGAACCGCCCCCCCCCCCGCCACGGGCCCCTAAACTACTAAGAACCTTCAGTTCTCACTAACCTTTCACACCTGCCTAGTGCTGCTGCTGCTGGAAAGGCCACACTTCAAAGTTCCAGGTCACCACCCAGGTTTAACTTCCTGTCTGTCTAAACACCTGCCTTGAGGCTGCCCAGACCCCTCACCCCCAGAAGCCTGTTCATGGCCTTGGTGTAGAGGATCAATTCCCTACCTTCTGAGTCACCGAAAGCCCTTGGTTTTGGTCTGGCTTCCTAGCAACCAGACTCTGAGTGTTGAGCTGGGGTAAGCTCCCTGCCTGCCAGTCCCCACAGCAGAGCTGGCACCGGGGGGCTATTTGAAGTACTCGCAACTGGAGGAGAGGCAGGGGGACTGGGTGGCATCTCAAAGTTGAGATTGCACAGTGTGATGGGACCGGAGTTAGGATTCTGCACACACTCAAGTGTGGATCCTCCTGCCAGACCCAGTGAGGAGCCCTGAAGCTCTTTGCTCAGATTGGCTACTGCTGCTGCCAGAACACAGGGGCAGGAGCTTTCCACACCAGAGGGCAGGGCAGGGGAGGAGTGGAGGCTCTAGCAGGGTGGGGGTGGCGGTGGCTCCCACAGGCTGCCTGTGATCACCATGTGGGCATCGTCCACTTCCCATGCTTGGGGGCACGATACACTGACCAGGAAAATGTCACTGCTGCTGCTTACCGCTCACCTGACATCCTGAGACACACACGTGAACAAGTCACACCAAGAAAACGGTAAAACTGGAGTTCCCGTCGTGGCGCAGTGGTTAACGAATCCGACTAGGAACCATGAGGTTGCGGGTTCAATCCCTGGCCTTGCTCAGTGGGTTAACGATCCGGCGTTGCCGTGAGCTGTGGTGTAGGTTGCAGATGCGGCTTGGATTCCGTGTTGCTGTGGCTGTGGTGTAGGCTGGCAGCTACAGCTCCGATTCGACCCCTAGCCTGGGAACCTCCATATGCTATGGGAACGGCCCAAGAATAGCAAAATGACCAAAAAAAAAAAAAAAAAAAAAAAGGTAAAACTGCTAGGAGGACATGCAGTTTGGGAGAGGAGTCTCCTTTAGGTGCTGGTCCTCTGGACCTCTTAGTCTGCTCAGGTTAGCAAGAGCCTCTTCCCCCGTGGGCGTTTATGTACAGTCAGTTTAAAAGGCTTTAGGCTCCTCAAATCCCACTTTCCAGAGTTCCCATAGTGGCTCAGCGGGTTAAGAACCTGACTGGTATCCATGAGGATGTGGGTTCAATCGCTGGCCTCACTCAATGGGCTAAGGATCCAGCGTTGCTGCGAGCTGTGGCAGAGGTTGCAGATGTGGCTCAGATCGGCTGCGGCTGTGGCCGGCAGCCGCTGCACTCTGATTCAACTCCTAGCCTGGAAACTTGCATGTGCCACAAGCGCAGCCCTAAAAAGAAAAAAAAAAAAAAATCCCATTTCCATCCTCACAGTTTCTTTCTTAAGGTGCCACCCCAAACTCTTCCAATACATTCCCACCTCCAAAGCACAGGGCTTTATTCCAGTTCACTCCTTGAAGGAAAGGGGGTTAAACCAGAAGGACAAAGACAGAAGACAAAGCAAGACAAAGGCAGGCAGAAAGGCTGCTAAAGAGCTGGGTCTTTGTTGTTAAGTGTATGGCCAGGTGCAGAAGGGCCCTCACCAGCACTGGGCTCCCAGGAGGAAGAGGCAGCAAGGATGGCCCAGAGACACTGCCTCTCTGGGCATCGGGCCTGTAAATTCCTGAGCACAGGGGTTCCACCTGCCAACATGAAGCAGAAACTACTTTACAGCCAGACTTCCCCGCAGGGAGAGCTGGTCATGGCCGAAGGCACTTTAATCGCACACGCCCAGTGCCCGAGTTTGTCTTCCTCCCGGTTCCTGTGATGAGTCCAGATGCTGCTCTGGGCAGAACCAGCGCTGCCGCTGTCGGTGTCGGGGGCGAGAGAGCAGAGAGGAGGCTCGCTCACTGGAAGAATTTCTTATTTGGGCTGTTGGCATGGTCAATCAGCAGCTGGCACGGCGTGAACTGTTTCCCATAGATGGCCTCGTACTTCCGGAGCCGGTCCACGACCTTCTGAGCCCCGTACAGATCCACAAACCGGAAGGGCCCTAAGTGGAGGAAGGGGGCTCAGTTGAAGGAGAAGCGAACCAAGCCCTAGGATGAAGCGAGCCACCTCCCCAACGGGCAAGACCGACCGACCGACCTCCAAGACAGGGGGGGAAGCCGAGCCCAAAGACGGCCCCGATGTCGCCCTCGGCAGGTGTGGCCAAGATCCCTTCCTGCAGGCACAGGACAGCCTCGTTCACAAATCTGGTCACCAGGCGGTACTGGATGTCTTCGTCTGAAGAGCTGCCGACAGGGAGAGACACTCAGGTAGAAGAGGGGTCAAAGGGGAGGAGGAGGTGGGAGCCCCGGTGCAGACTGGGAGTGAGGGCTGGCCCTGGTCAAACTCCAAGCAATTAACCTGAAACCCAGTTAACTTGCCCTAATTAGCCTGAAACCGGCACTGAGAGGAGGGTCTCTTGACCTCAGCAGCTGTTGACTGCAAGGGGCCTAGGAAAACCATCTTTCTAGGTGCTTTCCGGGACCCTCCGAGGGGAGGCTTCCCAAGGGGGCTTCCCAAGGCTCGGGTGCAGTCCTTACCCTGGTGCCTGGAAGAGAACGAGGTGGAGTATGGAAGGGCAAAGAGTGCTAAGCATCAGAATGTTCTCTCTGGTCAGGTATCATCGTAACAAAACCGACCACAGGGGGATGGAGAAGCTTCGGGCTGATGGGAAATAAGCTTCCGTAGCAAGAGTCCCTCCAATGAACTTACATGTCAGGCCGAGAGGGTATCTTCAGACTTGCCAAAATGCTCTCCGTGTCAGAATTCACATTCCGATTCTTCACTCCCTCCTGGTAGATGTAAAAGCCCTTCCCAGACTTGCGACCTGAAAGACGCAGGGAAAGGGAGCGTTACCAGCTCTCAGATCCCGGGCCCGGAACCTGTGTATCTGGCCTACCCGAGAAATTAGCATTTGTCGGAAGAGCTGGTGGAGAAGGAAAAAGAGCCTGCATTTCCTGGAGCTTGGAAATCTGTGTGACTCAGCGGGAAAGGCCATGTGGGTGAGGTGGAATGTCCAGCTGTGCTTCACCAGGCCTCGTGCTGATTTTGCTGCGACTCTGCCGAGAGCGAAAGCCCCTCTCTGGTGAGCCTCAGCTACACGCTCTGCACCTAGAGGTTGACTCCCTCCACACGGGTGGCCAGACAGCCCGGAGACCTGGGTGCGATGCTCCTGCAGCATCTCAGCTGATGGCACACCGCTCGGGCAATGGCAGAGCCTCAGGAGGCCTGGGTTCTACCTTTTGCCACAGGCCCAGCCTGAGAAGAGGGTCAGGAAATCATTCGAAAACTCCCTGTGACAGGGGGCTCTATAAGAAACACACTCTTCACACGGGCCTTGGGTGACCGGCTGGGCTCAGGAGCTCTGTCACTACTGGCGCTCGTTATGCTTCTTTGAGGCGACTCACCCAGGAAGCCCTTGGATATCATCTGCTTCAGCACGTCCAGGTTTCCACCTGCAAACCGCTCCCCAAAGATTTTGCCTAGATTTTCCGCTACGTGTTTCGCTACATCCATGCCAACTTCATCCATCAGCGTCGCAGCGCCCACAGGAAAGCCAAAGCTCGTGGTCAGGGAGTCCAGCTTCTTAGGGCCAACTCCTTCCTGGATGGGAAGTAAGGCTGGGACCTCAGGGAAGGCCGGCCCAGATTCCCCTAAGGGCTCCCTGTGCGCCCCTCGGAGGCGGCTGAGTGCAGCACCCACTTACTCCCAGGTGCCGGGACTGTTTCGCTCAGGGAGGCACAGTTGAGGAGCCACAGGGGGAAGTCTGAGCCTTTCCTAACCTACAGCGTTTGAAGGAAGTCTCGAGATGAACAAAGCATTCATTCCCTTCTTGTTTGCAATCCTGAATCTCAAGAATAACAGATTCCAGGCCAGACAGGGCTGTTTCCCGGTGCTGAGGGGAGAGGCGTCACCAAGGAGAAGGGCTGCAGAGCCGGGGCCCCTGGTCTGCAAGAGCCCGGCCAGGCCCCTGCCCTGCGGTGAGCCACCTTAAAGGCCACCAGGGGGTCCGAGGGCGGCAGATGCAGATGCAGCATCAATCAGACCAAATGGAGCCCGCTCTGGATGGGGTTGTGGAAACAGCACAGAGAGCACGTCGGGAGGCCTGTGGCTGACCGGAGCAGGGAGGACGCTCAGGGAGCAGAGCTTGTTCTGCCCGCTGAGTGCAGCATCAGCCCGTGACTCGCCAGCACTGTGTGCAAAGGGAGGGCACCAAAGGGCCTTCTTGGAGAAGAGCCAGGAGTTGGGGTATTAGAAGGAGGAAGCCTGCTCCTCATCTTGGCGTTGCCAGTTTGGAAAACTAGTTTAAGGAGTGGAAGACGCTGCGACCATCCTGAGACCCATACCGACCTGGAGAATTCTGAGGACTTCAGACATCATGGGTGCGAGGCACCTGGTGGTGTAGAAGCCGGGTCCATCCTGCCAAGGGAGAGAACATGAGCTCCCGGGCCCCTCAGCTGCGGGCACTGCCCGAGTCTGAAAGCAGTCTCTCGCCCAGAAGTCATTGCAAAATTCAAGGTGGTATATAATCTCAATTATACACCTTAAAAATTAAACTGCAGGGGGAGCCATAGCCAGGGGCAGCCGGGCTTGAATCCAAGAGCACAGGAGATCATCTCAGGGCCCTCTGAAAGGTCTGGAATGGCGGGGAGAACTCGCCACATCCCAGAGCTTGACTCACAGGTACAATCACACCCCTGCCCACCCTGCAGACAAACAGGGGGAAATCATATCAAAAGCTGGCATACGTGACCTGAAGAGTTACAGATAAGCCTGGAAATAGAAGGAGGCTTCACAGAACTTTTCTGAAACTCAGCTCCTTACCTTAACCACAATGATGACCTTCCCCTGTTTGAGACCAACTTCTACAGCTGAAGCAGTTGAGTCCTTAGAGGTTTTTTCAGTGGTGATAATCTCCAGCAGCTGCATCTTGTCCACAGGAGAGAAGTAGTGCATGCCAATCACCTGGCAAGGGGACAAAGGAGACCAAAGACAGGTTCAAGGCCTCTGAGGGGGAATGGACAGCCCTCTTTCCTGCTGGGAAAGCACTGCAGAGAAAGGTGGTTGCAATACAGAAACACTGCTTGATACAGTCAAGGGGTTTGGATCCATGGTTCTCTGATGAAAAGTCCGTAAGTTCAGGGGACAGCTGACTGGAATTCTCTTCCACCTGCTTCTAGGGCTTTTCATTAAGGGCAATGGGTCCTACCAACAATTAATGCCAAAATCTCCACTAAAGGCCAAATTAGATTTACTGGGGAAGAACAAAGGAGGGTTCCATTCATACTAATCATGCTGATGGTTTGAGTGAGAGGTCGATTTTTTATGGGGGGAAAGACAGGCAGGAGAATCAGTTAATAGGCTGGACTCTCAGAGATGTACTTGGGTTTTACAGAGATGGGTCTCACCATCAGGATACAATGAGCTCTTCGTATCCACGGATTTTGCATACACAGGTTCAACCAACCACAGATCCATTTGGTTGAATCTGAGGATAAAGAGGGTCAGCTGTATTCACTGTACCTATTCAGCATGTTGAGCTTCTGTGGATTTTGGTATCTGCTGGGGTTCCTGGAACTAATCCCCCATGGATACTGAGGGATGACCATGCTGGGTTTAAATAACATTTCTTTACACTCAAATTCCCTTAAGGCTCATAAAACCAGTGATTCTCAAACTCAAGTACCCTGACCAGCAGCGTTAGCATCACCTGGGAATGACAGAGCTGCAAATTCTTACATCCTCCCCAGACCCACTGAATAAGGAACTCCAGGGGAAAGGCCCAGATCAGTGTTGGTGTTTGGTTTTTTTTTTTTTTTTTTTTGGCTGCACCCTCGGCATATGGAAGTTCCTGGGTCAGGGACTGAACCCACGCCCCTGCAGCGACCCAAGTCACTGCAGTCAGATCCTTTTTTTTTTTTTTTTGTCTTTCTGCTATTTCTTGGGCCGCTCCCGCGGCATGTGGAGGTTCCCAGGCTAGGGGTCCAATCGGAGCTGTAGCCACCGGCCTACACCAGAGCCACAGCAACGCAGGATCCGAGCCGCGTCTGCAACCTACACCACAGCTCACGGCAACGCCGGATCGTTAACCCACTGAGCAAGGGCAGGGACCGAACCCGCAACCTCATGGTTCCTAGTCGGATTCGTTAACCACTGCGCCACGACGGGAACTCCCTTTTTTTTTTTTTTTTTTTTTTTTTTTTTAATGGCCACATAATAGCCTGGGGCCTCCACCACTGCCACAGCAACACTGGATCCAAGCCATATGTGTGACCTATACCACAGCTTTTAGCAATGCTGGATCTTTATGCAGTTGGAGTCTTAACCCACTGCATCAGAGCGGGAACTCCCCAGATCTGTGTTTAAGAAGCCTTCCAGGTGGTTCTGATACATAGTAAACTTGAGAACAGCCTCATGAAGCTAACAATTAGATAGTTTTCACAACTGAATTGTGAAAGAAGTCTACCACCACTTTATAGTTTTGCTTCCTCCCTGCCCCCACTTTAGCTATAAGGTAAAACTAATATCTACCATTTACTGCCTGCCTCCTATCCATTATTCATTAATATATTTATCATTTAATCCAATACAACTCTGTGAACTAGTCAGTCTAATTATCTATTTGAGGAAGAGAGCTATCAGGATGTTAAAATTAGTAGCTCTGGAGTTCCCCTCGTGGCTCAGCAGAAACAAATCTGACTAGTATCCACGAGGACACGGGTTTGGTCCCTGGCCTCGCTTGGTGGGTTAAGGATCCGGCGTTGCTGTGAGCTCTGGTGTAGGTGGAAGACGCGGCTCGTATCTGACATTGCTGTGGCTGTGGTGTAGGCCGGTGGCTACAGCTCCCTGACTCGACCCCTAGCCTAGGAACCTTCATATGCCATGAGTGTGGCCCTAAAAAGACAAAAATAAATAAATAAAAATAAGATAAAATTAGCAGCTCAGGGTCAGTTCGTAAATGGCAGAGTGGGATTCTGTCAAGGTCGGCCCTTCTCTGTGGCCCGCCCACTTGCTATTGCTACTGTGTAACGCACAGTCACTTACATGTTATACTAACTTAGCAATCCAAAAGTTGCTTCTACTTATGTCTAAAATACTTAAAAGACAGGACCTGATCCTGACTGCACTCCTGAGCAAAAGGAATTCGTCTTTACCATGTATAATTTATGTACAATAAAATGCACAGATCTTAAGAGTATTCAGTTTGATGAGTCCTGACAACTGTATAAATACCCACGTAATCAGTACCCCACGCAAAATCTATTTACATCACCCAAAAAAGGGTGCCAAAAGGTGACCAACGTTGTCCTGGATTCCTAGAACTTTCCCAGTTGCAGTACTGAAGGGCCTGTGTCCTGAAAAAGCTGTCAGTCCCGGGCAAACCCAGCTGATGGGGAGCCCCCCACCCCTTACTCTTATAGGAACGACATAGGCAAGCAGGTGATAAAAGCTGTTCAAGCTCCCTGAGGGCGAGGACTGCAAAGTGATGCCTGTTCCTCTCCACTAGGGAGAATGAGAGGCTAGCATCAAAGGCCCAACAAGCCTTCCTTCCTGACCTTAATGCTGAGGAGGTGCTCTGAGTGATGTAACAGGGCCAGACCGTCCACCTGCCTTTACACTGTGTTTGAGTCCTCCGCCACCAGGGGAGGCCACACCATCTGCTGCCCCTTCTCCCCGGACCTAGTCCTGCCATCACTGAGCCTTCCTCTATCAGGTCCACATCACTTCTAATCTACCGTGTGCCAGGAAACAAGATTACCCTGCGACAGCAAGCTATTAGAATAGGTATAAACAGACTTTGGTGTTTCTATTTGTACTTGTTTATTTTTGTCTTTTTAGGGCTGCAACCGTAGCATATGGAAGTTCCCAGGCTAGGGGCTGATTCAGAGCTGTAGCTGCCGGCCTACACCACAGCCATAGTGAACGTGGGAACCGAGCCATGTCTTCGACCTACACCGCAGCTCACCGCAATGCCGGATCCTTAACCTACCGGGTAGGTGGGGCCAGGGATCGAACCGGTGTCCTCATGGATACCAGTCCAGTTCGTTACCACTGAGCCACAATGGGAACCCCAGACTTTTAGTACATGGACTTTGCATTAACAGTTTCAGCTGCTTAGAGGCCTTTTATATTTCCTGTCTGCTTTTGCCTGGTTCTGGTTTGCTGCAGCTAACTGGTGTCCTCCGTAGAGGGGAACTGCTTTATTTCAACCTGAATGATTTCACCTGATTTCCTGATAGAGCGCAGAAGCCCAAAGCTAAGTGTCGAAGCATCATTCCAAATACTCGCTGAAGGTGCTTCGACAGCTGCCCCTCGGGTCCCGGGGAAGGAGGTCTCAGCAAAGCCGTGGGTGGGCCCGTCCCACCACACCCCCTGATCTTCCACACCTGGCTCTGGAGTTGGACCCAAACCCATCCCAGGCAGTCACCAGAGTCTGCTCCACAGGAAAGTGCTCGTTTGGAGCATCTCGTCTTATTTTAGGGCCTATCACTAGGGCCACCTGGAATAAAGGAAGAGTTTATAGCCTGAACCTGAATAATAGCCCCTATTAGGGGCGCAGATCACCACAAAGATCTACCTGAGTGGGACTCCACTTGTTCCTGCATCTCACACTGGTCTCTTCTGTGCCCAGTTTTGGGGACTACATCAGCACCCTCGTCCACTTCATAGTCCATACCAGTCCCTTCTCACGTTCTAAGCCTTCATCAATGAGGCTGGTGCAGTAAAACATTTCAGGGTTTTCCTCTGTTCAGAATTTACCTTCTCAGGTCTTTTACTGACAGCAGCAATTTCACTGATCGGGAGAGCAGATGTGTTGCTGGCAAAGACGCAGTGATCTGGAATCACCTGCAGGAGGAAAGCATTTAGGAACGTGTCATGCGGGCCTGGGAGACGACGAGCGTCCAAAGCAAAGCCAATGAGCAACACCCGGGCGCTGCCCACCCGCTCACCCAGAACTGATCAGACGGAAGACACCCCGTCCGTCACTTTTCTAAGAACAAGCCACGATGTGCCCGCCTAGCTGATATTTTACCGTGTGTTACCAAGAACTGGTACACCACTCTGATTATACCCACAGTGCATGAACACCATTAACTGTTAGCTTCATCAACCCCGAGAAGTCTCTAGTGTAGACTGTCTCAGCCTTCTGCCCACTGCCCAAACATATCCATGTTTTTATTCAGATGCTTGAATGAAAAACATGCAAGGCACACCTGTCAAATGTGTGCAAATCTGTGACAGGCAGAAGCCTGACACCAGAAATGAGAATCAAGGTTCCAGAAATATTCGACACTCTGAAAAGGTGAGTGTAAGATCAGATCAATTATAGGGAGGGTGAAGGTAAAGCACTACATTAAGATTTTGTAAAAAAGACCTGGAGAGGCACAAGACCTGGCTTGGCAGTAGCCTTGTGTTAAAGAGCCCATGACCTTATTTTATCAAAAGTATAATGTGAGTCCAAAGGGGGGCCTGACAGTCAGAAAGCTACCACAGTCTCAGGCTGCATCATTAGCGGTGTGGGGTCCAGTGGCGTTGGCAGAGCTCTCTGTGAAGAGCGGACCAACGTCCCCAAAGATGGCTGGCAGCGATGCCCCCTCCTCACCCAGGTGTCTCTCTCCTCCCATCCAGAGGCAGAGTCTCTCCCCTCCCCTTAGGTCCAGGCTGCCCTGTGACTTGCTTTTGCCAACAGAAAGCAGCCAAAGTGACTCTGCCAGTTCGGCCCCGGCCTCGTGAAGCCCGCTGGCTTCTGCTTTGGCCCTCCTGGAAGCCAGCGGCCCTGCCGCAGGGGAGTTCTGGCTGGAACCCTGATGGAGGGCAGGCGCCTCAGCAAGCTTTCCGCCCAGGGCGGTCCCAGGAGCGCCCCCGCTGGGAGGGCGCACGGAGCTAAGGGCCAGCCGCCTGGGCAGCGCCCTGCCCCACCTGCACAACTGCGGAAAGGTAGCTGTCTCTGCGGGGGCCCGTCACATGCCCAGAGAACACTGAGACACAGTGCAGACAGCAAAGGAGACACCAAGGCAGAGGGGGCTGGAGACGAGGCCTGGGAAGGTCTCGAAGCCGCGGGTCTCTTCAGTTCTGTGACGAGGAGAAGCTGTAAATCCCTGAGGAGCGCCGTGCGGACTCCGCTTTAATGTTTTCCTCTAAGGAAAGCGGGGCCGGGGGCGGGGGGATGGACTCGATGCCCTCCTAAGGGTCTTTCGCCTGACATTCTTTGGTTTTCTAAAGATTGTTCTGCTCTAGACCTCACTCTTCTCTGAGTAACTTGGAGTATCTCCCACCTTAGAGGATTTCACTCGCTTCACTAAAGAGGTAAAGGCCCCCTGACATGTTACAAAGATGACCACAACAAATGTGCCTTTGTTTTGGCTTTTGTCATTTTAGGGTGGTGCCCGCAGCATATGGAGGTTCCCAGGCTAGGGGTCGATTCAGAGCTGCAGCTGCCGGCCTACACCGCAGCCACAGCAACGCCAGATCCTTAACCCGCTGAGCAAGGCCAGGGATCGTCTTCATGGATACTAGTCGGGTTTGCTGACCACTGAGCCAAGACGGGAACTCCCAAATGCAACATTCTGGGTTTTGCCTTCAGCAATAACCTGCCTGCTCTTTTCTCACTTATCTGCTGAATACCTCCCCTTCCCATCTCCATCTGCTCCCTCTCCCCGGTGCCTGCCTCTGAGCAGTGACAACGCCAGCACATCAAACGCCTCCGCTTTTCATTCTCTTTCCCTAACAGGTTCTGTCCCATTGCTTCTCAACACTTATGTTTCAATGGGAACTACTGTATTCATTTGTTCATAGTCCGCATATCGCTTGACCGGAATCCTCTTCCTTCTCTTTTAGGTTTGTTTGCTTTTGGCCACACCCATAGAATATGGAAGTTTCCTGGCCAGGAATTGAACCCAAGCTGCTGCAGTGACAACGCTGGCACCTTAACCAGCTGAGCCGCATGGGAATTCCTACTTGTCTTCCCTGAGGACTTTGATTTGACCTTTGTAACATACAGTGTGCAAGGGTTCACATAAAAACTTATGTTTGGGAATGAATGGCCCCAGAACAACGAGTTCCCTCCACCTCCTTAAGCAACCCCCGTCTGTGTTCTCCACCCGCTGCACCAGGACTCAGTGCGGCAGGCCCCTCACTTACCGCCTCTACTTCTTTGAGCACTTTGTGCTTAAGACTCAGCTCCTCGAAAACAGCTTCAATCACCATGTCGGCCTTTTCAAAACCCTGGTAATCGAGCTGCCCGGTCAAGTTGCTGAAAAGGGAGTCCCTTTCAAATGATGTTAGTGCCTTCTTCCTCACTTTATCATTCAGTCTGGAAAAAAGACATTTCTAGTCAGGGGGGGGCGAAAAGGAAACTAACATTCATTGAGTGTCTGTGGGTCAGAGTGTGTTAGGTGCCTTTCATGCACTCAGTGGAGTCGTCGTGTTCCTCCCATTTTGAGGGGGCTGAGCTGCTCAAAGAGGCTCAGAGGGACTCATGGTCCAATAGCTAGTGAAGGGAGGGGACTAGGATTCCAGACAACTTGAACCCACATCACAATTCTTTCTACTACGAGATGCCTCCAAACGCCTCATCTGCTAAAATGATGTTATCATTAATAAAACAGTTAAACTGGTCAAGGGGACTAACCATGAACCCAGAATGGCCAAACAGAAGAGCAGCTCTAGTAACTCTCCACCTACAACACGGGAAATGGTCAACTCACGTCCTAGCCTGCGTGAGCTTCCACTTGCTTACATCTCGTTCTGTTATCCTTCAGTTGTGATCTACTGGAGGACGGAGACCGCGAGGTGTTGCTTATACTCTGAATCCACCTCCCAGGCAGCTTCTAGTCGCACATCACACTGATCACAGAAACTGTTAACGCAAGGTTTCTTCTTTCCAAGAGAGAGCTAAAAAGGGTTCCTGCTTCTCAGTCACTTAACTGATTAGTTGTTACTGCCAAGGGAAACAGACCCTCTTAGGTTTTAATCTAACCGCACTTTGAGAATAAATGACCTGGGGTTTTCCTATGAATGCAGAATGAAGCTACACCCCATTCACTAGTTCCCTTAACCAAAAGAAAAATGAAAGCCACAGCGTGAATTCAAAGAAGTAGTCAGTTAAAGTCCTAAAAGAATGGATCCAAATAACCTGGTTTCTGACAACCATGTCAGCAGTCCGCCAACAACACACTTGTGAGAGTCCAAAACATTACTAGCTGCCCTAATTCTGATGCCTAATGAAACTATTCCCAAGAGAGGACAAGAAACACGTGTCCTGAGTCAGCAGTACGTTGAGCGGCACTAACCGGACGGAGCCCGATGTTTCTAAGGCAAAAAAGGAAACCCAGGACTGGGTCCAAAAGCGACGCAGAGGGGGAAGCTGTTCTAGAGCAGCAATGTGTCACTTTGGGGGCTGTGTGAGATGCTGTTTGGGAACGCCTGCCTGCTAGTCTCAGGGCAGTGCTGTTGGTGAGCACGTGCCATTCTGGGGTCAGAATCTTCGACTACTCCGCCTGGCTATCTTACAGGAAGTCAGTTGCCATCTGCCTGCCAGGTCCTGCATAGCATTACGGTAGCAATACCACCACAATACGTAGCATATGAGCTTCTCTGCAGAAAAGCCACAAAGACATGCTTACGCTACATAGTCCATTTCAGAAACAAAAAAGCTCACTTGGCTAAAAGTTACATGTAAGACAGTCAAAGTACAGGACCAGAGAAATGAACTGAAACCAATCCCCAGCTTGGTCAAGTTGCTGCTCTATTTTTCTCCTCTGAAAAATGGGTGTGTGTCTGTGTATGTGTGGGTATGGGCGGTGTGTGACCGTGTGTGTGGGTGTGTCTGTGTGTGTGTGTTCCATGAAGATCTAGACCTTGTGGAGCCAAATCAGTTAACTGCTTCTCTAAGGTAACGCCAGTCAGGAAACACGAGGTTCAGGAGTTCTGATCGCAGCCCTGCCTTCAACGTGCAATTACACACAATTCCTCATATCCCAATTGCAGACGCGGACACAGAGTCATGCTGTTTCAGTGTTCCATAACCATGTAGTAGTTAAAATTCACAAACATGAGAATTTCTAGTCTAGCCAAATATAAACTATTTGGCATTTAAAGAGGTCTAACAGATGTTCTGTTCTCAAAGACTGTAGACTAATGATGCCAACGATTTATAGTATCTGTAACAACAACGACAAAAAAAGTGAAAGAAGGAATTACTGTTTCTAAAAATCAAAGGAAATGAGAGGATGCAGTAGGAAAAAGGAAATGACGAAGGCCAAAAACGGAACGTGTTCTCTCCTGGCAAAGGCAGAGAGCAGGCTTACCCTTTGAACACTTGTTGCTGTCCTCGGCCCAGCGCCGGCAGTGAAGCATCCTTAAGTATAGTCTTTATGTGCTTATCCACGGAGACCTGGGCAATGCCGGCTCCCATCAGCCCTGCACCAAGAATGGCAAGGTGCCTGGAAGGAGAGGATGAAGTAACTTTTGGTAAAAACCCTTCATTCAGTAAAAGTGGGAGGTTGCCTGGGTTATCATCCAATAGACCAACAAAAGCAGGGACAACAGGAGTTCCTGTCGTGGCTCAGTGGTTAATGAATCTGACTAGGAACCATGAGGTTCCAGGTTCGATCCCTGGCCTCGCTCAGTGGGTTAAGGGTCCACTACTGCTCCAAGCTGTGGTGTAGGTCGCAGACTTGGCTCAGATCCCACGTTGCTGTGGCTGTGGGGTTGGCTGGTAGCCATAATCTGATTCAACCCCTAGCCTGGGAACCTCCATATGCCACAGGTGAGGCCCTAAAAAGCAAATAAATAAATAAAAAGGAGAATAAGAATGCATTTTTTGTACAAAAAATTAATTTATAAATAGAGAAAACAGATAAAGAATTCAAATTATTACCCAAGGTAAGGGGGAAAGGGCCTAATGAGACAAAAGTGGAAATATTACTGACAACTGGGAAAGCAGGAAGGGGAATGCCCTTTCATAAATGCTCTTTATTAAATTTTCAATCTGTCCTGACTTGCACACTTTATAATAATTTATTCTTTTTTTTCTTTTCTTTTTTTTTTTGTGCTTTTTAGGGCCGTACCCATGGCATATGGAGCTCCCCAGCCTAGGGGTCCAATCAGAGATACAGCTGCCGGCCTACACCAGAGCCACAGCAACGCCGGATCCCAGCCGCGTCTGCAACCTACACCACAGCTCATGGCAACGCCAGATCCTTAACCCACTGAGCGAGGCCAGGGATCGAACCTGCAACCTCATGGTTCCTAGTCGGATTCATTTTCACTGTGCCATGACGGGAACTCCTATTCTTCATTTCTAAAATGTTACATATTTCTTCAATTTATTTTCCAAATTAGGTCAACTTTGGAGTTCCTGCTTTGGCTCAGTGAGTTAAGAACCTGTCTAGTATCCATGTGGATGTGGGTTTGATCCCTGGCCCTGTTCGGTGGGTTAAGGATCTGGTGTTGCTATAAGCGTCCATGTAGGTTGAAGACTCAGCTCGGATCCAGCATTGCTGTGGCTCAGGCCAGCAGCTGCAGCTCAGATTCAACCCCTAGCCTAGGAATTTCCATATGCCATGGTTGTGGCCCTAAAAAGCAAAAACACCCCCCCCCCCCAAAAAAAAAACCAAAACCAAAAACCAAACCAAAACAAAAAAACAAAAAAATTAGGTCAACATCTCATGTTTTTCTGTCCATTTAGTTCTGAGTTTTTGACCCCCCCCCCCCCCGCCCCCCATTTCATGGCTGCTCCTGAGGCATATGGAAGTCGCTGGGCCAGGGATTGAATCTGAGTTGCAGCTGCGACCTATGCCACAGCTGCAGCAACACTGGCTTCTTTACCCCACTGTGCCAGGCTGGGGATAGAACCTGCACCTCCACAACAACTGGAGCAGCTGCAGTTGGACTCTTAACCCACTGCGCCACAGGAGGAACTCCAGAGTTTTCGAATTTTTGATTCTAAGTGATTTCTTCTTATCTGTAACCACTTATTTAATTTAAGGATATATAATTCAAGTTGGAGGCATTCTATGGTTTTCTTCTGCATTGTGGTCATTTTGGGGGCAAAATTTTCATAAGCTTAAGTATCTTGATTCTCATTTTCTTATTTTTTCTTACATGAGTTTCATATGCATGCTGCCTTTTTTGTATCTGGTACACAAAACAGCTTTTCCAGGTGATATCATATACTATCTGCATATAACAATAAGAGTTACATGCAGGTAGGAGTAAGAATCTGGAGTGGCTAATCAGGTTTCTTAAGAGTAAGCATCTTACAATTTAAAATTTTAAATTTAAGAGTAATTTTTGTAGGATAGATGAAGAGAGGCAGATTTAAGTGGCCACCATCATTCCACTGCAACATGGAAGTACTTTATATCACCTACTGAACGCAAGACTGTCAATATTGGGTGGAAAACAGGCAACTGACTGACAGCAATCACCCCTGAGCTGAAGCAGCAGTTACGGGTTGTACTTCATATTCTATTTGGAAATCAGCCCTCTTGGCTAGAATCTTCTCTCTCTCACCTGGACTTCTTTTTTTTTTTTTTTTTTGTCTTTTTGCCTTTTCTAGAGCTGCTCTGGTGGCATATGGAGATTCCCAGGCTAGGGGTCTAATGGGAGTGGTAGCCACCGGCCTACGCCAGAGCCACAGCAACTCGGGATCCGAGCCGAGTCTGCAACCTACACCACAGCTCATGGCAATGCCGGATCCTCAACCCACTGAGCAAGGCCAGGGATCGAACTTGCAACCTCGTGGTTCCTAGTCGGATTCGTTAACCACTGAGTCATGACGGGAACTCCTCACCTGGACTTCTTATCCATCTCCTCTTCTGATATGGACTGTAATCTCCAGCTGCTTTCATAAATCCCACTCCCAAAACTCAGCCAGAACAATGTTTCTCAGCCTGGGCATCACGGGCACTTTGGACTGGATACTTCGTTGTGGTGGAGCCGTCCTGTGCACTGCAGGATGTTCAGCAGCATTCCTGGCCTCCAGCCACCAGTAGCATCCCTCTGTCCCCAGTCATGACAACCAAAAAGGTTTCCAGACATTGTTGAATGTCCCCTGGTGGCAATACTGCCCAGGCTGAGAACCACTGAGCAAGGTGAGTTGAGGGTTGATACTAAATATAAGATGCTGAAGAGCTGCTTAGGCAGCATAACATTGACAAGCTCGCTGAAGAGAAGAGATATGAAACAGGCAAGGAGACTCTCAAATGCTTAGGCTAAAAAGGACAGGCCTTTAAGGCCTAGAATCAGGCTTTATGTTTTTTTAATGAGGGAGAAGCCAGAGTTCCTGGAGATGGTTATGTCAAGTCACAGGGAAAGATAAGGTATTAAGGAGGACACAGTGTGCGGATCTGGTTTAGGAAGGGGGAACCTAAACCAGACTTCTGGGGGACAGCAACAGTGAGACAAGAACACCTCTATAGGAACCACAGGACTCTGGAGAAACTCAGCAGACAGAACTCCGAAAGCCAAAAAGTCCTTGGCAGGAATAGGATCTAGAGTGCTCAGGGCAGAAGAGATTTAGGGCAAGACGGAAGGTATAAATGCAGCTCTGTAGATCTCCAAGACGTCTACAAGCTTAGCATGTACTGAGATCCACAAGGGCTTCCTAGGTAGAGTTGAACTTACTTAACCTCCTTCTGCGGAGCTCCAAATTTATTCTTCTTGCATAGGGTCTGACCATGGTAAAGTCCCATCAAGGCTTTTGATTCTTTGGTCATTGCAAGCTCTCCAAATTTCTGGAAAGTAAAGGGGAACAAGAAAAGGTAGAGCTTCCCATTCTTGGGGACGTGAATTCCTTTGGGTTGGTCTCTGCAGAGCAGAGGTAACACACGCAAAGCCTCAGGTCCCCTGGGGTCTTAGTGGGGCCTGAGCTGCAGACATCTGTCTCCTGCTGATGGTCCTTCTTTCACTCTCATCGGTACCACTTCCAACTACTGCTTTGAAAAGGTTTTGGATATAAGTGAGCTCTCAGATTCCCTACACCAGAGGTTGTGACCACCTTTCCATGGAATCAGAGCGTCAGAGCCAAAATGACCAATCATCTCAACCACCTCTCTCACTTAAAGATTGGGCAGAGGAGATCTAGAGAGATTAAGTGACTTTGCTCAACGCCACACTGTCTCAAAGGGGCAGAAACAGAACCTGAACCCAGACAGTATGGCTCCCAACTCCAGGTCTCTCGCCAGGGTAGCAGGCTGCCCCACATGCTACCCACCACTTGAAAAGTACCTTAACACTTACAGAGAGTGAGTCTCAACTGCGTGCTTAAAAGCATGGGCTTTTGAGCCTGGATTTGACTGAACTGGGTTTGAATCCCGGCTCTGCCATTTCCCAGTTGTGGAGCTTACTTCATCCTCAAAATGGGGACAATAATATGTATTCTGCAATATTGTTGTGGGAAGTAAATAAGAATACCAGTAAAATGACTTGGGTCTCCAGGTTAGCTATTACCATCATCAATATTATTAGAATTTACTGCTATGATTACATGGTCACAAATGGCATTTCAAGGAAGGAATCCCTCTAATAGTGTTGCCTTCATGTCCGAAAAGAACATTAAAGACTAGGTTCTATTATTTAATAGGTTCTATTCAATAAACCAGTGATTTTCAAACCATGGGTAGATATTCATCAGTGGTCATGAATTTAGCAGGATGTGATAAGTAGGATCGAAAATACTGTATGTACGGGCTAATTATTAATTTGTCCAATGTGCTTCACTCTTTCTGTACATATGTATATGTGTACCTAGTTATAATAAAAAAGAATAAATCAGGGTGCACTGCAGTAAGCAACCCAGGACTAGAAATGTTCTCTCTGGAACTTGTCCTGAGCTCTTCAGATATCTTTCGTCCTATTATTGAAGAGCAATCATCCTTCAATGATTGCTTAAAACTTCAAAGCAATGTAAACCACTAAAATCTACCTTACCACCAACTTGTTAGGAAAGTGGAACGGCTGAGGCTGGTTCGTGTGTGGCTCTGTCTTCTAGTTTTAGTGGCTGCAAACCATTTCCCTTCATTTCCTAATTCGCCAAAGGGAGGCTGGGCTTCACAGTTTTCTTCTAGGCCCCAGCAAGTAAGAACCTATTTTCTATCAGTGTATTCATTTTATCACAACAAAACCAGCCGAAGTACAGAACAAAAAACTTCCGAATGCTTCCTTCTGAAAGGATTATAAGTCTGCCCCTGCTCTTTCTGGTCATATCCTCATTACTGAGGTCAAGTTCAAATACCTGGGGACCGCGAGGGTTTTCTTAACATCTACTTAATCACTGAGATTAATCATAAGAATGAAAACCACTGGAAGAAAACATTTTTCACTAGGCTTTGAATATTTTTTTTTCACTTATACATGGTGTTTTGGATCTTGTTTTTCCCGCGTCTAATAAAACATGGAAAGGAGATAACTCTACCTGAGATTCAGAGAGGTAGCCGGCGTCACTCCCTTGCTCGATCCCAGTCTTTACTACCTGAAAAACAGAGAGAGCGCTTGCTTGTTCTTTGTCGGACTGGATTGGTGAGATGCACAATAATGCTGAAAAAAACTGCCAGTGCTGTCAGTCTTCAAAGAGTAAATCAAGGGGGGAGTTCTCTGGTAGTCTCCTGGTTAGGACTGGGCGTTTTTGCTGCTACAGGCTGAGCTCCCCCCAACCCCCCAAAAAAGAGTTCCTGCTGTGGTGCAGTGGGTTAAGAATCTGAAGTGGCTCAGGTCACTATGGAGGTGCAGGTTCAATTCCTGGCTCAGCACAGTGAGTTAAGGATCTGGCACTGTTGCAGCTGCGGCTGGGATTCAATTCCTGGCCCAGGAACTTCCATATGCTGGGAGTGGCCATTAAAAAAAAAAAAAATAGAAAGAAAAAAAGAAAAAGAGCAAGGCCTGGTTGCTTAAGACTGACTTAATTCTCTATCTCTGAGGCTATTGCTAAACCTAGCATTAAAATGGAAGGAAATAAAATAGAAGGCAAAGAGAATTAAAAAGTCGGAATGGGGTCATGGCTCAGTGGTTAACGAACCGGACTAGTATCCATGAGGGATCCCGCATTGCTGTGGCTGTGGTGTAGGCTGGCAGCAACAGCTCCGATTTCACCACTAGCCTGGGAACCTCCACATACCATGGGAGCGGCCCTAAGAAGACAAAGAAAAAAAAAAAAAAAGTCGGACTAGGAAAAGACCACAGAGGTTCCACAGCTCAAACTCCACCTCCTTATCTACCTCTGAATCCTGTCATTTTGTTGGAGAAAGGCTGTCATCCTCCCTTTCCAAGTCCAGTAATAGGTTTACCTTTTCCCCTTAACTCCTGTCCCACCTGCTTAAATTACTCATCCAGCTCCTCTCCTGTTCTTCAAATGTGGGCAAATTCCCAAAGTTCTACTTTCAGCACCTTCCCCCCCATTCACTCTTCCTCAGGAACATTATTTAGTTGATCACATTAACCATGAACTCTGTGAAATTCAATTTAACATTTGGGGTAAGTACTATCCTAAGTACAGTGGCAAGTATAAAAGAAATAACCCGGAGTTCCCGTCGTGGCGCAGTGGTTAACGAGTCTGACTAGGAACCATGATGTTGCGGGTTCAATCCCTGCCCTTGCTTAGTGGGCTAACGATCCGGTGTTGCCGTGAGCTGTGGTGTAGGTCGCAGATGCGGCTCGGATCCCGCGTTGCTGTGGCTCTGGCGTAGGCTGGCGGCTACAGCTCCGATTCGACCCCTAGCCTGGGAACCTCCATATGCCGCGGGAGTGGCCCAGAAATGGCAAAAAGACAAGAAAAAAAAAGAAATAACCCTGTATTCAATCACCAGCATTTGCTGGGAATGACATTTAAAAACAAATACATAAATCTATATTCCTATTGACTTCTTTGTCTAAATTACCGTTGCTTGAATTTCCTGCTGTATCTAATCTCAACACTTCTAAAACTTATCTCACAACCTCGCTAAGTTTCAAGCTCGTCAACTAATAAGCATGCCTGGCACTGATTTCCCCAAATACTCATTTACAGAAATCCCCACAGCTTGCTCTGCTCTCGTGTTATTTTTGGTTGACAGCAACATGAAGAACCTTCCTACGGGCATACCTGGTTCACCATGGCAACAGAGCACTGCTTGGACAGAAGGAAAAAAGCTGAGAAATGTGCAAGTACGGGGGAAAGACTCACATCGATGATTTTCAGAGGCGCAGGATAAAGGCCTTTGGTCTGCTTTCGCACTTTTTCTTCCACCTTTTTGTAAATCTGTTGTCTGACAAATGGAATACTCATGGCGTACGATGTCAGTTCTGTAAAGTAAAATGATTTAGAGAGAGCCCGGCCTTCCTGGTTAGTTTGGTCTGTAAACTCCATAAAAACGCAGGGAACCTAGTGACCTGAACGAAGTGCTCTTTACTCTGATACACCCAATCTAAATTTCAACCTCGGCACTTCTTTTTTTTTTTTTGCTTTTTGGGGCCCCACTCACAGCATGTGGAGGTTCCCAGACTAGGGGTCTAATCAGAGCTACAGCTGCAGGCCTACACCGCAGCCACAGCAACACCAGATCCGAGCTGCGTCTGTGACCTACACCACAGCTCACGGCAACACCGGATCCTTAACCCACTGAGGGAGGCCAGGGATCAAACCCGCAACCTCATGGTTCCTAGTTGGTTCGTTTCCGCTGTGCCACGACGGGAACTCCAACCTCAGCACCTCTTTAAGCATGACTCAATAGATGTTAAAGCTGGGTGTTGGGTACATGGGCACTTATTACACTATCATATTATGCTATCTGGGTATTGCTTTAACATTTCCAAAATAAAGTTTTAAAAAGATGTCTTTGGAGCTACCACTGTGGTGCAATTGGATCAGTGGTATCTTGAGAGTGCTGGGACACAGGTTCCATCCCTGGCCTGGCACGGTGGGTTAAGGTTCCTCTGTTGCCGAAGCTGTGGCTTATGTCACAACTGTGGCTTGGATCTGATCCCTGGCCCGAGGACTCCACATGCTGAGGGGCGGCCAATGTCTTTACCCAGTGTAAGGTCCAGGACCCGTGCCTAGGGCAGAGTTCCAGCACCCTTTAAGGCTGATTCTACACTTAAGAGTAAATAATGCACTGATCTCTTCCTCATTTCCAATTTACAGCAACTAAAATTAAACTCCGTGGAAAGAAGCTTCGCTTTTGTTCTTTAATAATGACACTTACTTTCCACCAGTCCCTTGTCTCTCTTTGGAGAGATCTTTTTATCAGCTAGTCCTTTGGCAAAAGTAACTGCAACTTCTTCTAGGTATTCAATTGTCCGTTCCTCTGGAGGTTTTAATCCTGGTCCTGCAAAAATGAGCACAACAGACAGGAATTAAGTCAGGCTTGGATCAGTCCCAGGTGGGCGAAAACCCAGGCAGGCCAAAGCCATAGGCTCCGGCACCCACTTTCAGCGCAGCTTTCTAAGTCAGACCAGAGCTGGTAGGCGGCAGAGTCAAGAACTAGGGACTCAAAGAAAAGGCACGTTGAGTGAAGGTACAACAACCTACTCCAGGTAGAAAACAAGTCTTAAGCCCTATCCGTCTGGCTTCCACTTCTGAGTTGGATGTAGTACGTCTCATAAGGCCTGTATCCTTGCTGCAAAACTGGAAAAAAAAAAATGAATCAACTGCAAAAACATATTTGTAAAGACACTGAGGAGCTTGGAAGCAACAAGGATTACATGAACAGAATTGCAGGGTGGGAAGAGCCTATTGGAGGTGAGCTGATGCTTGCTGGACATTCTCTTTTCTGGGAGTACATGATGCTTTTGTGCCTGGGCTGAAGACTGGACTTGGCTCAAGCAGAAGGATGCTACTGAGGGAAAGTGAAATGATCAGAGTTTTTGGTGATCACATGTAAGAGGTCAGGGCTAGAGGAAACCAAACACCACACTTGTTTTCCCCATGGAACGTCTGTGAAGCTCTAAAGTGGTACAAGAGGCTGGAAGCTGGAATGAATCTCTCACAGTGTCATAATGTTGAGCACGTGCAGTACATCTATGGAGAGAGGGACATGCCAAAAACTGGTTTTTCACTGGAGGCGTTTCCCTGATGTTAAACTTATGGGAGGGTAAAGAGCAAGACTCGAAAAACCCAAAAGCTGTTCTTACAGGGCTATGAAAACTGATACCAACCAGGCTCTCAATTAAAAGCTTGTAAGAGCCGCACTGGAGAAAGAGGTGGCTGGGGTTGAAAAGACAATCCTGTGCAATTTATGGCATATAGGAAATGAAATCCCGGTAGAGGGAGAGGCCTACAGCAAACATGCAGGCAATCTCTTCCTTCGGACATGTGACCTATTTTCAGCCCCTGTGGTCTGGGAGGAAGAAAAAGAACTAAGCCCCAAACTGCTGAATGACAAAAGTGCACAGGGTCCATGAAAGTCATGGTGTGGCCTGTAGGGAGGCTAAGGCACCTGGAATTTGTGAAGAATACTGGGTTAACAGTTGCTACACAAAAGAGAGCTCCAGAGATCTATAGAGGGGCCTCCTGAAACTCTGGCCAAGTATCATTCTACACACGCATGACAGAAAACGACCTGAGGCCAGGGCAAGAACCATCATAAAGGCATAAAAAGAAGCAAGAAAAAAAATGGCCTATAGTTAGGAGACCAACTGACTGATAGAAACAGGTGCAGAAATAAGAAGACAGAACAAGGAGACACAATGTTAGAAAGCTATTATAAATTCATGCCAAATGTTCAAGAGGTAGGAGAAAACAGAAACATAATCAGGAGAAATTGAAGACATAACAGTGAACCAGATGTTACTTCTAATACAGTAGAAAAAAATACCTAAAACAAAAGATACAGGGGATCTTTTAATTTAATAGTAAATTATACAGTGAAGAAGAAAAGATCAAGAAACTTGAATACATGGCAATAGAAACTATACAGGCTGAAAAACAGCTTGATTTGGGGACAATATTAAGTGATCTAACATACGTAAGACTAAAATCTCAGAAAAGGGGTAGGGAAGGTGGAAAAATATTTGAAAAAATAGTCAAAAAGCTTCTAATTTTGAGGAAAACTCCAAACCCACTATCTAAGAAACTCGATGAATCCCATGCAAAACAAATACTAAACACACACACACCTAAAACCAAGGCACATCATAAATAAATTCCTAATATCAGTGACAGAGGGAAAACTTGAGAGCAGTTTGGGGACGGCTGGAGTAGGGGTGGAGAAGAGAACAAAGATAAAAATGACAACGGACTTTTTATCAGAAATTATGCAAGTGATAACACAAAGCAGACATCCATAAAGTGCTAAAAGGGAAACAGTGGAAATCTGGAATTCTATACCCATCAAAATTACCTTTGAAAAATGAAGCAAAAAATAAAGACTTTTTAGAGTTGCTGGTGTTGTCACTGCTGTGGCTTGACTCATTGCTGTGGGGTGGGTTTGACCCCTGGCTGGGGAACTTCTGCATGCTGCAAATGTGGCCAAAAATAAACAAACAAACAAGCAAACACATACTTTTTAAAACAAAGCAAAAAGTGAGGGAATTAACTACCAGCAGACATACACTATAGGGCATGTTAAAGAAAGTTCTTCAGGTTGGAGGAAAGTTAAACCAGATAGGAACTTGGATCTACACAAAGGATAAAGAGCACCAAAGTGATATTAAAATGTGGGCAAACAGAATAGAATCTTCTCTCTTTTCAAAAATCTCTTTAGGAGGTCCCGTCATGGCTCAGTGGTTAACAAATCTGACTAGGAACCATGAGGTTGCGGGTTCGATCCTTGGCCTTGCTCAGTGGGTCGAGGATCCAGCATTGCCGTGAATTGCCGTGAACTGTTGTGTAGGTTGCAGACATGGTTGAATACCGCGTTGCTGTGGCTCTGGCGTAGGCCAGTGGCTACAGCTCCGATTCGACCCCTAGCCTGGGAACCTCCATATGCTCTGAGTGCGGCCCTAAAAAGACAAAAACAAAAAACAAAAAACTCTTTAAAAAATAATTGTTTGAAACAAAAATAGCAATATACTAAGGAATGTACAATACATGCAGAAGTATAACAACAGCAAAAGGACGGAGAAAATGAAAGCATACGCTTTCAGGTTCTTACCCCATATTGTGAAATCATGTATGATTTCAAGACAGATTGTATGTTAAACAATCTGTCTTGAAACCATTAAAACAGCAACCATTAAAAGGGTAAAACAAAGTCAAGGTCCAAAAGTGAAGATAAGAAATGATTAATCCAAAGGGAAGCAGAAAGAAGAAAAAAGGAAAAAAGAACAGATGGAACATATAGAAAACAAACAGCATTAAATGAAACTGAAATGCCAGCACTGTGTTGGTATACTGTAGGGGACAGAGTATGAAAGGCATAAGAAACTGGAATGCAAGCGTGGATTGATCATGCTGGACCTGCTCAGCTACCCCAGGAGGGTTAGAGGACACACTTTGCACCATGACCGTGAGAATCCATTTAGGAGGGAGCATCCTTGAAGAGCTCTGTGGTTGCTCTTCTCTCTAGGTCAGAACCCACAGTGGCAACTGCTACCATCAACTAGGACCCCTAAATGTGGTGGGGATAATGGGATTCTGGGGTAGCTGGGGCCAAGGAGCAACACTTTACAGCCAAAAGCAAGCTGGGCATGGTTACCAAAATGGACAGCGGAATCAAAGCAGTAATCAGAATACTTTGACTTGAGGAGACCTATGGCGTTGGCTAGTTGGTCATTTCTAGAAAAGAATCAGATGAGTAGCCCACTGAATTCAAAAAAATTCTAGGTCTAGTAAACATAACTTGAATTACCAAAGAGAGTCATCACCCTTGTCAATTCCCAGAAATGAGCCTGTTTAAAGAGCCAGAACCTCCTGAATAAAGGGGAGGCTGTACCTCCTTGAAGGGATCATACCGTTAATCTTCCTCAAAGGGACTCTACAGTCATTTCCTTTGAGGAAAGGAAAATAATCAGACTTTTGGGAGATTAATGAACACTGGCTCTGACCTGACACTAATTTCAAAAGACCCCAAATAGCACTGTGGTCCACCAGTCAGAGTGGGGATTTATAAGGTCATGTGATCAAAGGATTATTAGCTTAGTTCTATCTCACAGTGGGCCTAGTGGGTCCCTGAACTTGTTCTGTTATTTCCAGAATGCATAATTGGAACAGACACCCTCAGCAACTAGCAGTATCCCCTTGTTAGCTTCTTGACATGCGGAATAAGGACTATTACAATGGGAAAGGACAAGTGAAAGCCACTAAAACCGCCTCTACCCAGAAAAAGAGTAAATGGAAAGTAATACTGCACTCCTGGAGGGGCTGCAGAGACTGGTGCCACTTTTAAGGACTTGAAAAGATGCAGAGGTGGTGAGTCCCACTGCATCCTCACTCACCTTGCATGTTTTGGCCTGTGCAGAAAACAGATGGTTCCTACAGAATGACAGAGGACTACGGCAAACTTAATCAAGCGGTAACTACAACTGCAGCTGGTGACCCAGATGTGGTTTCATTGCTCCAGCAAGTTATCAACACATCTCATTTTACTCGCTGTGCACTGAATGATCTGGAAGGTGCTTTTTTCCTTGATAGCGGGTAGAAAAGACTGCCAGAAGCAGTTTGCTGTCCGCTGGAAAGGCCTGTAACATACCTTATTTCAGGGGTGATCAACTCTGCAGCCATAAATCATACTTTAGTCCACAGGGACCTTGATGCCTTTTCCTCCACAAGCCACCATGCTGGTTCATGACACTGATGATGCTGCACTGAATGGACCCGGTGAGCTGGAAGGGCCAACCACTTTAGACATATGCATCTTAGTGAAATTTCTAGGGGTCCAGTGGTATGGGGCATTCCTTCTAAGGTGAAGGATAAGTTGCTGCATCTGGCCCCTCCTACTACAGCACCTAGTGGGCCTCTTTGGATTTTGGAGGTGACATCTTATCTAGATGTGCTACTCTAGCCCTTTTACTGAGAAACTCAAAGGCTGCTAGTTTTGAGTTGGGCTCAGGACAAGAAATAGCTGTTCTGCTCTTTAGGCCATACGATTCAGACCTGCCTGAAGGTGCTTGAAGCACCAGTGATGATAGAGATGCTGTCTGGAGTCTTTGGCAGGCCTCTCTAATAGGCAAATCGCAGTACATATTCTTAGGAATCTGGAGCAAAGCCCTACCATCCCCTGTGAATAATTACTCTCCTACTGAGAAACAGCATGTGGCTTCTTAGTGGGCCTTAGTAGAGACTCAAAGCTTAACCAAGGGCCACCAAGTTACCAGGTGACCTGAGCTGCCCATCATGAAATGGATGTTGTCCGACCCACTAAGCCATAAAACTGGGTGTGCACAATAGCACTCCATTATCAGATGGAAGTGGTATACCTGAGACTGGCCTCAAGCAGACCCTAAAGGCACAAGCTGCATGAGGAAGTAGCCAAAGTACCCTTCCTCTCTCTTAGCCTGCACTAGGGCCGCAGGGTTTCCCTATGGCCAGCTGACTGCAAAAGAGAAAACCCAGCCCTGGTTTTGAGATGCTTTGTGGGCTACGTAGGCACCACCTGAAAGTGGACTACTGAGGCCCAACAGTTTCCTCCTTGGACAGCCCTGAGGGACAGTGGTAAAGGGGTTTCCTCCCAGTGGGCAGAACTTTGGGCAGTGTACCTGATTGTTTGTTTTGCTTGGAAGGAAAATTGGCCAGAGATAAGAGTGTATACTGATCCACAGGCCAGAGATAAGAGTGTATACTGATCCACAGGCCAGAGATAAGAGTGTATACTGATCCACAGTTTAGTTAGATGGTCAGGAACTTAGCAGGAACATGAAAGGAAAACTGGCGACAAGGTATTAAGGGCTGGATTGTATCCCCTCAAAATTCTTATGTTAAAGCTCAAAGCCCCAGTACGTCAGAAAGTGACTGTATTTGGAGGCGATTATTTAGAGAGGTGATTAAGTTAAAATGGCGCTGTCAGGGTGGACTCTATCCAATCTGACGGGTGTCCTCAGAAGAGGAAATTGGGACACACAGAAGAGACATGAGGGACGCATGTGGAGGAGAGAGCAAGTGAGGACAGTGAGAAAGCAGCCATCTGAACACAAAGAAGAAAGGCCTCAGAAGACGCCAAATCTGAGAACACCTTGATCTTCGACTTTTAGCCTCCAGAAGTATCAGAAAATTAATTTCTTTCTTTTCTTTTCCTTCCTTTCTTTCACCATGCTCACAGCACGCACAAGTTCCTGGGCCAGGGATTAAACCCACGCCCGAGCAGTGATGCTGGATCCTTAACCGCTTAGTCACCAGGGCACTCTGAGAAAATCCAATTCTATTGTTTAAGCCACCCACTGTGCAGAATTTCGTTATGGCAGCCCTAACTGACTTAACACACAAGGACATCTGGGGATAGATGGGTAGATGGGTATGTGGGTAGACCTGTATGAGTAGGCGAAGAATGTGAACATATTTGTGATTCATGCGAATGGTCAGCAAAGGGTGATCTCATAGGAGACTTCAATGTTTGAGTGCAGAAGCCCATGCTGTGGACACCAGTCAGCCTCTTTCCCCAGTCACTCCTGTCACTGCCCAGTGGGCTCATGAACAAAGTGGCCATGATGGTGGAGACAGAGGTTGAGCATGGGCTTAGCAACACCTACTCAGCAAGGCCAACTTGGCTACAGTCACTGCTCAGTGTCCAACAACAGAGGAGACCAACGCTGGCTGCCTCTTACCAGGGCTCTCCCAAGGTGATCAGGCACTACCTCCTGGAAGGCTGATTACACTGCACGGCTTTCGTCATGGAAAGGGTGGCACTTTTTTCTTACTAGAATAGGAAGTTATTGTGGGCATTAATTTGCCTGCCTGGCAGGCAATGCATCTGCCCAAACTACCATTCGTGGACTTACGGAATGCCTTACCCACCATCGTTGTATCCCATACCACCCTGCTTCTGATCAAGGAACTCACTTCACGGTAAATGAAGAGTGGCAACAGGCCATGCTCAAGAAATGCACTGATCTCCCCTGGTGCCCCATCACCGTGACACACACGGTAGAACAGAATGTGGGATAGATTTTTCAAGACTCAGTTACAGTGCTAGGGAAGTGGTAGTACTCTGTGAGGTTGGGGAAATGTCATCCAGGACCCTGTAAATGCCCTCAATTAACCTCCAATATGTGCTGTTTCTTCCATAGCAAGAATTCAAGGGGCTGAGAATCAAGTACAAATAGAAATGGCTCTGCTACTACCCCTAGTGATCTATCAGCAAAAACCCATGCTTTTGTCCCTACAACCTTAGGCTCTGCTGGTCTAGAGGATTTAGTTTCAAATGAGGTAATGCTTCCACTAGGTGACATAACAAGGATTCTACTGAATTGGAAGATGAGACTGCCATCTGGCCACTCTGGGCTCCTCATGCCTCTGACAATACAGGCAGAGAAGGGATTACCATTCTGGCTAGGGTGGTTAATCCTGATTACCAGAGGAAGTTGGGTTAGTACTACAATGGAGGCAAGGGAGAGTGTGTCTCCAATAGGGGATCTCTTTGGGTGTCTCTCGGCGCTACTGGGACCTAATTAGTTAATGGAAAATTACAACAACCCATTCACGCAGGACTCCTAGTGGACCAGGCCTTTTCAGAATGAAGGTCACTCACTAGGCCAAGAACCACAGCCAGCTGGGGAATTTCCGCCCAAGCAGAGGCAATTATAAGGGCTTTTACCTCTCAGGCCTCGTGGAGAAAGCTGTCCTTCCACACGAGACTTGGTGCACAGCCAACACACTGCAGTCTTTAATAGGAACTGCAGTCAGTGACTCAGGTCTCCCTGACTGGCTATCCTCTTAAACACATTTTCATTCCGAGCCCAAAGGCCTTCATTCCTAAGTCTCTTTATATGTGACCTTAAACCGAGGTTTTCTTCAGGTGCCTCTGCTAATGCCTCCTTACTGGGAGAGAAAAGAGAAACCCTAAAGACATTTTCCCTTACTGACTCAATTCCTTTCCATTCTTAGCTTTTACTATTTTAAACAGCAAAGTCACAAACAAAAAGCACAAAAATGAGAAAAACATGGCAGTAAGTAGACTGTAAAAAGGACACAGTGTCCTTACTGGCTTTATAAAAGCTGAAATAAGAAGACAGATGCTGCCTTGACTTCAGCTGGGAACATGTACATTGGGAGACTTGAGTCTTTTTTTTTTCATTTTATGGCTGCACCTGCAGCATATGGAAGTTCCCAGGGCAGGGATGAAATCTGAGCTGCAGCTGCAACCTACGCCATGGCTGCGGCAATGCCGGATCTTTATCACACTGTCTCTGGGCCTCTGCAGCAACCTGAGCCACTGTAGTTGGACTCCTAAACCACTGCACCAATGCAGGAACTCTGGGAGATATGAATCTTTTGCCACTCTGTGCATGTCTAAGAATGACTGCAAAAGAATCAGTGTTATTTTGGGAGTTATGACAAATTGCAGTGAATCAACAAATTTGCAAATAGGGAAACAACGAATAATAAGGATCAACTGTACTCTGATCACAACAGAATTAGTCTAGAACTCAAAGACAGAAAGATATCTGAAACATCCTCAGATATTTGGAAATTTAATAGCATGCTTCTAAATTATACATGGGTCATAGAAGAAATCACAAGAGAAATCTGAAAAATATTTTGACCTTCATGGAATTGAAAACAAAATTAAAACTGCAGATAAAGCAATGCCAAGAAGGAAATGTACAGCTTAAAACGTTAATGTTAGAAAAGAAGGCCTAAAATCAATGATCTAAGCCTCTGCCTTAAGAAATTAGAAAAAGGAGGGAGTTCCTATTGTGGCTCAGTGATAATGAACCCAATTAGCATCCATGAGGATGTAGGTTTGATCCCTTGCCTCACACAAAATACTTAGGTATAAATTTAACAAAATGTGTGTAAGATATGTTCAATGAACAGTTTAAAACACTGCTGAGAGAAGTTAAAGATGACCTAGTAAATAGAAAGTTATAATACGTGCACGATGAAAAGATTCAGTATTTTTAAAATATCAATTCTCCCCAAATTGATTCCCTGATTTAATGCAATTCCAATCAAGATCCTAGCAGATGTTTTTGTAGATATGGATGAGATGATTTAAAATTTACGTTAGTGCAAAGAAACTAGGATAAGGCAAGATAACACTGAAAAAAGAGAAGCGAGGTGGGGAGGGTTACACTATCTGATATCAAGATTTACTACAAAACATAATAATCAGGACAGTGTGATACCATCTTAAGTAAATACACATAAACAACTGGAAATAGAAAATCTAGATATAGACCCAAACATAGAAGGTCGACTGAGTTCCTGCCAAGGTATCAAGGTAGTTCAATGGAGAAAGAAGAGTCTTCTCAGGAAATAGTGCCAGGATATTTGGATACTCATAAGCACATACACAAAAACAGCAACAATGAATCAGTCTTTACAGCACTCCATATATAAACATTAACCTGAAGTAGACAGATCAAAATGTAGGAGCTAACCTGCAAAACTTCTGGAAGAAAACAGGAGAAAATCTTTGTGATCTTGTCAGGAAAAAATTTCTAAAACACCAATAGCATGATCCATAGAAGAGGGCTTTGGTACACTGCACTTCATCAAAATTAAGAGTTTCTACCCTTAGATGATGAAAAGACAATCCACAGAGAGAGAGAAAATACTTGCAAATCACAAATCTCATATATCTCCTGATATATAAACTCTGAAACCTCAATAGTAAGGAAAACAACTCAAACAAAGTTGGCAAAACGTTTGAACAGACACTTCATCAGAAGATATATAGAAGGCAAAGAAACACATGAAATAAGTTCAATATTTTCGGTCTTTAGTGAGATACAAATTAAACTCCAATAAGATATTACTACACTCCCATTGGGATATTTAAAATTAAAAAGACTGTAGATCAGAAATTATCACAAATTATAAATCAACTATGCTTCAATAAAACTTGAAAAAATGAAAAAAAAAAAAAAAGACTGAATGTGCGAAGTGGTTTTATTTATTTATTATTTTTTGGCTGCATCTGTGGCACGTGGAAATTCCTGGGCCAGGGACTGAATCTGTGCCACAGCAACAACCCGAGCCACTGCAGCAACAGCGCGGGATCCTTAGCCTGCGGTGCCACAGGAGAACTCCAAAGTGGTTTTAACTAGAACTCTCATAAACTGCTGGTAAAAACACAAAGTGGCAGACTTCCCGTCATGTCAAAACGGAAACGAATCCAACTAGGAACCATAAGGTTGCGGGTTTGATCTCTGGCCTCGCTCAGTGGGTTGAGGATCTAGTGTTGCTGTGAGCTGTGGTGTAGGTTGCACACATGGCTTGGATCCCGCTTGGCTGTGGCTGTGGTATAGGCCGGCAGCTACAACTCCAATTAGACCCCTAGGCTGGGAACCTCCACATGCCGTGGATGTGGCCCTAAAAAGACAAAAAGATAAAAAAACCCACAAAAACCACAATGTGGCATAACCACTTTGGAAAAACAGTTTGATAGGTTCTTAAAAGCTAAATATCTATTACATGGTCCAGTCAATCTATTCTTCAGTATTTGTTCAATAGAAATTAAATATTTGCCCACATAAATATTTGTCCACATAAAGACTTGTGGATGAATGCTCAGACCAGCTTTATTCACAATAGCCCCAAATTAGAAACAACTAATTATAAATAACATAAAATGGAAATTGGGGTGATGTTGAAAATGATTTAGTATTAGCTATTTTTAGAAAACTTCACTCTTCAGAATAATGACTCATTTCTTAAGTGTTTGAGTTTCACTCTAACCAATATTCAAGATATTATTAATTCTTTAAGAAAATAAGTAACTTCATAAGGCTCAACTCTGAGGTCTGTAAACACTTACCCAGTGGTTCCACCAGTTGGTCAACCAGCCCCATTTTCTTTGCTTTGTCTGCCCGAATGCCTCTACCAGTCAGCATCATGTCAAAAGCAGCAGGCACACCCACCTAACAGGCAGGCAAGGATTAGAGCAGAGGGAGAAAAATATCAGAGTGACAATTAAAGTTTACAAATCATCCGGGAGTTCCCTTGTGGTGCACTGGGTTAAGGATCCAGCATTGTCACTGTAGTGGCTTGAGTCGTACTGTGGCATGGGTTTAACCCCTGGCCTGGGAACATGCCATCGGTGTGGCCAAAAATATTTACAAATCATCCAACTGAGCAAAATAAATGTTAAAATGAGATAAGTCAAACCAGATTTTTATACTATATATCAATCAGTGAAATTTTTGTTTGTTTTTTGCTTTTTTTTTAGGGCCGCACCTACAGCATATGGAGGTTTCCAGGCTAGGGGTCAAATCAGAGCTGTAACCGCTGGCCTGTGCCACAGCCACAGCAATGCAGGATCTGAGCTGTGTCTGCAACCTACACCACAGCTCATGGCAATGCCAGATCCTTAGCCCACTGGGCAAGGCCAGGGATTGAACCTGAGGTCCTCATGGATACTAGTCAGATTTGTTAACCACTGAGCCATGATGGAAACTTCAAATCAGTGAAATTTTAAACACTAACACACATTTCATTTTAATTTATGTTATTTTTTGCAGCATTTAGAGATTCCCATGCTGTAGCCGCCAACCTACACCAGAGCCACAGCAACACCAGATCCAAGCCACATTTGTGACCTACACCACAGCTCACAGCAATGCCCAGATCAGATCCTTAACCCACTGAATGAGGCCAGGGGTCGAACCTGCATCCTCAAGGATTCTGGTCAGGTTTTTTTCCACTGAGCCACGATGGGAACTCTGACATTTAGGTAAATTTTAGATTAGAAACCTCCAGCTGAAGTAAAAATGTCTTTATATCTCTTCTAATTCAATATATAGGATTTCTGTACATAGATTGATAAGTCGGAAAAAAATTCACGTTTCTTAAAGTTGCACGTTTATGTCATTCCAAGTTTCTTCTCTATCATTTACAAAATATTTAAAATTCCTATACTGGAATTAGTAAAGACTCTGAGAAACCTGATATTCTTTTTTTTTTGTCTTTTTTTTGGTATTTCTTGGGCCGCTCTCGTGGCACATGGAGGTTCCCAGGCTAGGGGTTGAATCAGAGCTGTAGCCACCGGCCTACGCCAGAGCCACAGCAACGCGGGATCCGAGCCGCGTCTGCAACCTACACCACAGCTCACGGCAACGCCGGATCGTTAACCCACTGAGCAAGGGCAGGGACCGAACCAGCAACCTCATGGTTCCTAGTCGGATTCGTTAACCACTGCGCCACGACGGGAACTCCAGAAACCTGATATTCTTAACAATGCTTTTTTTTTTTTTTTTTTTTGGCCTTGCCCATGGCATGTGAAAGTTCTTGGGCGAGGGATCGAAACTGCACCACAGTAGTACCCTAGCCACAGCAGTGACAATGCTTGATCTTTAACCCACTGAGCCACCAGGGAGCTCCCTGACAATGTCTTTAGAGAGGGTTTTAAACTTGACAAAAAGAGAACTCATCCCATCGTGGCTCAGTGGCTAACGAATCTAAGTAGGAACCATGAGGTTGGGGATTCGATCCATGGCCTTGCTTAGTGGGTTAAGGATCCGGCATTGCCATGAGCTGTGGTATAGGTTGCAGACTCAGATCGGATCCCGCACTGATGTGGCTGTGGTGTAGGCCAGGCAGCTACAGCTCTGATTCAACCCCTAGCCTGGGAACCTCCACATGCTGTGGGTGTGGCCCTAGAAAAGACAAAAGGCAAAAAAAAAACAAAAAACAAAAAGAAAACTCAGCTAGGGCTTTGTAAGAATGGCTTCTAGCACCACTCAAGAACCAACTATAACAAAACAAAAGAAACTCAGCAATATTTTCTACACATGTATAGGCTTATTCATACTTTTGATAAATCCCCTTGACCATTCCTATGAAGAAATGGACAGGAGTTCCCGTCGTGGCGCAGTGGTTAATGAATACAACTAGGAACCATGAGGTTGCGGGTTCAATCCCTGGCCTTGCTCAGTGGGTTAATGATCCGGCGTTGCCGTGTGCTGTGGTGTAGGTTGCAGACTCGGCTCGGATCCCGCGTTGCTGTGGCTCTGGCGTAGGCCGGTGGCTGCAGCTCCAATTCGACCCCTAGCCTGGGAATCTCCATATGCCGCAGGAGCAGCCCAAAGAAATAACAAAAAGACAAAAAAAAAAAAGAAAGAAATGGACACTATTATCAGAAAACAAATAACATAAACTTCCCCATTTTTCTGTGTCCAGCTCATATCAATTTCTCTCCAAAGGGTATTTCTGCTGAGTGTTGTTTTCACAGAAGAATCTCTTGTGCCAAAGGTCATGAGGTTCAGTGGACCCTCAAGTTTGATATTAAGATTGCTCTGCAGCCTCCAGGTCCCATTGTCCTTCCATTCTCTTTAAGAATTCAGGGGTTCCAGTTGTGGCTCAGTGGTTAACGAATCTGCTAGGAACCCTGAGGTTGCGGGTTCAATCCCTGGCCTCACTCAGTGGGTTAAGGATCTAGCATTACCGTGAGCTGTGGTGTAGGTTGCAGATGCGGCTCAGATCTGGCACTGCTGTGGCTGTGGTGTAGATTGGCAGCTTCAGTTCCAATTAGACCCCTAGCCTGGGAACCTCCATATGCCACAGGAGTGGCTCTAGAAAAGGCAAAAAGACAAAAAAAATAAAAAAATTAAAAGCCTGGACACAATGGGATCGGCGGTGATTTGGGAGCGCTGGGACACAAGTTCAATCCCCGGCCTGGTGTGGCACAGTGGGTTAAGAATTTGGTGTTGCTGCAGCTACAGCTTAGGTCACAGCTGCTGCTTGGATCTGATCTCTAGCCTGGGAACTCCATATGCCGCCAAGGGGAGGCCAAAAAAAAAAAAAAGCAAAGGCCTGATGAGTCAGTCTCTTTTGGCTGTACAGAATACAATGAGGTCATCCAAATCAGGGCAACAGTTTGCCTCTTAACAGTTATCAGGAAATAAGATCCAGGAATTTGAAAAACTGAAAAGATCACACTGTGCAGAGAAGAACAAATTTAAATATAGGTCCCAAAAAGCAAGATGTATTTTATTTATCTCCTTCCTTCTTTAGGGACTTAACAAAGGCCTTTGATCAATAATTTTGATCAAGGAGTTGAAAAAAATAAATAAAAAGTACAATTGAAAAAAATAAAAAATTAACAGGAGTAAAATGTTATTGATCCTATATATTCATATATTACTTGGTTTCTAAATTTTACAGTAAATACCACATGACGCCTTTTGTACAGGAGGAAGCAGATCTGAAGGGGCATACAGTACCAAGGTTATCGAGGTCACATGGGGTTCATAAACTCACCATTTTGGGTAGCCTTTGTGTGCCTCCTGCTCCTGGTAAGATTCCCAGCAAGACTTCAGGGGCCCCTAATACTGTTTTCTTATCTTTTGTTGCTATTCTGTACTGGCATGAGATGGCAAGCTTCAAACAAATGAGAGAAAATTAGAATGTTAGAAAATGTAACTTTATAATATCTTAGGATATGTGAAGGTCTAAAGATTACAAAGTGGAATGTGCTCACAGAATAAACTGAAATTCCTTAGGCTGGTATTTGATGCATTCTACGATTTACTTTTCTGGCCTTACTTCATACTTTCCCCCTAATTTACCGACCTCTTTTTAGGTTGCAGATTTCCTTGAAAATCTGCAGAAAGCTATGGAATATGCTCAATAGAAAAATGTATACATAATTATATACGCACCCCAGGTTAAGAAGCCCTGTACCCTATAGAGACTCTTCAATCTAGCAGGCCTATTTATGGTGTCCTAATTAGGCTCTGTTTATCATTGTCTTTGCTCGCACCAGGGCACATGTGGAATGCCTTTCCACTACTCTCTGGATAATCAAATTCTGCCTCTCTTTTCGGAGCAAACACTGGTTTCCTTAATTAATGCACACGAATGTGTCTGGTATAGAACACAGTGTGTGACAAATATTCAATAAAAGTTATTTTCTTTTTCTTTTCTTTTTTTTTGCCTTTTCTTGGGCCGCTCCCGCGGCATATGGAGGTTCCCAGGCTAGGGGTTGAATCGGAGCTGTAGCCACCAGCCTACGCCAGAGCCACAGCAACAGAGGATCCGAGCCATGTCTGCGACCTACACCACAGCTCATGGCAACGCCGGATCGTTAACCCACTGAGCAAGGGCAGGGACCGAACCCGCAACCTCATGGTTCCTAGTCGGATTCGTTAACCACTGCGCCATGACGGGAACTCTTAAAAGTTATTTTCTTTTCCCCTTCTTTCCTACATGCTCCAATTTGGTAGGCCTCTCTTCTCTCAAACCTTGTCTTTCCATCTTTACTACTCACAAAACGCTCGACGTACATCATGCATCATGTGTCTCTTGAGCAGCTCAAGAGCATGAATCACACTTCTGAATCTTTGCCCTGCAAACTTGAAGAAGGTTTTCTAGAACCGAAAGAGACCTTAGAGATCTAGTTCAAATCTTCTCAACTTATAAATGAAAACATGACACTTTGATTCACGTGCTCGGTGTCATGAGAGTAAGGATTAAAACCTATCTAGAAGTTTGATAATTAAAAAAAAGCTGATTCTTCCTCAACAACTTCTCTAAGGCAAAATAGTAGCCTAAAGGTTTGCAGCTGGTGAATCCAACAGTAGTCTGGACCATATCACAATGGCTTTAGAATAAACGTGTACCTCAAGTCCTCCTCCTAAGCAGGTTCCATTGATGGCAGCCACAATAGGCTTTGTGGACTTCTCAAGTTTCTCAAATGTTCTCTGTGCTTCCTGTGATATTTGCGTTACCTCTTGAGAGGTCGTGCAAGCTGATAACATGCTGCAGAGAACAGAAAAAAAAAATGAAACTACAACCTACTTTGTGTAATACTTCATCCACCATATCCAAATCCTATCATATATCAATATTTGGTAGGAATCTTCTAATATTCAGACGTTTAAGAATGATTTTGCCTCAGATAGCACTAATATCAATGACATCCTTTCTCTATAAAGAGTGTTAAATTTCTGGATTCAGAGAACATGGAGCAAAATAGGCTGCATATTTTTGTTTTGCCAACAAATTACTAGATTACAAAGCTCTGTGCATGAGAAAATCATCTTCTGGTAAATATTTTCATGATCAGATTAAACATTTTCACTATCAGGTAGCTTTCAGATTAAATATCAATCAAAATGACAGAATGGAAAAGCTTCGCATTATTTAGACGGATCTAAAACCTTTAAACAGATCTCCTAATGATTAAAAAAGATCTACTACAATATTGCTGTCCTCAATGACCTTTAATTTCATTTTGTTTTACTTGCTACTTATTTTGTTTCTGAACACATTTAAGCTGTGGATTTTGTACTTTCCACCAAGTATTTTATATGCTTGGAGTTGCTCAGCTAGCCTCACAGAAGCTGCAAGTATTCGCCTGGGGATTTAGGTAGCTATTGCCAGGTACACTAGTGTCTGGCTAGGCTTAAATACCAGAGCGAGAGGAAAAAACACTTGATAGAGATAATTCTGCTTTTTCTAAAAAATAAACATTAAACAAACAGAACATAAATTTCTAATTACTATACATAAACAAAGAGGGATACACAATAGTGAACAAAGCTTAAAAATATACACACACCTTAAGTACAAATTACTAAACTGATAATGCTGGCTATCAATGCCTAAAATGCAAAGAATAATATAACAAATACCCATATTTTGACAGAATTAACAACTATTAACCTTTTAACCCATTAAACTAACCCTAAGACATCATTTCTCCTCATTTTTGTAACAAATTGTAAACAAGTTATATATACATATACACATCATTGAAGAAAAAAAGAAAACATTAGTTGTATTGGTAAAGTTCCCTTTGACCTCCTCAAGTTCTACCAGCCACTTCATTTACCCTGAAACAACTTTTTCATGTTTGTAGTGTATTCTTCAGATCAACTACATTTTATTTGTATCCATAAATAACACAGAGAAGTACTCATGCATGGTTTAAAAATGTTTATAGGGTTCGAATTGTGGCTCAATGGTAATGAACCCGACCAGTATCCATGAGGATGTGGGTTCCATCCCTGGCCCGGCTCAATGGGTTAAGGATCTGGTATTGCTGTGAGCTGCAGCATAGGTCACAGACGAAGCTTAGATCTGGTGTTGTGGTTGTGGCGCTGGCCAGCAGGTGCAGCTCCAACTGGACCCCTAACCTGAGAACATCCATATGCTACAGGTGCAGCCCTTAAAAAAAAAGCTTACATAAACTCTATATTATATCAAAATTCTGCAACTTGCTTTTTTTTAAACTTAACATTGTTTGTTTGCTTGTTTGTTTTTGGCTGCAACTGCAGCATACAGAAATTCATGGGCCATGGATCAAAACCTCTGCCACAGCAGTGACAATGCTGGATCCTCAACCTACTGAGCCACCAGGGAACTCCTTAACATTATGTTTTTGAGTTCTAACATTATGCTGTAGATCTACTTGGGTCCTTTGAACAGCTTTAAGTATTTTATCTTGTGAGTATTCCACGTATACTTATCTATTTTCCTAATGAATAACATTCAGCTTGATTTGAATTCTTCATTATTTTTAAATTACATAGGACTGAACATCTTCATGGATGGGTCCTTAAAAACAGAGGGTGGGATTTCTCTAGCATATATACCTAGAAGAGGTATCACTTCATTATATGATACATGTATTTTCAGTTTTACTAAATGTTAACAGATTTCTCTCCAAAGTAGCTATAGCAATTTGCACTCCTACTAATATTTAACTTTCTCATTTCCCAAGTCCTTGCTAACATGATATTTTCGAACTTTTTAAATGTTTGCTGGGCTGATGGATTAAAAAAAAAGGGGCTTCTCATTGTTAGTTTTACAGTTTTGTTTTTGTTTTTTTTTGTCTTTTTAGGGCTGCACCCATGGCATATGGAAGTTCCCAGGTGAGGGGTTGAATTGGAGCTGCAGCTGCCAGCCAATGCCACAGCTATAGCAATGTGGGATCTGAGCCATATCTGTGACCTACACCACAGCTCACGGCAACACCAGAGCCTTAGACCACTGAGCAAGGCCAGGGATCAAACTCGAGTCCTCATGGATACTAGTTGGATTCGTTACTGCTGAGCCACAAGGGCAACTCCAGTTTTATAGTGTTTTAAATTATATTCAAATATTGCTCCTTGAACTGCTTTCAACCTCTTTAAAGAAAGGGTATATTTGGTCTTATAAGTTTTAAGCAACAAGCCCTTCATTTTTATCAACATTTTATTATACTCATGAAAATAAAAAAAAAACTTTTAGAGAAAATTTACTTCTACCTTATTTTAAAATGAGAAATGATTAGGCCTAAAAATCATACTATTAGCCAAGATAAAAGGTGACTTCAACTTTCCCAAAACTTACTTGATATCAGCACCTGCAATGAAGCAGCCTGGCTTTGATGAGATAAGGACAGCGCTTCTGATCTGACTGCTAGACCAGACTTCATTCATCACTTCTATGAACTCTGAATGCAGTTCCTGACCCAGAGTATTTACCTGCCAAAGGGACATACATATAAACTAAGAGTTTAAATTTAAAGTAACAGATGTGCAAATCACCATCAAATGCTATTTTGATTTAAGCAAATATGCTTACTCAGGAGAAATATATTGCTAAAAGAAAGAGAGACGGGGAAGAAACAGTAGCTGTCTTATTAGGTGCTTGGGCCAAGAGTAAGCACCTCTCCCTTTAAATATAGTTCTACTCCAAGGAGGACCTCATATTCCTAAGGAAGGTCATATTCCTAAGAGTTTGAATCATATGCAGGCTATACATAAGTCTACAAACATTTATCAGCTTGGAAAAAATTTGTATAATGTTAAGGAAAAAAAGGAATGAAATTAGACATATAGGAATCTTAATTTTTAAAATATTTGTTGAAACTGGATTGTATATTAAAAGCACTTATCTTTAGGTTTAGAGTATGAATGATGCTCAACTTAGAAAGTTCTAATAAAATACCTTAAGTTTGAATCATTGCTCAGTAAATGCCAAGATTCACTTTAGTGAGGGGAACTGGCTCTTAGTTTCCTTAATTTGTGATAGTTGTTAACTGCTTCTATGTAGGTCTTCCTACTTCAATTAGGCTGCTGGTAACAAAATTTCTGAAATATGAAATCTTTCCACCAACTTTAGGTGGGACAAAAGGATGAGCTCCTGCAATAAAGCTCTTTTTGGCAAAAGACTGGATTAATGCTGCATGCTTTGTTGAAGGTGCCAAAAACAAATGAAGCTCCACTTTTAACAGAACCTGATTTCCAATATGTGAGCTTCACTGAGTCATTCGCGTTCCTTAGGACATATAAAGACAATGATGCATAATCCAGCCAACTTATTACCAATAGTGACTTATGTCAGGCAAGTACTAAAGAAAACTGACTTAATAATCGCATAGCTAAGATGGGTAGGTCAGCTTTAGTTTTTATAAATAAAGCTTGCGCTTTAGTTCTTATCTAATAAACTTCCATGTCATCCTACAGCGTAGCAGAAGGCTAGTTTTATCAATCCTTGACGTTAATCTGACACCTCAGGTCAAGTAGAAGCAATTCTTAACCAAGGACCTCTGCTTGAGCAAAATGCTCCAACTCTATGAAAAACTGTAAGTTCGTAAGATAGAATTACTGCCAAATCAGAGGATTCATTTCTTTGCCATTTGAGACTGGATTAATGAATGTAGTGAGCAGAAAGAAACTGTAGCAAGTTAAATTAGGTACCTTTGAATTGGGTGAGTTAATTCGGATAACTGCCACATCCCCTTTGACTCCATAGTTAATATGGGTTCTGGCTAAAAAGAGAAGGAAAATTTATTTGTAAATACATTTATTGCTAAATAAGTATAAAAAGCAATGTAAGCATGTCAATGAGAAATTAAACTTACTCAGCAAAGCAGAAGACCTTGTAAAGTTGCGGCAAATGTACCCTGTAAGAAAAAGGTATTTCAAAACCAATTATTACACAAAACAGAATTTCTACAGTACCTGCTTTTTATAACAAAGCTGGAGCTTATAACAAAACAAAGAACTATAACAAAAACTATAAAAAAAAGTTAAAACAATGTGTTCTAGACCATTATTGTGACTACTACCCTATCTTTTTTTATTTTAATTATCAGGTCATGTGACTATTTGGATACTAAATGTGGCAGGTGGACAAGTGGCCTCTCAAGGATGTCCATGTGTCCCCAGAAACTGAGTATGTTAGGTTATATGGCAAAGGGAAATAAAGGGGGCAAATGGAATTAGGGTGGCTCACTGGCTGACCTTACCACAGGGAGATCATGCTGGGTTACTGAGGTCTGCCCAATGTAATTACACGGGGAGGAAAAAGGCAAAGAGAACCAGCAATGCAGCATGAGAACCCATGGCTTTGGAGAAGTCAAGAAATGCAGGCAGCCTCTGGAAGCTAGAAAAAGCAAGGAAATGGATTCTTCTTTAGAGGATCCGAAATGAACACAGTCCTGCCAACACTTTTCATTTTAGCCCAGTGAGACTCATTTCTGACATCTGGAAGTGCAAGATAATAAATTCGTACTGTTTCAGACAACAAGTTTGTGGAAATTTAGGGCAGCAATAGGAAACAAATACATTAAAAAACAAGGAATCTACAAAGCAATCCGTACTGTTAGCTCCAAATATATTTCAACCATGTTCTCCAGGCAGGTCCTCTTGCATTTTTTATGGAGAGATAAACCTTCCAGTATCACAAAAAGTAAAATCAAAGGGCACTAGAGGCTCCATGTTTCTTTCTATCCTGCAGTTCTCAAAGGAAGAGGCAGAGGAAAGCACAGAAAAGAGCAGCTTAATACTGCTTCCAAATGCAAAACAACATAGTATTACAAAAAGAAAACTCAGAGTTCCTGTCGTGGCTCAGCAGTCACCGAACCCAACTAGGAACCATGAGGTTGCGGGTTCGATCCCTAGCCTCGCTCAGTGGATTAGGGATCTGGCGTTGCTGTGGCTGTGGTGTAGGCTGGCGGCTACAGCTCTGATTCGACCCCTAGCCTGGGAACCTCCATATGCCACGGGTGTGGCCCTAAAAAGCAAAAAACAAACAGACAAACAAACAAAAACTATATAGATGGCACCAGGACCAAAGTGGGGTGATCTCTGGTTCTGTCTGCATTTCTTTCTGCAATCCAAGTCAGCTCTCAAAGTGCAAAGGCCTTGAGAGCCAAAGACTCGGGGTCAACCATCAAGTTTATCATTTACTAGCTGTATGACAGTGTATAAGGATCTTAAAGCATTTCAGTGTTCTTATAAAGATAGAAGTCAAAGTGATATAACGATTATAAAAATACCTGTATGTCAAAGCACTGCACCAAAGTAAATTAAGACAGAAGCCAGCCATCTCCTCAAACCCCAGTACCTCCACCTCACTAGTGACACACTTTCCTTCTTTGCTTTTCCCCCACTGGAAATCTGCATCATCTGTATTTATTCCTCTTCCCTCTTTACATCTGTATAATTGCTCCACAAAGCTCTATCTGGAGAATCCGAGTACAATGATCTTTCCCTTCCCTGTCTGAATTTTTATCTTTATTATTCACTGTTCTCGTCTCTAGTGCATTTGCAGCATGTGTTGCCCCCAACTAAACTGTAAGCTCCTCCAACATCATCTCATTGTCATTCATTCCACAACCAAAATCTAGTATGTCCTACTATGTGCTGTTCCAGGCACCTAGAGCGAACAGAAAGACAAAAATCCCTATCTTTGTGGAGGAGGTGAAAACAGGCCTGGCATAAAAAGGAGTTTGTCTGAAAAGTAGAAATTGCAGGGGGAGAGGAGCCAGGTAATAGACAAGTCTAGCTAGAACAGTGTAAACTGCATCAGTGAGAATGCACTGATCTGGAATGCAGAGTGGGAGGGAGGAAGTGGAAAGACAGATTAAATAAGAAACATAAATATGGAAATAGATATGTTAGAAGATAAGTGCCTAACAAAAAGAGAACAAAGCAGGTGAAAGGGTTTGGATGGGAGCTACAATTCTAAAGACCAAATATTTGAGACAACAGGTTTGTGTTCATCAGCTTATAAACTCTTACCCACTAAGCTACCTTTGGCCCACATCCATACGCAAAACCTCCTCTCAATCAAGAGAGGCAGAAAACAAACAGAAAATCAGTAAATGTACAAACATATCTGGAAAACAATTTCAAACCAGTCAACCAAAACAAGATGAAGTACAAGACAGCTTTACTTTTGGATTTCAGCCTTACTCACTACCTAATTAGGAGAGCTTGCTTTAGAGCGGCTGGATGAACTTTAGCCTATATTTACTGGGGCAGCAAAACAGATGGAAACCTTTGTCCTACTTTCTGATTGTTTAAATAATTTAACTCAAGAAGACACCTACAAGACCTAAGATTACAGCAGTGGAAAGAGCTGTATTCTGCTGACACAAGTGTCAAATATGAAAATGTTACCTTTGTTGTAACAATCATGTTTTTCTCAATATTTAATCCCAGAGGAAGGGACAGAATTAAGGAAGTGAGAGTCAAATTTATTTAACTCGTTGATTAATTTATTTTTGCTTTTTTTAGGGCCGCACCCCTTGGCATATGGAAGTTCCCAGGCCAGGTGTCAAATCAGAGCTATAGCTACTGGCCTACACCAGAGCAAGACCAGATCCAAGCTGAGTCTTCAACCTACACCACAGCTCACAGCGACACCACCAACTGATCGAGGCCAGGGATCAAGCCAGAGTCCTCACAGTTACTAGTTGGATTCATTTCTACTTCTCCGCAATGGGAACTCTGAGAATTAAATTTAAATATACACCATCTAGGAGTTCCCCTTGTGGCTCAGTGGTAGCATTCTTGAGGACACAGGTTTGATCCCTGGCCTCGCTAAGTGGGTTACGGATCAAGCGTTGCTGTGAGCTGTGGTGTAGTTTGCAGACACAGCTCAGATATGGCATTTCTGTGGCTGTGGTGCAGGCGGGCAGCTACAGCTGTGATTCAACCCCTAGCCTGGGAATTTCTGGATCCTTAACCCACTGAACGAGGCCAGGGATTGAAACCGCATCCTCATGGATACTAGTGTCCACTGAGTCACAACTGGAACTCCCTGGACTTTTTTCAAAAATCTATAAATTGCTACTAAAAGAGGCAATAACTATAATAAGCCATATTTTCTTTATTGGGGAAAGACCAATGCAAAATATATACACATGTGTATGTATATATACTTCTACACAAAAAAATATAGAAGAACCAAGCTTGTAACTTTTTACTACACATGTAAAACAAACATTACTTTAAAAATTATCAGATATACATAAATGAGTTCTTCAGGGCAAAAAAGTGTTAATAATAGCTAATGCTTATTAACATTAATAATAGCACTTACTTCATAGAAAAGCTGTTTTACACCTAAAACAATTCTTTTAAAGCTCACAAGGTGGTATTATTCCTCATTTCACAAAGGAGAAAACAGGAATATAAATTAATTGTCCAAGGTCATCAGGGGTAAGGTCACCAGAGAGGGTAAAAGACAAAGCCAGATTCAAACCCACAAGTCAAACTCCAAATTTAATGCTTTTAACTGAATTACCTTAAGAGCAATGGATGGGAAAGTTCAAAAATATATATTTGATATTTTTAAAATGTTAAATCAAAAATGTGGAAAACAGACAAATCAAACTGTCAGGTAACATGACCAAATGCTAACAGTAGGTATGTGAGTAGTAAGAGAATGGGTGATTCTTTTTCCTTAATCCCTTTCCCCACTCTTAACATTTCACTTTCTTGTAATATTATGAGTGGGAGTCACACACACACACACACAGAGTCCTGTGGAGCCTAAAAACAGTGGTTGAAATAAGAAAGCAGAAAAGAGTCAATCATTTAATCAATCCCTTACAGTAAAAGGAGATTCCAGGCACTAAAACAGCATACAGTACTACCCTAGTGGTTCAGAAGGAGGAAGGCATATTATAAATGAAATTTCTAGTTAAGTAAGCAGAGTTAAATACAACATGCAATAAAAAAATCACATTTCACCTTAAAGATTTGAGGTGGAAGGAAAATGCTTGATTTTCCACAATCATCCACTTTAATTCTTTCTCTTGCCAGTTTGAAGAGAAAAAGACAATATAGCTAATGAAAGCTACCTGGGTATTGTTAGGAACTAGGGTAGAAATAGTTGTTAAAATTATCTAACATTTTGTTCCTTAAGTATCTTCACGTTTAAAAAAAAAATGTTTTCTCCTTGCAAGTTGCAGAACCTCCCCTGAGAAAGTCAACGCATTATACTGGGTTCCTACTGGGATTATGGAACTGCAACAGGTGAGTTTCCTATTAAAGTGTGGTAATAGGTACAAAAAAAGGTTTTGAGGGAAAGGGTGTGGAAGTGGCAGTAATTTGAAAGGCTGGTTAATTTCATACAAGAAGGTTTTAAGATACCTCCTTTTACAGGCAAGGTGCTGTGGAGCCACAAAGATGTGACAGACTAGGCTGTCCTAGTCGTCCTGGACCTCTCCATCTAGTAGGGACAGGTTCAAGGCCATCATGAAGGGAAATACGAGGAGACCTGCGGAAGATGCCAGACCCAGTGGATGGAACTCAGAAACGTCAGCGGTTACGGAGTCTGAAATCGCCGCAGGACTCGAGAGAAACTATCAGTCCCTGCGCCGGTAAACAAGACACTGGGTCCCACAGTAGCAACCCTCTCCCTCATCCAAGGCTGGCTTCCTGAGCCAGGAGATGCAGGCAGCGCTGCGGAGATAAAGTCCAGGTCTCTGGCCAGGACCGTAGGTTGCCCTCAAGCGGGCCTCACCTGGGCAGCGGAGCGTCTGGGAGGCAGTGAAGCGACGGAGGCTGCCTATTGCCCGGGAGGCGACCATCTTGAGCAGGAGAGAACGAAACTGGAAAGTTGCTGGAGCTGGTGGCAGCCAGAGGACTTTTCTTCCCGCCGGCTGGCCCTGGCCAGGCGTCCGACGTACTGCCTGACTGAAACCCCGGTGACGAATTGCCGCCGGCCCCTTAACCTTGCCCTTGGCTTCCGGCTAACGGGACGAAAAGGACACTTTCTCCGCCGGAAGGAAGAAGACCCTGGGAGGAGGGGGCAGAGTTACAGTTTTTTCAGTCAGGCAGCCGGAGGGCAGCCCGGGAGGCCGGCGTGGCTCGCGGAGCCAGCGGGCCGGGTGAGGGGTCCTTCCTAGGCAGGACCTGTCTTTTGGTCCCCGACGGGTCCTGTCACTTGAGTCCGAAGCTTTCCCGAAGCAGGTACCTGAGCGACGCGAACTAAGGTGAGAAGGAGCGTGCGCTCGGCTCTCCGTCTGGCCTTGCCCCCCGGCTCCGTCCGCGCTTCCTTTCCCACCTTCTACCCCAGGGCCCGCGGCCGCCTCCTCCATGGGGGAGTGGAGTTCGAGGGGGCAGAAGGAAGCGTCTCAGTGGAGTCTCCCGTGCCGGTGCAGTTTCGTCAGTAATTTGGCTTCGCGTTGTCGTAGCTCTGAGCAACGGTGTCCCCTGGCTCGTTTAATTTGTCATCACAAGTTAACAAACTGATGATTTGTGTACGTGTTAGTTTAAAACGCTGGCCCGTGTTCCACTGTTGTTTCATGCGCTTTGCCTGTAGTCAGGTCGACTACAGAGATTCGGCTGGAACCAGAGGATACCTCTTTTGTGCTGCTGGGAGTGGGACTCTGTGTCATGGCTTTTGGGGACTCAAGTTGGGAGGAGCTGAGACATTGCCGTGCCCTGCTCTGAGATCCAGTGCTCAAGATTACTTTCTCATCCAGAAGGGACCTGAAGATCATATCTAGTCGTTTATCCCCTTCACTTTATCGGTGAAGCCCATGAATCAGAGTGGCTACAGTTGGTAGAAATAGGACTAGAGCCTACATTTACTAACTTCTAGTCAAGAACTCTGCAGTGCATGATTGCTGTTTTTGTGCTGGAAAAATAGTCTGGAGTCCTGGAATCCGGGGATTGATTCCAAAAAGGGGACCTCGTAGGCCCTTTCGCTGCCATCTCATTGAATCTTCATATCCCAAAATTGTAGTTTGCATTTTGTAAGTGGCGTTTAGGGGCTCAGAGATTATGTCAACTTTCTGGTAGCTGGCAAAGCCAAGATTGAGACATAAATTTGAGTCTCACCGCTCACCAGATTGACTGTTCCTCAAGAGGCAGAGAAGAGGCCGGGGGAAATGGCAAGGAAGTTGAGACTGAAATGAGGAGTATGGAAAAAAAGAAGAAAAGGTTTTTGTTTAAAGCACAAGTCTTATAGTGAGTCCTCCATCACTGTGATCATGTTAAGCAGAAACTGGATGACCAGTGATCTCTTAATTAGTAAAAGGAATTCTTGATGACCTCCCAAATCCCTCCAACTCATAAGGTTTTTACAGTTCAAAGCTGCCTCCTCCCACATAATGCTCTTGCGGCCTCTAATTTAGTGTAGCATTTATTGTTTAGATCAGCAGTGGCAAACTTTTTCTGTAAAGGGCCAGAGAGTAAATAGTTTAGGCTTTACAATCCACATCCATCTCTGTCATATATTCTTTCATTTGTTTTGCTCCCCAACTCTTTAAAATTGTAGAAACGGTTATTAGCTAGAGGCCCTGGGGTTGTAGTTTGCCAGCGCCTGATTTAGATCACTCTTTTGGCTCTTGAATTTTGGTTCCCTGTATTCTCAACAAGAGCCTAAGCTCCATCAAGGGCAGAAACAGCTCCTTCTCACTGTGGCTTACAGAAAGAGGAACTCAGTGTGTTTATACCATCGCCCACTAATGTTAATAGCAAACGCGTGTATAACCCGTACTGTGCATGAGGCACTGTGCCGAGTGCTTTATGTATTTATTGATTTAGTTATTCTTCATGACAACCCTATGAGTTGTAGGCACTTTAATTATCTACAGTTTATAGGTTTATCTTACCGATGAATTATCTACATTTTACTCTTAAAACCGAGAAAGAAAATGGCCTTTGGAGGTCATCAAGAATCCTTTTTGCAAGTTGAGTTACTTGTTTAAGGTCATAACAACTAGGGTAGAGCCAGGATTTGGATTAGATGGTCTGCCTTTAGTGTGTGTGCTCTTAAGGACATGGTAGATTGTGTCTTAATGAGCTGTTAGAGCCAGTCTATCTTGCTTTCATTACTTGTTTACCTCATGGATCTTTCCATAGTTTCACACCCTACTCAAGCCTAGCATGCTCCCCAAATACTTGAGTCAAAATATATTTCCTAAAGCTTAAAGCAAATGGCAGTAACTAGGTCAACTCTCCCGCAGGCTATTTTGCTTAGTTCTTTCTTTTGAAACCGCTCTCTACTTTTTATTAATTATTGAAGGAATATATATTCTATTTAATTTTTTTCAAAAACTTCAGATAAATCTAAAGAAAATAAATACACCAATAACTCCACCACCCAGAGATAACTGCTCTTAACATTTGCTGTGTATTTTTCTGGACATTTTTTAGGCATTTGTATACTTTTACCTGTAAGATATTACATGCAAATTTTCCTAAAGCTAGATTTATACCCTGCATTAAAAAGAAAATGTTCATTGTAAAAAAATTTAAGAAGATAGAAGAATATAAAATATTGGAGTTCTCTTGTGGCACAGTGGGTTAAGGATCCAGTGTTGTCACTGCAGCTGCTTGGGTCACTGCTGAAGCATGGGTTCAATCCCTGGCCCAGAAACTTCCATGTGCCAGGAGTGTGACCCTCCCCCAAAAGAATATAAAGTGAAAGCCCCTCTTTATCTCAGCTTCATGGATTTTCATCTCTCTTTCTTTCTGTCATAAAATGGAGTTTTACTATATGTATTGTTCTGCAGCTTGCTTTTTCATTTAATATATGTTGTGGACATCTTTCCATTCGGTATATACATGTTTATCGTTACGTTTCAATTTTCTTTACAAATTACTGAATATGGATGGTATGTTTGCTGTTTTCTACTATGTGTATTTACATCCTTAATATTTGTATTGGCTAGAGATCTATGATTGCTGTATATACACCTTGAATATTTCTATTGCTTAAAGACCAATAAGAAGAATACTAGGCTCAAAAATTCACAGTTCTGGAGTTCTCACTGTAGCACAGTAGGTTAGGAATCTGACTGCAGTGGCTTGGGTTGCTGCAGAGGCTCGGGTTCAGTCCCTGGCCCAGGAACTTCCATGTGCCGTAGGTGTGGCCATAAAAAAAGAAATAAATTCACAAATCAAAATTTGAGAGATAACTAAAAATTGCCTTCTGAAAAGGCCTTAGCAATTACACCTCTATGTGGAAGGGCCTAAATAGATCTACTCTTGCTAGAATTATATATTAACCAATTTTTAATTCTTGCCAATCTGATAACCCCCAAATGATACTTTATTTATTTTTATTTTATTTTTTTGTCTTTTTGCCATTTCTGGGCCGCTCCCATGGCATATGGAGTTTCCCAGGCTAGGGGTCTAATTGGAGCTGTAGCTGCTAGCCTATGCCAGAGCCACAGCAACGCGGGATCCGAGCCGCGTCTGCAACCTACACCACAGCTCACGGCAACGCCGGATCGTTAACCCACTGAGCAAGGGCAGGGACCGAACCCGCAACCTCATGGTTCCTAGTCGGATTCGTTAACCACTGCACTACGATGGGAACTCCTGATACTTTATTTTAATTAAAAAATTTTTTGTTAGTGAGGTTGAACATTTAAATTTTTGTTTATTGGAATTTTTATTTCTTCTGTGAATTGCTCATTTGCTCATTTTTCCTTTTGGTTCTGTTTCAGGAAGGAGCCTTTCAGTCGCAAATAACAGAAACTGCAACTGAAATTGGTTTAATAAAGGGGATTTATTTTCTTATGGAACAGAAATGCATAATGGGAGAGTGGGTTTCAGATATGATTCAATCAGGGCTCTGGATTCTTTTTCTGAATTCTCAGCTCTGTCCTCCTTTGAGACCAGCTCTTGCCTTAAAACTAGCTTTTATCATGTTTGCAACTTGTAGCCATGCCAAGTTTCAGAAGGAGAGAAGATTTGTGTTTCAGAATTCCAGGCAGAAGACTTGAGTGTCGTACTGACTAGACTATCCCTGAATTGATACTAGTGGGCGAGGCAATACCATATATGAGTATTTGAGGCCTTGGTTTCCTGAACCAATAATCTTAGCAAGGAGAATGAGATTATTCTGATTGATTTAAACCCCACAGTTGAGCTAGATTCAATCCCGTGTGGACCACATGTGGCAGCTACGTAATTGGGTGAAATGGATATTGGGCTGAAAAACCGCAGATTCCATTACAGATTGTTCCTCTTTTTCCTGTAATTTGTATAAAATCTTTATGGATTATGATATTAACCCTTCGTTTTTTGTGTTGTAAGTATTTTTTCTGAATCCGTTGTTTGCCTTTTAACTTTATTTTATTATGTTTTGCTGTGAAGATACTTTATTTATTTATTACTTATTTATTTATTTTCTTTTTAAGTCCCCACGTGTGGTATATGGAGGTTCCCAGACTAGAGGTCGAATCAGAGTTGCAGCTGCCAGCCTACGCCACAGCCACAGCAACACGGGATCCAAGCTGCGTCTGCAACCTACACCACAGATCATGGCAATGCCAGATCCTTAACCCAGTAAGGGAGGCCAGGGATCAAACCCACATCCTCATGAATTCTATTCGGGTTCTTAAATTGTTGAGTCATGACTGGAACTCCTGTGAAGATATTTTAAATGCTTACTTAATCAGATCTTTTTTTTTTCCTTTATTTTGTCTTTTTAGGGCCGCACCCGTGGCATATGGAGATTCCCAGGCGAGGGGTTGAATTGGAGCTACAGCTGCCAGCCTACACCACAGCCACAGCAACACAGGATCTGAGTCATGTCTGTGACCTCCACAGCTCACGGCAATGCTGGATCCTTAACCCACTGAGGAAGGCCAGAGATCGAACCCATGTCCTCATGGATAATAGTTGGGTTCATTAACTACTGAGCCATGACGGGAACTCCTCTTGTAGTAAGTTAAAAAAATATATATATTTAGATTAATTCATCAGTAATTTGTACTTACAGTATGAGGTATGGATCTAATTTTTCCCCAAGTGATTAGCCATTTCCCTGATTTCTTGACTATTTGCATGAATTTCATTTCAAGGTGAACTTTACTTATGGGGATTTATGTTCCAGACTCAAGTGGCATCAAATGTAGCTTCTGGAAAAGTGGTGTCCATCTCATGGGCCAATTTGTGACTCCTTGGCTAGAGTCCCTTGAATATTCTAATCTGATGAACCTGGAGGTTGGACTTCTCCATCTTTTTCCAGAGGACATATTTGGCCAATGTGATTTTTTTTTTTTTTTTTGGAAGCCACAGGGCATCTCTTTTTAGTCTGTGAAGACCTAAGAGAGGTTGAACAAGGCTTTTATATTAGTTATTGCTGTGTAATGAATTACTCCAAAATGTAGCACCTTAAAACAATAAAAATTTATTGTCTCATACAGTTTCTGAGGGTCAGGAATCTGGGGCTACTTAGCTGGGTTGTTGTGGCTTAGAGTTTCTCATGAGGTTGACGTCAGAATGTTGGCCGGGGCTGTAGTCATCTGAAAGCTTGTCTGTGCTAGAGGATCCACTGCCAAGCTCACACACATGGCTGTTGGCAAGAGGTGTCAATTCCTTGCCTCGTGAGCCTCTTCATGGGGCAGTTCCTGATGTGCCCTCTGGCTTCCCCCAGACCGAGTGATCTGAGAGACAGACCACAACGGAAGCTGCACTCTTTTATAGCCTAATCTCAAAGTAACATCTTGTCACTTCTGACATATCCTTTTGTTTACCCAGACCAACTGTGTAAATTAAATTCATGGAAGTGGAATCGCTGATCAGAAGTTAGATGCAGTTGTGGTTTTTTGACAGTCAATTGCCAGATTGCCCTCCAGAGGGATACAGCAGTGGAGGTGCTTCAGGTTGCACCCCTAACAGCAGTATGTGAGAGTGCCTGTTTGTGTGGACTCTACCACACAATGACTATCGGACCTTTGAGGCGAATATTATATCTCTGTGTGCTTTTAATTTGTATGTCTCTTATGAATGAGATTGGACATCTTTTCATGTCTCTAAAGCCATTTGTATTTCCATTTCTGTGAACGGTTTTCTCATATCCTTTGCCCGTTTTTCTCGTACTGATTTGTATGAACTCAATTTTGGGAGTTTAGGGAGGTGTATAATATGTTTTAAATATTTTTAATATGTAAGGGTTTTTATTTTACAGTTTTATTATTTTGAAACAATATCGAGCTTATAAAAAAGCAGCAAGTATGTTGAGTTCCCCTTGTGGCTCAATGGGTTAAAGAACGCAGCTATTATCCATGAGGCCATGAATTTGATCCCTGGCCTCATCCAGTGTTGCAGCAAGCTGTGGCGTAGGTCACAGATGCAGCTCAGGTCCTAGGCTGTAGACAGTCGGCTGCCGCTCTGATATGACCCCTAGCCCTGGGAACTTCAATATGCTGTGGGTGTGGCCCTAAAAAAAAAAGTAGCTAGCATAGTATATAACTTTTTTCTTTTTCTTTTTTTAAATTCAAGAACAGTTGATTTACAGTGTTGTGCCAATTTCTGCTGTACAGCAGAATGACCCAGTCATAATATATATATATATACATTATTTTTTTTAAACTATCTTCCATCATATAGAACTTTTTTTTCTTTTAGCAGTTACGACGTGATACTGCACTTTCCCTGAATATTTTTTTAATGCTACTTCTCAATTTTATTTTTATTTTTTATTTTTTTACCTTTCCCCCCCACCACTATACAGCATGGTGACCCAGTTACACATACATGTATACATTCTTTTTTCTCATGTTATCATGTTCCATCATAAGTGACTAGATATAGTTCCCAGTGTTGCACAGCAGGTTCTCATAGCCAGTCCATTCCAAAGGCAATAGTCTGCATCCATTAATCCCAAGCTCCCAATCCCTCCCACTCCCTCCCCCTTCCCCTTGGCAACCACAAGTCTATTCTCCAAGTCCATTATTTTCTTTTCTGTGGAAAGGTTCATTTGCGCCGTATATTAGATTCCAGATAAAAGTGATATCATATGGTATTTGTCTTTCTCTTTCTCTTTCTGACTTACTTCACAGTATGAGAGTCTCTGATTCCATCCATGTTGCTGCAAATGGGATTATTTTGTTCTTTTTTACCGCTGAGTAATATTCCACTGTGTATATATACCACATTTTCCTAATCCAGTCATCTATCAGTGGACATTTGGATGGATTCTGTGTCTTGGCTATTGTGGATAGTGCTGCAGTGAACATGTGGGTGCATGCGTCTTTTTTAAGGAAAATTTTGTCCGGATATATGCCCAAGAGTGGGATTGCTGGGTCATGTGGTAGTTCTATGTATAGTTTTCTAAGGTACCTCCATACTGTTCTCCATAGTGGTTGTACCAGCTTACATTCCCACCAGTAGTGCAGGAGGGTTCCCTTTTCTCCACACCCTCTCCAGCATTTGTTATTTGTGGACTTATTAATGACGGCCATTCTGACTAGTATGAGGTGATATCTCCCCTGAATACCTTAGTATGTATTCCCTACAAATGTTCCCTAGAAACTTTCCACAAGGCATACTACACAGTCACAGTACAACCATCAGAATCAGGAAGTTCATGTTGGTGGCTTCATGGACCTGTCCAACAATTTCTCTTCCCCTTTGACCCTAGAGAAGAGCATAAACTCTGGAGCAGATTGCCTGGCTTTAGATCTCAGCTCTGCGTCTTAGTTGTCACTCAATCCCTGAATGCCTCAGTTTCTTTCTCATCTATTACAAAGGGTATGAGAATCACCCTTGCCTACTCCACAGGTCATTGTGAGGATTTCAGGGGTTGATGCTTAGATTAGTGGTTTGCATGCCATGAAAGCTATGTCAGTGTAGCTATAATAGTATTAATATTAGAGAAAAGGTAGCTGGCAGTAGAGTGAGTTTTAGAGTATTTTATAGTAGCCATGGACGAGACATCAGCGATCATAGACTACAGAATAAACTACGGATTGTTCAAATAACCCAGAATGTATTTTACTCTTATTTATTTATTGTTCTTCTCTTTTTAGATTTCACAATGACTTCCCTCTTGACTTACACTTTTAAAAGTCTTCCCAGTACATCAAAATGGGCCCTCAGATTTTGTAAGTTGTATTTGTTCTTTCTTTTTAAGATTAGCTTTGGATATGTAAGCGTCTTGCATAGACATGGTATTGTACTGCTTTTTGTAAGCACTTTATTTTGTCTTCCAGCTTTAAGACCTCTGAGCTCTTCCTCCCAGCTGCAAGCTGCCGCAGGTATGGTAATTTGTAAAAGAAACATTTTCTATTTAAATGTTAAATTCTGGAATCTAGATTTGTGAATTTTGAATAAACACCAAAACTAATTTGCTAACTCTCCCCTTTCTATAAGCAACCTGAACGTCACTATTGCCTTCAAATTAAAACAGTATAGGACCAATCAATAATAATAGATTATGGTGTAGGGTTGGGCTCAAGGATGTTGGCAGGACATTGCTTTCTGGGACTTGGAACCTGATGGAGTCACAGAGGTTCCATGAACCTTGCTGGTCAGTTTTCTCAGCTACTGGCTGTCAGCCCTGGAGATGATTAGCTCACAAAGCCTCTGGAGACTATTGTGGAGCCCAGAGTTAACTTACTCAACTTTCAGTGACAGGTTTCTCTGTTAATGAGCATCTTCTTAGTCCATGTGCAGAAGGACCTGTACCTGAAGTAGATGTGACCTTGAAACTAGTTAATGAAAGAAGGTTTAGTCAATATGAAATGAAAAAAGGATGGAAATTTGTTGATTTTGTATGGTCTTTTAGACCTTGGTAAACCCAATGAGTTAGACTTCTTCACTATTGAGTACATACTTTTGCAGAACTTGTTGTGGGTATGTGTCTTCAATGGCCAGTGCTAAACACCCTGACAGGTTCGTACCATTATTCTCTTTGCCTGGGTCCTATATTGACCTATGATTTTTGATTTTGGTGTCATTATGGTATTTCTACTTGGATAATAACTTAATAGAGAAAGTGTCTTACCAGGATTCGGAAGACACTACGCTGTTCCAGTTCTACTTCTTGTGGGGCTGTTTGGCCTTCAAGGGATACTTCCCTGTGCTTTAGTTTCTTTGTCTAAAAGAGAATTACAATTTTAGCCTTGTTAACCTCAAGTAAGTATGAATATATTTCAAAGAAGTTTGAAAACTATAAACCCAATATAAGTAAAAGATGGTATTTTTATATTGTTTTACATATAGTATATTTTCAGGGGTCTGTTGCCTAATCACACCTAGAAAAGTTTCATGTTGTCATATAACAAATATATTTTCTGAATTCTCTTAATTCTAACTAGAACATAGATTAGTATTAACCTCACAACCAATTATTCCCTTCTCATGTCACCTTTTTCCTCATTTTGATGTTTACTCAAATCTTTTGCTTTGAGATCACACAGAGAGATCTGATTCTTGCCAACTGGGAGACGGTCACATTGAATAGCAACAGAGGGAAGGCATTTTTGCTGGCTTTTGGAATATTCTTCTTTATATTGCTTTTAAACTATTTTTGTGTTTCTGTCTCCTCAACTATATTGTAAGCCTTCGTAAAACACAAGCTCTGGTGTCTAACACTGCCCTCAAGTGATTTGTGTTCATGTTGATGATGATAGTGGTGCAAGAAGATGTGTGATAAGACAGAGGAATGTGACCAGCTGATTTGAGGGGAGGGAGCGGGAGCGGGCATGTGCCCATGCTGCAGAGGTTTAGGTTGCAGTAATTTTATAGCTAATTTCTCTTCAAGCTCATGTGACTACTGTACTTGATGGCACTCTTAGGATGAAGGAATTAGAGTGGTACTAATTTTATTGATGTTTTTAGTCATCAGATTGGAAATGTAAGTGAGAGAAATTATGACTTGTTCAGTAGTTATATCTGTATATACTTTGCATCTTACTTGACTTTCATTCTGATAAACCCATCCTAAGTTGAAAATATTGTAAGTCGAAAATGCATTTAGTACACCTAATCTACCAAAATTTGTAGTTTAGCCTAACTTACCTTAAACATGCTCAGAACACACTGGGCAAAATCCTCTAACACAAGGCCTATTTTATGATAAAGTGTTGAATATCATGTAATTTACTGAATATTGTACTAAAAGGGAAAAATGGAATGGTCAAAAGTATATTAGTTGTTTACCCTGTGATTGTGTGGCTGACTGGGAGTGGCTGCTCACTGCTGCCTAGCATCATGGGAGAGTATCGTATCGCATATTGCTAACCTGGGAAAGAAATGAAAATTCAGAATTCAAAGCACGGTTTCTACTGAATGCATGTTGCTTTTGCATCTTCCTAAAGTTAAAAATTAGTAAGTTGAACCATGGAAAGTCGAGGACCATCTGTATATCTATATTTATAGATCTATATCCACACATATATGTATGTATATAGCAGTGGTATAGTACACATCTCTTAACCTGCTTTGATTTTAATTGTATTTATGAAATACAGAATGTTTATCAATCAGCCATTAGAAAACTAAGTTTGGTGTTGGGAGGAGCCTTGTAGGTCATTTAGTCTAGCTCCCATATTTGCAAATAAGAAATTTTTGTCCATGGTAGGGACTAGAACCCAGATATTTTAACCTTCCATTCAATTTTTTTTATAACACATTGCTCCTGAGTGCCCACAGCACTGTGGAATAGATAATGGAGACCCTGAGAAAATTCTGATGTGGTTAGGAGCCAGTGTGCACATGAAATAGAATGAGAGTCCTTTGGGTGACAGTTTAATATATAATAAATATTATCTTTAAATGTGGCTTGTAGCATTACTTTAATTATTTTATAATATGCTAAATTGTTTGGAATAGCTAATTTTTGCTCTAGAAGTTGCAATGCAAGTTCGGAGGCAGGAATTACAGGTAGTTGTAGTTGTCAATGAAGGCTTTACTAGGAGGTGGAATGTGAACTAGGCCTTGCGGGTGGATAAGAATTAGATGGACAGAAAGGGGCCACTCAGATGGGAGGGTACATAAATGAGGCCAGGGAGGTGAAATGAGCAAGGCTCCGGGGAACTGGGGGGTTGCTTATCTCACTGCATGGTGAGAAGTAGTGGGAAACACTTTTGAGTCATTCATTTGGAACTAAGTAAAGCCAGGAATTCATTAGGAATTTGAATTTTATCTGAAAGTGTATAAAAGGAACATGTGGCCAGTTCTTAAAAAGTAGAATGACATGATGATATGTCATCTGACTTTTCTTCTCATCACTTTATTCTCTCCAAAGTCAGTCACAAGTAATCTGCAAATCTTGAAACTTGCTGGCTTTTTCATTCCTATTCTCAAGTGTTGACGCGTTTGACCATCATCTGCTCCTCAATACTCTGCTGTCTTTGCTCTCATGCACCATTCTCTCCTGATTCTCCTACTGCCTCTCAAGTTTACCTTCTGTCACACATCGTCTCCCTGCCCTCTGAACGTGGGGAGATCACAAAGCCAAGGGTCTGTTATCGTGAGTAAGGGACCCACTCAGGTTCAGGATGAGAAGGCTTTGAGTACCACAGCTGGGGAGGCATTAGGAACCAAGCAGCTGCTTTGCTCATGGCCCCACACTCCAGTGCTCTCCTGGCCTTTCTGCTTCTCTTTTTAATATTCTTCTTCACTCTTCTTGCTGGCTTCTTTGCTCACTCTGGGTTTTTGCTGCTCCATAACTCTGACTTACAAAGACTTCACTTTACTATCACACTGGTTCTTTGTCATTGCATCTTTTTGGCTTCCACTCACTGGTATTTCTCTCCATGCTTTGCTTAGGTTCCTAAGAGAGAGAATCTGACTGGTGCAGCTTATCGCTGGTAGGTAGATGACATAGGTTACTGGTTGGCCTCTCTGTGAATTGACTTTTGATGGTTTGGTGCCCAGTCTGAATCTAATCAGCTTTGCCTGGGGGCTTAGGGACATGATGTCTGTGGTTGCCTCTTTGCAGAGACTAGATAGGGCAGTTCTGTTTAGAGGGGGCTGTGGGTGAGCAGGCACTGTAATATATGTCTCTGCTTTTCTTCTGTCTTCTAAAATGTGTATATCTCATTCTCTCAGCAACACCTCACTTCAGAGCTTCAGTTTTGCATTTCTAGCTCTCTGTTAAATGGACATATCCACCTGAGTGTCTTCCATCACCTCAAAGTTACTATGACTTAAAATTTAAGTCATTTTTCTTCCCAAACCAGGTCTTACTGTTTATATAGAGTAGCTAGATTTTCATAGCCTCTAAGCTTCCTTTATAATCTTTTCTTTCCATATCTGATTGGTCACCGAGGTACATAGTCCTCCTTTATAAAATCTCTTTTTCCGTCCCTTCCTTTCCATTCACAGTGATGCTGCCTTCATCGGCCTTTAGCATCACGTGCTTGATTTTGCTACAGTCTCCTTGCTAATCTCCTTGTGCCTTTATCTCCTTCACCAACCTACTAGAGCTACCGAGGGAATATTTGTATCCCATTTCATCATGACTCTCAGCTTTGACTACTATTTCCTTGAAGTTAGTTATAGGTATTTGTCATGAATAGTTCTCTGTGACATAAGTGGCAAGTGATTGTTAAAATTTTATGCTTTAGGATTTTTCTCTGTCTCTATTAATAAAAGAGTGATGATAGCAGATAAATTTCAACATTAACAACAACAAAAGAATGAAATACATTTAGACATAGAAATATACCAAGCTATATTAAGTCAGATGAGTAAACATAATACCCAAGTATGTGCATGTACATGCATTAAAAGAAAAAAAAAAATGTGAACGTAATATACACCAAATTAGCAATATATGCCTCTGGGAGGGAAATTATATGGCAGTGGAGGGCAAAAAAAGGGAATTCTGGTTTTATCCCTGTGTTTTATTTTATTGGCAGTGCCTGCGGCATATGGAAGTTCCTGGGCCAGGATCGAACCCGCACCACAGCAGTGACCCAAGCCACTGCAGTGACAACACCAGATCCTTAACCTGCTGCACCACAAGAGAGCTCCGACTCTCCATATTTTATTATATTTTACTTTTTTGTCTTTTTAGGGCTGCTCCCTCAGCATATGGAGGTTCCCAGGCTAGGGGTCGAATCGGAGCTGTAGCTGCCAGCCTACACCACAGCCACAGCAACGTGGGATCCTAGCCGCTCCTGCAACCTATACTACAGCTCACGGCAATGCCGGATCCTTAACCCACTGAGAGAGGCCAGGGATCGAACCCGCAACCCCAGGGTTCCTAGTCGGATTCGTTAATCACTGCGCCACGACGGGAACTCCCCGACTCTCCGTATTTTAGTATTGTTTATTTTTCTTTTTTAAAAATCACCAGCATATATTAATCTTTTTTAATTAAAAAATTACAGAAAGGTTGCTCTTTTGTTTTTAGAAAATAACTAGACAAATTGAGTCAGTTTCAGGAAACATTCTGGGTTTTTGTGGAATAGCGGTAGTCACCAACCAAATGGCCTTTATTTCTTCATAGAAAGGCAAGAATGTTAAGCCATGTGAAGAGTAAATGATATCACTTATTGTAACTTCTAATATTAAGGTCAGGTTTAATTGGTTGCTTTCAGTGGGATAGATTGTCAAGCACTTGATAAAAGAAACAATTTGTTAATGGTATAAACAAATGTAAATGCTAGTTAATTTCTTAACCCTTTTTTTTAAGTTGAAGTAGTTTGGGAAATGGCAAATGCAACTTGGCATTGAATGATATAATTATATATAATTCTTAGTATGTCAGTCTTTAAAAATAAAAAATCATCTGACTTCATATATTTTAATTAATTGTTCTCGGAACCTTACCTTAAAGCCGTCCAGACCAAATCGAAGAAAACCTTAGCCAAACCCAATATAAGGAATGTTGTGGTGGTGGATGGTGTTCGCATTCCATTCTTGCAGTCAGGCACTTCGTAAGTATGAAGTGATTGTGTGTTACTTGTGTTTTCTTTCTTTGTATCTCTTTTTTCTTCCCAGCTTTAGTGAGGTATAACTAACAAATAAAAACTGTATACATTTAAGTTGTACATGAATCTTTAAAGGTATACAAGGTGATGTTTTAATGTCTATGTACATTGTGAAAGGGTTGCCACAATCAAGTTAACTAACACATCCATCACCCCGTGTAGTGTATTTATTCCTTTTTTTTAGGCACTTCCAAAAGTGATCTTTGTAAATGTAACCCAGTAGATAATCCTATTGCCAGGGGACTAATATATAAATAACTCTTCCACAAATTTAACACAGAATAATTCAAGTCAGTGATGAAATAATATTGCAAAATTTGTTTTTGATCCTTTCTCATGAGCAAGCTAGTGTAGTGTTATATTGAATAAGTTCTATTTTGAAAACCTAGTGTGGGACCAGATAGCTTCCTTCCAACAGCAATATCCTTTCTTGGTCTGAAGATAAGTACCTTGTTTCTGTGCCTCTTCAGGGGTTTGAAAACTGAGGATGCAGGCCCATGAGCATTCTGAAGGGGCTCTAATCTGCTGCTTTGGCCTCCTGCAAATCATAAGAATTGGAATTAATGTACTGATCCAAACCCTGGTATAGCACAGTCCCAAATATATGGAACGAGAATGATCCTAGATGAGTCCCCAAGCTCCCCAGAATCCAGCTGCTCTTCTTCCTAGACTTTCCTCCTTCTTTTTTGTCCCCAGGTGAAGCCCAGTCTGTCTTAAAAGTTGATGATGGACTTTGGTAACTAGGTTCAAACTAAATGATACATTAATTCTATTCAGTTTAGATTGTTTCGATATTCATATTTTTTCTTTTTAGGGCTGCACCTATGACATGTGGAAGTTCCCAGTTTAGGGACTGAATCAGAGCTCCAGCTGCAGGCCTGCGCCACAGCCACAGCTACAACCCCAGATCAAGCCCACATCTGCAACCTGTGCCACAGCTTGGGGCAATGCTGGATCCTTTGCCCACTGACTGAGGCCAGGGATTGAACCCACAGCCTCCTGGAGACTTTGTCAGGTTCTTAACCCACTGAGCCACAGTGGAAACTCCATGGATGTTTGTATTTTGAACAAGCAGTCACTTACTTAAAAGCATGCTAGGAGAGTTCTCTTATGGTGCAGCAGGTTAAGGATCCAGCATTGTCAGTTGTGGCTCAGGTTGCTGCTATGACATGGGTTTGATCCCTGGCCTATGAACTTCCACATGCTGCGAGCGTGGCCTAAATAAAACAAAACATGCTAGGGAATGTCAGGCATCTGCTAAAAATAATGAGACCTAGCCTTCTGTGCTAAAAATAATGAGACCTATCATTCTATGGGAAGATCTTGAAGATATGTTAGGTGTAAAAAACAAGGTGCAGCGCAGTGTGTATATTTCCACCGTTTGTGGAAGATACAAATTTGTGTGTGTGCACATACAGTCACAAACAATAAATGTTCATTTTTAAACAGTAATTTAGGACCTAGGGAGTATTTTCTTATGTAAGTAAATGGTCACGAAGTTTCTTTATTCAGCCTTTTTTCTAAATATGGTAGCATATTTCTCCCTGTAATATTTTTCGTATACTGACACAACAGCAGTAAGAGTAAGCATCTGAAGCTTTAGCAGCAGGAAAGTGAGGCGAGAGGATCCTCCCTATACTCAGCAATAGCAGGGTGGGAAAAGACACTTGCATCCAGAGAAGAAAGTTCTTGGCTGGGAAAACTATTTTTTTGTAAGGGCGGTTTGTATATTGTGTATATGTTTGATTCCAGCTTTTTTACTAGCTGTTAAAAAACATAAACATGCTCAACTATATCATTTGCTTATATTATTTAAACCTTTGCTTTGATAATTGGTATTTGCATGAAGTTTGAGATATTCAATACATTGATATAGGGTTTATTCCTTTTGTTGTTTTTTGTTATGTTTTAGTTTAATTTAGGATCCTAGTAGAGAAAGCAGACAGAGCTCATGAGTAATTTAGTTGAGTAATGTAAGAAATTATAGTTAGTAGAGGAGAAAGAATAAATTTTTTTGTCTTTTTAGGGCTGCACCCATGGCACCCATGGAGGTTCCCAGGGTAGGGGTCAAATTGGAGCTACAGCCTCTGGCCTACGCCACATCCACAGCAACGCCAGATCTGATTTGCATCTGAGACCTACACCACAGCTCACGGCAACACCGGATCTTTAACCCACTGAGCGAGGCCAGGGATTGAACCTGCATCCTTATGAATAGTAGTCAGAGTCGTATCCACTGAGCCACGACAGGAACTCCAAAAATTTTAAGGCAATATTCACGTAAAGAAAAAAGTGACTAGTGAGTTCCTGCTGTGGCTTAGTGGTAACGAACCTGACTAGTATCCGTGAGAACGCAGGTTCGGTCCCTGGCCTTGCTCAGGGTTAAGAATCCAGTGTTGCTATGGCTGTGGTGTAGGCTGGCAGCTGCAGCTCTGATTTGACCCTAAGCCTGGGAACTTCCCTATGCCACGGGTGCGATCCTGAAAAGGAAAAAGAAAAAAGAAAAAGTGACTGAAAATAATATAGAGGGAGAAATTTATAAAGAAGAAAAATTGTTTAGTTATATTACTAAGCTTATGGTTGAGGTGACCAGTGAGTCTTCTGTAATAGAAGATCATCATTTTCTAGGTGGAAAAGGAGATCTTTTTCTGTTTAATTGGAAGAAGCTTTGCTTGCAACTTATGATATTTGAAAAACCAGGCCCTTCTTAAGAGGTAAAAAGTGTTTTGGAAGCACTCCTAGGAACACCCGCCAGCGGTGGGATTTGATAGTCATCCTGGAAGAGAGGGGTATAGGAGCAGGAGAATAAAGATTATAAAATGACAAGGAATTTATGGTTTGGACATTTTAAATTTGACACACAGCTTTCTCCCAAATTATTCTGCTTTAAATTTGAGGGAACTGGTTTTACCTATTACAGATTTTAAAAATTACTGATGATTCTTCTGTGATTCAGAGTGAAAATAAAAGCATTTTTTGATTTTTAGGTTTTAGTTTGCAGGAATTTCAAGAATGAATATTCTTATTTAAGCCAATGGTTAGTTTTTTTTAATGGCTGCACACATAGTGTATGGAAGTTTCTTGGGCTAGGGATTAAATCCAAACCGCAGCTGTGACCTGAGCTGCTGCAGTGGGATTTTTAACCCACTGTGCCATAGCAGGAACTCCTCTTGGTTAAATCTTTGACAAAAATAAAGGGAATTTTGGAGTTCCTACTGTGGTGCATCTTGGGAGCCCTGGGATGCAGGTTTGATCCCCAGCCACAGTGTTGCTACAGCTGCGGCACTTTGATCGCAACTGTGGCTCAGATATGATCCCTGGCCTGGAACTCTGTGTGCTGATGGCTGGCCAAAAATAAATAAAGAGAATTAATTTTATTAATTTTTACATTTAAACAGAGTTCACATCCAGCTCTTGGTTCCTAAATACTTATTCTTCAATAGAAGGAACCAGGCTTCCTAGAAGAATGACTAGGGCTGGCCCAAAGGAAATACAAGATGAGCCTGGAGCATTTCGTAGTACCAGAAAGTAAAGAAGTGCTTTTAAAAATGGGGCACATCAGGAGTTCCCTTCATGGCTCAGCAGTTAATGAACCCGACTAGGATCCATGAGAATGTGGGTTTGATCACTGGCCTCACTCAGTGGGTTAAGGATCCAGCGTTGCCCTGAGCTGTGGTATAGCTCGCAGATGGGGATCAGATCCTATGTTGCTGTGGCTGTGGTGTAGGCCTGCAGCTACAGCTCTGATTTGACCCCTAACCTGGGAACTTTCATATGCCGTGGGTGTGGCCCTAAAAAAAAAGCCAAAGAAAAAAAAATAATGGGGCATATCAGTAGGACTCAGGATAAACCTAAAATAACTTCCAATGACCAACACTAGAACAATTTGATAAATAAATTATAAAAGTATTATACCATAACCAAAAGAATACATTAGATATCTCTGAGTGTAATCTAATATAAATAAATGATTGAATAAAGAAATGAGAAAGGACAGATCTTTCTTACTGAAGAATTTGCATGAATTAATATAGAAGGAATGAGGAAAATAAATATATCACCATTAGGACACCATAGGAATAATTGTCGCAACCAGGATCTGTGAATGAATGCTGAGGTTAATGGTGAGAAGTGTTGAGAAGAAACAAGATATTTGCATAGCCTTAAACTCTCCCCCTCCAAATATTTATTAATTACTGTGATGATTTTAACATGTGTCCGCAAGTTATTTGTTACTTTTTCCGCTAGGATATGGAGCGTAATTCATCTTCCCTTGAGTAAGGGCCAGAATAGTGACTCACTTGTGACAAATTGAGTTCAGAAAGGGTAAAATAGTGGAGAAAACTGGCAAGTACCACTTGAACCGACATCACCAGTAATAAGTTGTGTTGCTCTCATGTACTCTGATGAGAAACAATGGGAAGGGCATTTCATCGCTGTTATACTCTTTCCCCAAATTCATAACCTCAGTGTCCCAAGTGTCAAAGTCGAGAAGACAGGGAAAGACTGACAAACTGTCACAGATTGGAGGTGAAGGAGGCATGACTATTAAATGCATGGATTGGATACTGGGACAGACCAGTAAAAGGGCATTAGTGGAAAAATTGATGAGATCAGATAAAGTTAGTAGCTTAGTGAATGGTGTTGTGCCAGTATTTCTTACTTTTGACAAGTGCACCATGGTTATGTAAGATACTGGCATTAGAGGAAGCCAGGTAAGGACATACAGCAACTTTGTTCTGTCCGTCCAGGTCTTTGTAAACCTCAAATTACTTCAAAACATAATTTTCTTAAAAAGTCCTGCTATATCATACCTCATGTCACTTTAGACATCACAAAATAAATAATGAATTAAAAAAAAAAAATAAAGGAGAAACGAAAAGTTGGGGATTTAGTTTAAAGAATATTTAACTGGTGTTCCCTGTTAAGGATTCAGCATTATCACTGCTGTGGCGTGAGTTTGATCCCTGGCCTGGGATTTTTGCATGCTGTGGGAATGGCCAAAAAATAAAAGATAAAAAAGAATATTTATTTAACATATGTCATGCTGAACAGTAAGATAATGGGCCAGATTTTTGTTAGATTCTTAGCTAGCTCAATAGGAGTCAAGCCTTGCCAGATTTTTAAGGATGACAAATAGCAAAGTCATACTTTTTCTTTGTTTGAAATGATAAGTGCATTTACAGCAGCGTATGTTGATTTCTTTCTACATTTCAAATGGAATGAAAAGCAACTTTTTATTAAAGCTCTAGGCTTTGGTTTAAATTATTTATTTTCTTTCCCCAGATATAAAGAGCTGATGCCACATGATTTGGCTAGAGCAGCGCTTCTGTAAGTATATATAATTTCATTTTAGTTCTTATTTCATTAAAAGCACTTTTCTCCCGTTTTTAGCCTTGAAATAGCATGTTTAATAGAATTTCCGTGTCTTGGATATGTTAACTTTTACATGGTGAGCAACAGCACATATTAGATTTTACAAGATTCATTTATTCTTCATTTTAGCCATATATGCGGTCTTGACAATCTCTTGGTGTGACAGTATTCTTTAATGAGTACTGTAGCTAGCTGCAGGTGTAAACAATGTAGGATTAGACCCATCAGGCTAAATACAATACATATATTTGATGATTGTCTTAGAAACTTTATTACTGTACAAGGATAGCTGAACAAATTATCCAAATACAGGTGCAGAACCTGTGTATACAGAGGATCAGCTGTATTATGCCATTTTATTTAAGGGACATGAGTATCCTTGGATTTGGTACTCCTGATGGGGTAGAGGTACCGTGTGTTTATCTAGAAAGAAGCTTAGAATGAGACCTTAAGATTCATGTGCAAACCAATAAAAATATAAAATCAGATGTGGTTACATGCGCTTGAGATGGAAGAATAATGTGCTGAGAGTCAGCATGTAAGGTGCGGTCATTCATTTTCCACTGATGCTTTGCCTTTGTGTCTTCAACCTGCCACAGGTCTTTCCTAGTTTGAAAATACTTTGAGTGGACCTTTCTTTCTATCTTGTTCTGTTTCTCTTCCTACCAGACTTTAAGAATGAATGAAAGGATTTCCTATTGTGGTTCAGCGGGTTAAAAATCCAGCTATTAAACATGAGGTTGCGGGTTTGATCCCTGGCCTTGCTCGGTGGGCTAAGGATCTGGTCACAGATGCACCTACCTCGGTGGCAGTGGTGTAGGCTGGAAGCTCCAGCTCTGATTTGACCCCTAGCCTGGGAACTGCAAAAAGAAAAAAAGAAAATTAATGAATGAAAGCAGCAGTTGCTTCTCTTTCCCTGCTATTCATGTATTCTCCTTAATCCTGTAATGATTGCTTCCATTCCCATTGCTCCAGAGTAGCTATAGTTTGGAAACCTTTTATTTATTTATTTATTTATTTATTTATTTATTTATTTTGCTTTTTAGGGCCACTCCTGCTGCATATGGAGGTTCCCAGGCTAAGGGTCCAGTCAGAGTTACAGCTGCCGGCCTACACCACAGCCACAGCAATGCAGGATCCGAGCTGCATCTGCGACCTACACCACACAGCTCATGACAACACCATATCCTTGACCCACTGAGTGAGGCCAGGGATCGGACCCGCAACCTCATGGTTCCTAGCCAGATTCTTTTCCACTGCACCATGGGTGGGAACTCCTGGAAACTTCTCTTAATAATGATTTTGTCATCACAAAATGCACCGATCTTTTCTCAGGCCTCACGGTCTGTCTTCTATAGCACTTGACACTGATGCTGTACTTGAAACTATCTTCCTTTGACTTCTTAATGTTATACCTTTATAATTTTCCTTCCATCTTCGGACTGATTATCCTCTTCTTTTTAAAAACTGAATCTCTTCCTCTTTCTCTTTTTTAAAGGCATTTTATAAGTTTCTGTCCTTAGAAGCTTTGCATTTTTCTATATTTCAGTATGCAGATGTTTATTCATACTTTTTTTTTTTTGTATTTTTAGGGCTGCACCCCATGGCATATGGAAGTTCCCAGGCTAGGGGTCCAATCGGAGCTGTAGCTGCCGGCCTACACCACAGCCACAGCAACGTGGGATCCAAGCCTCGTCTGCAACCAACACCACAGCTCACGGCAACACCGGATCCCTAACCCACTGAGCAAGGATCGAACCTGCGTCCTCATGGATGTCAGTCAGATTTGTTTCCACTGAGCCACGACGGGAACTCCTCTTTTTTTTCTTTTTAAGATGATGTAGACACGGATTTTTAGTTATTTATTCTGTTCTAGCCAGTATGGTCATGATTCTTTTTGAAGTTCAGATTGTCCCATATATAATTTGTGGGAGCTCCTTCAAGTTGGCTCCCATGTCCCATTGGTTTGTTAGCATAATATTGTTTTTTGAGTGTAATTTGTGTACAGTAAAATGCACAGATTTTTAGTATATAGTTTGAAGAATTTTTGATAAGTGTGTTCCTTGTTCCTATTTTTGATATGCTTTGAGTGCTTTCTTATTTTTGGCACAAAAAATATCAGTGAGGTTCACTTTTTACTTTGCCTGACCTGGTGTCAGTCATTTTTAAAAATGCTAATTCCTGAAGTTCCCGTTGTGGCACAGTGGGTTAATGATCTGGCTTGTCTCTGTGGAGGTGCCAGTTCGATCCCCAGCTGGGCACAGTGGATTAAGGATACAGCTTTGCTGCAGCTGTGGCGTAAGTTGCAGCTTGGATTCAGTCACTGGCCTGGGATCTTACATATGTTATGGGTGTGTCCGAAAAAGAAACAAAAAGAGCTAATTCTTTTACTAGTAAATGGCATTTAGAAACCCAAGTCTGAGTTCCAGATGTGCTCATTTCTACGGGAGTGTTACTGCTAGTCTCTATCAGTGAGCAGGATTAGAAAAATTATATTATTTAAATTATGTGTTTAGGAGTTCCCGTCGTGGTGCAGTGGTTAACGAATTCAACTAGGAACCACGAGGTTGCGGGTTCAATCCCTGGTCTCACTCAGTGGGTTAAGGATCCGGCATTGCTGTGAGCTGTGGTGTAGTTTGCAGATGAGGCTCGGATCCCGCGTTGCTGTGGCTCTGGTGTAGGCCGGCAGCCACAGCTCCGATTAGACCCCTAGCCTGGAACCTCCATATGCCACGGTTGTGGCCATAGAAAAGGCGAAAAAAAAAAAAGACCAAAAAAAATCATGTGTTTATATTGATATTTAAGATTTAATCATGTGGGATTTTATTTCCTCTCTTTAATTTTCTATTTGTTTGTCTTTTTTTTTTTACTGAAAACATTGGTTTACGTATCTGTTTTATCATATTCCAAATTATTTTTTCTTTTGTTTTTTATTGGGATATAGTTACAATATTATATTAGTTTCAGGTGTACAACATGGTGATTCAAAATTTTTATAGAATATATTCTAATTTTTTTTAATTATTCCTATTTAACTTCTCATTGCCAATAGAGCATCACCTTTTGACTTTGTAAATCATTTGTCATTTCTTTGACATGGTGCTGCATGTTTATCAAATTAAGGAAAAGATACAGTCTTTACTCCTTTAAATTCAAGGTTAACCTTTTTAAAGAACTGTATTGTTTTATGTGATGATCTGTGACATTATTTTGAATGTGTAAAATGTTTCTTTGCTTTGGATTTCCGCTCTCAGGGGTTTGTTGCATCGGACCAGTGTCCCAAAGGACGTTGTTGATTATCTTGTCTTTGGCACAGTTATACAGGAAGTGAAAACAAGCAATGTGGCTAGAGAGGTGAGTTAAACAAACCGTATATTGTTTAAAGAGATTTATAGGAGGATCTACTTAAATTTTAATTAATAAAATTTGTTCTTTAAATCTGTTAAAATTTGTTGAAGTTACATTTGACTTAAAATGTGATTTTATTGCTTGAATTATTTTGTATTTAAAAGAACTATAGGAGTCCCTTAATGGCTCAGCAGGTTAGCAGTCTGGCTATGTCAGAGCCGTGGGTTTGGTCCCTGATTTGGGAATTTCTGCATGCTGTGGGTGCAGCCAAAATAAATCAAATAAATTTTAAAAATAAAAGAATTATACTGTAAATCAAATGACATACACTGTATTTATACTGTATTTATACTATACACTAAATCACAGCAGTTATTTGAGCTGGTTTGGGTTATGTTCATTTGTTTTTCTTTTAGGAAAATAGATATTATGGCAAAGCATGGCTGATGTGACTTTTAGTAATGTTAGGTATCATGGCCTCTTAATTAACTTAAAATTCCAACACTTTGCAAAGAACTTATTTCATAGTATGGTTTTTGTTAGAGGTAGCTGTGCTTATTCATTTGTTTCCGTTGACTAGATGACACATAGGGCGGGGTTTTTTTAAAAGCTATTTCACAGGAGTTTACTTTTACCCTACTTGGCAAAGCTCCATGTAGTGTTTATTGGACAAACGAGATAATCACAGGCCTTGGAACTTCTGTGGCATGTCGTCCAGGCATTTCGTAATGAATAGTCCAAACACATTTTCTGGGCTTTATTTCAATTTGAAAGTGACTGGATAAAGTTAGCTCCAGAGCACAGAGACAAGTTTGTGCTTGTCATGTTATGGTGTTCAGTATAGTTGGAAGAGCAGTAACGTCCATAACTTCAGCTAAGAGAAGGGAAAATGAGCAGGATTGAAAGTATTTGTTTTCTCCCATGTTTTTTCACTTATCAGTAAACGTTAAAACTGCTGAAGCCCTAGTGTTACAGGTGTTACAGGAGTTCACAAAAATCAACCACTGCGTGTTGTTAGGGAGGCAGGAAAGAAGAACAAGAAGGCTTTTACCCCTCCTGTTTTTTTTGTTTTATCTTGAGCCTTTACACTTCTAAATGTATTGAATACGGCAATTTTAGGAGTATATCAGTTATTCGTAATACATTTTTAAACTTTCATTATCTGAAAAAAAGTGACTCTTAGATGAGCACTTAAAAAATAAATATTAAATCTGTTTAAATTTTCCATTTCTATTCTATCCCAACACTTAAAGCCATGATGGTTTTTTTTTTTCTGATTTTTTTCGGAAAAAAATCTTAGCTTTTGATTGACATGACTCACTTGTGGTTCAGGCAGTTTTCCAGAATTTCATCGACTTGCACTCCTTATATTTGGCATGTTTTCCAACTCAGTTTTGCAGTGAATCTGCAGTGTCCCATCTAAAGTACCAGGCATCAGGGCAGAGACAAATACTAATACTAAATTTTAATTGAGGAGCTGTGCTATAAGAATGTCTCTCTAAAGTTGTCTGTAACCTAAAAGCTATCATTACTTGGAGCTAGAGAATTTTTTAAGAATTTGTTGTCTGTGTTGATAACATAATGATGGAATCCTGAAAGGCTTCTGGTGCTGAATTCCCAGGAACCTGACTTTACTGAAAGGCCTTAGCATATTTCCCTGCTCTCCAGCTTCACTAAGAGGCATCTTCCTCCTTTCTCCTCTTTGTACTTCCAGGAGCATAAGCTTTGCCGGGAGAGCCACTTAGACTTTAAATAGAAGCATATGGACAAGGTTCACTAGCAGCCACTTCTATTTAAAGTTCCTTCAGGCCTGAGAGTCAGCTGGGGCCAAGGATGTGGCACACGCTACCAAGGGCCTCGTGAGGATCAGGCTATTGTGACCTGAGTGCCCTTTACACCTGCCCCACTGGGAAGTTCTCCCCAGCCCCCGAGACTTGCCTCTATTTTCCTTTTGGGTTGGTTTACACTGAGAGGCTGATGTGCAATTGCCGGGGGACAGTTTTCAGCAAAGTGTGTTGAACGTTTTGTATCAGGCCTACCTAGAAAGACCAGTAGGGCCGTGTTGCAGGAACACTTGTAACACATTTCTGTTTTTATAGATTGTGGCACATAGTGGTAAATGTGGTAAATAGTACAAGTCGTGTACGTATGAAGCTAAAAATCAATTAAGAAGCATTGAATCCCTTTCATTTCAGCTTTGGAAACGTTTATAGTAGATCTTATATTCTGAGGGTAGTTAAATAGTTTCAGAAAAAAGCCACGGAAAATAAATTCCCCTGAAGAGAACCAGAATTTCCCAGTGAATGGTGGTAGAGGGGACATGGAGTATTGAGAGCTCTGTTTTTATTTATTTATTTGGCTGCACCTGTGGCACCTGAGCGTTCCTGGGCCAGGTATCAAATCCACACTACAGCAGCAACCTGAGCCACTGCAGTGACAACCCTGGATCCTTAACCTGCTGTGCGGAGAGCTTTGTTTTAAAGTGAAACTTTGATTTAATGAAAGTATTTTTTTTTTTAACTGATGCATGAATTCTTTACACATGCAAAAATGGAATCAGGCATTTATTTTTTTGGCAGCATAATTTCCTCATTAAAAGTATAATAATGAATGTTCTCATTTCATTTTTCTTTCTTTTTTTGTCTTTTTAGGGCCCCACCCCCAGCATATGGAAGTCCCGGGCTAGGGGTCGAATTGGAGCTACAGCTGCTGGCCTATACCACAGCCACAGCAATGCCAGATCCGAGCTGTGTCTGAGACCTACACCACAGCCCATGGCAATAGCAGGTCCTTAACCCACTGATCGAGGCCAGGGATCAAACCCAAATCCTCATGGATAGTAGTCAGGTTCGTTACTGCTGAGCCACAATGGAAACTCCCTCTCATTTCGTTTTTGACTTTTGCTGTGCCATGGTAATAGGGGCCATATTTGCAAGATTAATGAAGGGCCTTAGTTTTTCTCAAGACTCATCAAATTATTCTCTTTTGAGCACCTGGTGTGTCATTCATCCTGACCGGTTTCCTCTTTTCCTCTTGTTAACTGGTGCACTCACCTGTGGTCCAGGTGGTTTTCCAGATTTTCTTTCATTGACTTGAAGCCCTCCATATTTGGCATGTTCTCCACTTTATATTTGCTCTGAGTCTGCAGAGTGCCGTTAAAGTATCAGGCAGTCAGGGTAGCGATGAATGAAGAGCCAAATGTAGAGCAGGCAGGGACCTGTGTGGGAATCTCGTCGTGAGTGGGCAATTCTTTAGAAATTATTTTCGTGTTTGATGAGTTCTGCTTTACTACTGAGCCTTTTAACTGTAGGAACATAGGTATGAGGAACCCACCCCGTGATGTATTTCCAAAAGAGAGCTAACATGTATCTTCTGTTTTCAGAAAAACATACCTGTGGTCTCCTTTAAGTTAATTTGAAAATGTAAACAAGTTAATATCAAATTATATACTGATATCCTTGAAGGCTCTGAGAAAAGCATTGCTAAGAAATGAGGCAGGATACAAGAGTCTCGTAGGCTTTCATATAGCACATAGAAAACGGCCGCAAGGACTTTGGCAGAGTGCTTATCAATTAATGGCTAGATGAAAAATTAGTAAACCATTTCTATGATGGGCTTAATTTTATTTTAAATATTATTCTGTGGAATGTTAAGCTCGAATCCTTCCTATTTTATCATAGAGTGAAGTACTGCTTAAAGCATCACTTACGTGTAGCCCTTCCTTTATTTTTTTATTTTTTTTGTCTTTTTGCGTTTTCTTGGGCCGCTCCCGTGGCATATGGAGGTTCCCAGGCCAGGGGTCGAATCAGAGCTGTAGCCACCGGCCTACGCCAGAGCCACAGCAACGCGGGATCCGAGCCGCGTCTGCAACCTACACCACAGCTCACGGCAACGCTGGATCCTTAACCCACTGAGCAAGGGCAGGGACCGAACCTGTAACCTGGTGGTTCCTAGTCGGATTCGTTAACCACTGCGCCACGACGGGAACTCCATGTAGCCCTTCCTTTATAAGTGATCATTTCATTCACTGTGTTTCCTGAAGGCTGCCCTTGGAGCTGGCTTCTCTGACAAGACTCCTGCCCACACTGTCACCATGGCTTGCATCTCTTCCAACCAAGCCATGACCACAGGTATGTTTTTCTGAAAACAGAAGATACATGTTGGCTCTCTTTTGTCTTTTATGTGATCATTAAAGACTGCTCTTCACAGAAATAAATGATCTCTGAATTTGTGTGTTTCAAAAAAATAAAGTAACATTTAAATTTTTTTTTTTTGACAGTAGTTCTCAACCTTTTTCTTGTTCTCCCTACCTGAGGAATGCAACTATTCCTTTAGTTTCTCTGGCAGTAATGTGGCTGGCTGTGGCAGGGATTATCAACTGGAGGGGTGCTTCTGGATTTGAGGCACAAAGAAATTTGTAACTTGCTAGGTTTTAAAGTTAGGTGATTCTAATATGATCCGCCCTGCGGAGGTTGTGACCTTCCTCCTTCCGCCATCGCCACAATGTTGAGTCACTGCTTTATTTATTTATTTTGTTTGTTTTGTCTTTTTGCCTTTTCTAGGGCTGCTCCCATGGCATATGGAGGTTCCCAGGCTAGGGGTCTAATCAGAGCTGTAGCCACCAGCTGTGTCTAATCAGAGACACAGCAACACAGGATCTGAGCCGCCTTTGTGACCTACACCACAGCTCACGGCAATGCTTGATCCTCAACCCACTGAGCAAGGCCAGGGATCGAACCCGCAACCTCATGGTTCCTAGTCGGATTCATTAACCACTGAGCCATGACAGGAACTCCCTGAATCACTGCTTTAGATGGTGCAACTCTTTCCTCTGCTTTCTCCCTACATCTTGACATTCTTCAGTTAGTTACAAATTCTCCTAACAAACTTAGCAGATCTCTGGGACATTTTGCAGTATTGGCTCTTATTGTGAAAAGACAGGAAACCTGAAATACATCATAATCACATGGTATCTTCGTAACATCAAGGCCAGGTTGGCCAGTCCACCTCAGACGTGGCAGGGAATGAAGCCAGAGGCAGTGACGGGGGCATCCTCCACCCCCCGCAGCTTGTGAACACTTTCAGTTAGAGCGACATATACTTGCCAGTGGCCAGGAAGAGGGAAGGGGGCTGCCTCACATCTGACAGCTAGAATTTCTCTAGCTTATGCTAGAAATTGAAATTCTCTTTTTATGTGAAAAAAATCACTATGGAAGCTAAAGCTGGGAGCCTATAAAATATGCCCAAAGTTCCAGTTTAGAAACTGATTTGAGAGTTGGTTCAGTGGATACTTCTAGAAGTTGATGTCCATATAGCCTGAAAGAAACTTGATTTTTTCTAATGCATTGAATGTATTTTTAGCCATGTAAAAAATTTGTCCAGAGTTCCTGTCGTGGCTCAGCAGAAACAAATCTGACTAGTATCCATGGAGATGTAGGTTCGAACCCTGGCCTTGCTCAGTGGGTTAAGGATCCTGTGTTGCTGTGGCTGAGGTGTAGGCTGCCAGCTACAACTCCGATTCGACCCCGAGCCTGGGAACCTCCAAATGCCGCAGGTGCGGCCCTCAAAAGACCCCCCCCCCAAAAATTTATCCTAGATTTGTGTTTGCCAAGGGGAAAGAGGGAGGGGGGTGGGGTGGACTGCGAGTTCGGGGTTAGTAGATACAAACTACTACATTTAGAATGGCTAAGCAGCAAGATCCTACTGCATAGCACAGGGGACTGTATCCGTCTCTTGGGATAGACCATGATGGAAGATAATATAAAAAAAGGCATATATTGGAGTTCCTGTCGTGGTGCAGTGGTTAACGAATCCGACTAGGAACCATGAGGTTGCGGGTTCGACCCCTGCCCTTGCTCAGTGGGTTTATGATCCGGTGTTGCCGTGAGCTGTGGTGTAGGTTGCAGACTCGGCTGGGATCCCGAGTTGCTGTGGCTCTGGCGGAGGCCAGTGGCTGCAGCTCCGATTCGACCCCTATCCTGGGAACCTCCATATGCTGCGGGAGTGGCCCAAGAAATGGCAAAAAGATTAAAAAAAAGAAAAGAAAAGAAAAGGAATGTATATATATGTATATATGATTGGGTCAGTTTGCTATACAGCAGAAATTGGCACAACATTGTAAATGAATTATACTTTAATTTAAAAAAATTATCCTAATCCCTCTAAAAAGATAAAAACTTTAATGACAGATATACAGTGCTAATAACAATCATACAGTTTTTAGGCGCTCCCCTTGAGGCTCAGTGGTTAACAAACCTGACTAGGATCCATGAGGACTCAGGTTCTATCCCTGACCTCACTCAGTGGGTTAAGGATCTGGCACTGCCATGAGCTGTGGTGTAGGTCACAGACATGGCTCGGATCCCGTGTGGCTGTGACTGTGGCGTGGGTCGGCGGCTACAGCTCCGATTTGACCCTAGCCTCCATATGCTGTGGGTGCAGCCCTAAAAAGACCAAAAAAAACCCAAAAAACAAAAACAAAACCAAGTAAGTTTTTAAATAAGGAAGCTTAAATTAAAAAAAAAAAAAAACCAAGCCGCTTAAATTACCAATGGCCTATTAATTTCTCCAGAATATACTCATGTACGTGTGACCTGTGCCCTCTAGGTGTCAGCCTGATCGCTTCCGGCCAGTTTGATGTGGTTGTGGCAGGTGGTGTAGAGTTAATGTCCGATGTCCCTATTCGCCATTCAAGGAAAATGAGGAAAATGATGCTTGATCTCAATAAGGCCAAGACTCTGGGTCAGCGACTGTCTTTAATCTCTAAATTCAGATTGAATTTCCTATCACCTGAGGTAAGACTTGTGAATGCTTATTACGTAAAGACTCATTGTTTCCAAAGCATCCCACTGCAGAGGCTTAGAATTAGGTTAAAACAGCCTGGGTTCTGTTATGCTCTAATAGTTGCAGATTCGGTTAGTTCCAGGGAGAGGTTAATTATTTGGTCAAGATGGGGGGAAAAACAGGAATAGTGGTTAGAAGATTTGAATGTGTAAGCCCTTTTTCGAGATGCCCCTTTCACAAAGAGCTTCCCTTGTCTTGGCCTTGATTGATGGTAGCCCTAGGTGTGGTATATTACCTGATAACAGTGTCCCTGGTCCCGAATGTCTCCTTTCCTAGCTCCCTGCAGTGGCCGAGTTCTCCACCAGTGAGACCATGGGCCACTCTGCAGACCGACTGGCTGCTGCCTTTGCTGTTTCTCGGCTGGAGCAGGATGAGTACGCGCTGCGCTCACACAGCCTGGCCAAGAAGGCACAGGATGAAGGACTTCTTTCTGATGTTGTGCCTTTCAAAGTCCCAGGTAAAACAGTTCGCTCAGCTTTGTAAAGGGAAATGCTCCATGATATTCGTTAGGGAATTCTGAATTTCTCCTAAAACTCCAGAAACCCCACATGACTTTTCAGTAAACATGCTAGTTCTTGTTGCAAAATACTCAGCCTTTATTCTTAAACATGGACTCAAGTTTCAATTTATGTTGTAACAATAGGTAAACATTTTAAAAAGAGAAATCTTTATAGGCCTCCTTTAGATCTTACAAATGCATTTTAGTTCTTATGTGCATGCCTATTTTTCTCTTTTTTCTTTCATAACTGAGATTTCATTGGTTGTTTTGAGGGTCAGTACACAGACATTTCAGTTTGTACACAATCTTAACATATGTACCAAAAATCTAAAAAAAATCATATGATTCTTTTCTCAACAGTTATTCCAGTGACTTTACAGCTTAACATCTGGAGGCAATTTTTCCTTTCCAGGATATCAAGTACCAATATCTTCAAATGTTGATAATGCTATTATAAGTCTGACTAATTCACAATTTAATATCATATACACTACATACTCAAATGTTCAGTCTTTCATAGCACATTAACAAAATTACTAGGAAAACTGGACTACCACGACCAAAGGTGTTACAGAGTGCACAAAATTCTGACAAGGAGAGCCAAGGTCAAGGTTGGTCTGCTTTAGGAAGCAGTTCTACTAAAAACAACATGGGAAGAGAAGTAATTTCAAGTGTTCAAGACGTTAAATGCACAACTGACTCCAAATTGCCATTTGGTACGCTTTGTATTATAGGCTATAAAAGCTTCCCTATCTATGGAATGTTAAGCTGACACCCAAGACAATCAAAGCCTCCCACATTCAATATCCCACTATTTTCTGGTTGTACCAAAAAATAAACAGCCAGCAAATGATTTCACCTCTTAAAAAAAAAAGCATCCCCCCAAAAATAGCAAAAAGACAAAAAAAAAAGTTCCCATCGTGGCGCAGTGGTTAACGAATCCGACTAGGAACCATGAGGTTGCGGGTTCGGTCCCTGCCCCTGCTCAGTGGGTTAAGGATCCAGCGTTGCCATGAGCTGTGGTGTAGGTTGCAGACACGGCTCGGATCCTGTGTTGCTGTGGCTCTGGCGTAGGCCGGCGGCTACAGCTCCCATTAGACCCCTAGCCTGGGAACCTCCATATGCCACGGGAGTGGCCCAAAAAAATAGCAAAAAAGACCAAAAAAAAAAAAAAGCATTTACACTTAAAAAATGGGATGAGGTGGGATTCCCTCCTTCTTAAAAATGTTTCTAGAGCTACTAAAAAACTTGCATTTACAAAATAGTTGATAAAACTATTCCTCTGGATTATACAAGAAGGGACACAGGAACCAGTGACAGGACTGGCCCTGAGGTGTTAATCAGAGTTGGCTTCTTTCCTGCTTCATCAGAGGATGGGCTCTCCTCGTTTTTAGCTTCTCTGTTTTCTGCAGGCAGATCTTTCGTCTCTTGCTTGGTCACTTCGGCCTGTTTTCTCTTTGCTCCCCTTTTCCCTTTAGTTTGTACTTTTTTGTCTGAAGCGTTATCCTTTCCTATCCTATCCTTTTGTGGCTTCGTTTCCACTTTTGCAGGAGCAGGTTTAGCTGACAACCTCGCCGATCTCCTCTTGGGCTCCTCTGCTGCCGCCCCTCTGCGGAGCTGACCTTCCTCTTGGGCATCGTGGTGGCGGGGCGGGCGCCTGCCCGGTGCCTGCGGTCCGAGGCGCGCCCAGAGCCTTCGCGGAACTGGGCTGCCTGGCCGCTGCTGCTCCTCCCGCCACCGGAACTGCTGGGACCCGCGGCGGGGGCGGTGGGAGGACCCGCATGCCTATTTTTAAAATTCTTCATTCATATGTCTTCTGTATAGAAGAGCCGAATGTGAATATCTTAAGAAAATAGGGTGTCCTTTTTATGCTAAGTCATTTAGATTGTTTCCCAAATGTTTTAAGAGTTTACTTTCCAATTTGATAATATCTTGATAACTATAAAAGGCTTTCTTTTTAGTGAATAGGTATGGTTTCCGTTTTACTTGTTCTTTAGGTTTTAAATCATATTTCTCTAGAGAAGATATATAATGCTTGCTTTTCCTTAGAGTTAAAAAGTTCATGTTCTTATAGGAAAAGATACAGTTACTCAAGATAATGGCATTCGTCCTTCCTCCCTGGAGCAGATGGCCAAACTAAAACCTGCATTCATCAAGCCCTATGGCACAGTAACAGCTGCAAATTCTTCATTCCTGGTAACTATTGTATACTATATGTGTTTACTAGTGACTTAAAAATTTGGATAGTCCCAGTAGAAAAGCTTAAAATGGTATTTGTGTATATTATGAATAGATGCTTAAAAAAGTATAGTTACTCATTGCAAAGATAATGTTAAAATAGAATCATAGGTTTTTGTTTTTGGTTTTTTTTGTTTTTGGTTTTTGTCTTTTTGCCTTTTCTAGGGCTGCTTCTGTTGCACATGGAGATTCCCAGGCTACGGGTCGAATCAGAGCTGTAGCCACCGGCCTACGCCAGAGCCACAGCAACATCAGATCCGAGCCACGTCCGCAACCTACACCACAGCTCACGACAACACCGGATCCTTAACCCACTGAGCAGGGCCAGGGATCGAACCTGCAACCTCATGGCTCCTAGTCGGATTCGTTAACCACTGCACCACAATGGGAACTCCAGAATCATAGTTTTTAAAGTCCTAGAAGTCACCTGATTCAGTCACCACTCTGATAGAAAAGGTGTCCTCTTCAGGCTCTTCACCTTAAAAAAACTGCCTGTGCTCAGCGCTGGAGTTAAGTAAAAACGGTTGGTTGTAATATAGTGAACCCAGGAAGACCATGGTGCTTCTGTTCTCAGCTGTCTGTTATTTCTTCTCCTGTCAAGGTTTTGCTTGTTATAGTCTATAAATAGAAGAAAATCACCTAGAAGCCATAGGCAGGAAATAGCTGAGAAACACTCCAGAAAATGTAAAATTAAATTAGTACATAAGATATTTCTTGAGATTGTTTTATACATAAAATTCCTCCTATTCTGTACTGAAAGCAAAAGACTTAGTTTATTATGAGTACATATTTCTAGAATTACCTACTCTCATCTATTTTGATAATTTTGGTACTTTTTTTTTTAATTTTGGTACTTTTTGAATAGTCTATTTTATCCTCATCCTCCCCCAAATGGGTGAGTGTGTGTGTGAAAATTATAACTTGGTGGACAAAATGAAAAGGTTTTATTATATAGAATCACTGTATAAGTATCATTAGTTGGTAAATTTAGGTGGCTATAGAAAGACTGCAGAATTTAACATTTTTGTTCTGGTTAACATTTCAGACCGATGGTGCATCCGCAGTGCTAATTATGGCAGAGGAAAAAGCTCTGGCCATGGGTTACAAGCCGAAGGCATATCTGAGGTAAGGTAAATGTTCACCTACCTTCTGGTTTCTTTATTTTAGTGCTAGAACTAACCCCTCTCTATTTTTCACCTAGGGATTTCACATACGTGTCTCAGGATCCGAAAGATCAGCTTTTACTCGGGTAGGTAGCAATGTTTATCTGTGTATTATAATTTTAAAATGCAGATATCCACATTTATTAAATGGATTTTATTTTATTTTATTTATTTATTTTGCTTTTTAGGGCCTCACCCATGGCATATGGAAGTTTCCAGGCTAGGGGTCAAGTCAAAGCTACGCAGCCTATGCCAGAGCCACAACAACTCAGGATCGGAGCCGTGTCTGCAACCTACACCACAGCTCACGGCAGCGCTGGATCCCCAACCCACTGAGCGAGGCCAGGGTTCAAACCCACATCCTCATGGATATTAGTTTGGTTCATTTCGTCTGCGCCACAACGGAACTCCTATTAAATGGATTTTAAAGTACGTTAAGGAGTTCCCTGGTGGCCTAGCACTTAAGGACCTGGCATGACCACTGCTGTGGCACAGGTTCGATCTCCAGCTTGGGAACTTATGCATGCTACAGGTGTGGCCACAGAGAAAAAAAAAGTATGTTAAGCTCTGAGTTCATAACTGGTTTGTGAGTTGGAATTTTTAAAATAATAGTAATCCTTTATGTTGGTTTATCATTTTATAGTTTGGGATTATTTTCTACTTTTCCGTATACGTTCCTACTTAAAATATATATACAACTTTGAATTTTTTTTACATCTAGATGTCATAAGCATTTTTTCATATTGCTGCATACTCTGCTACACCATCTTCAGAATAGCTTTTTATAAAAGCCTCCTTATATTTAGACTCCTCTCCCTCCCTCATAAGACTAACCTCCCTAGCCTCCATTATATCCCATAACGAGGCACGCCCCTTCTTAGGTTCTGCCCTTTGACCTCTGTGTTCTTCTAGCTCTTCACATTATTAATTTGTCCTTCTCTTTTATTGTTTACTTGCTTATTATCTGCTTCTCTGAGTCCGGAATATTAACTGCCAAGGGCAGAGGCCATATCTGTTCAATTCACTATTGTTATCACCAACATTTAATATTTGCACAGTAGAATCAGTGAATGAGTGAAGGACATTCTAATAATTATGTAAAATTCAACTTGGGGAATATGAAGGAGCTCTTAGGTTAAAAATTAAAGTTTTAACATTATATCACTTGTGTTTTCTTTTCAGACCGACATATGCTACACCAAAAGTTCTAGAAAAGGCAGGATTAACGATGAATGATATTGATGCTTTTGAATTTCACGAAGCTTTCTCAGTAAGTCACTTTAAAGGCCCACATCAGAGTTCCTCTGTGGCTCAGTGGTTCAAGGACCCAGCATCTTCACCGCAGCAGCTTTGGTCGTTGCTGTGGTATGGGTTAAATCCTTGGCCCGGGAACTCTGATATGCTGCAGGTGTGGCCAAAAAAGGGCAACTGTCAAAGGACTGTGGTCATATAAGGCAACCTGAGTGTGGAGCTCTGTCTTTGAAGTGTGGACTTGCACGGCTGGGAAGGGCATGATGGCAGGGCTCTAAGGCCTCTGTGGAAAAACATCTTTTGAAGCTGTCTCCTAGAGGCTTTTCAAAAGTACTGGCTGGATTGTTTCATTAGGAAATTTTCACTCAAAACTGACTTAAAGATTTGCCTAGCTTTAGAATTAGACAAACTCATGTGTCAAAGAAAGCCTCAAGGGGCATTCCTCACAAGATGCTTATTGAGTTATTTTCCCTTCTAGGGTCAGATTTTGGCTAATTTGAAAGCCATGGATTCTGACTGGTTTGCCCAAAACTACATGGGTAGAAAGGCCAAGGTAAGTTTCTGACTACAAATTTGCTTGAATTTTCAAAGCTCTTTAATATTTGGAGCTTTGTCACCTGCTAATAAAAAATATGAATAGAAAGCTTGTTCTTATGAAGAATGTTGTGTTTCATTACATATAAATAAATATATATATTTCTTTGTTGAAAAATAGCTCCTGGAAATTCTTTAGAAAAAATAAAAGCAAGATTTTCAATAAAGTTGTCTTTTGTTTATCTACTCTGACAGTGGGTGAAAAGTAAATGGACCTCTTACCTTTAGAATTGATGTAGAATTTCTTTCTTTTGCAGTAAAATAACTTGTGATGTATCTTAACTTAGTTATTTCCCTCTATTGCTGTTAATTCCTGTTCTAAGAGCCTGGACTGATTCTTTTTTTTTTTTTTTTTTTGGTCTTTTTAGGGCTGCACCCGAGGTATATGGAGGTTCCTAGGCTAGGGGTCTAATCAGAGCTGTAGCCGCCGGCCTACACCACAGCCATGGCAACACCAGATCCAAACCACGCCTGCGACCTACACCACAGCTCACGGCAACGTCTGAAGCTTAACCCACTGAGCGAGGCCGGGGATCAAACCTGAGTCCTCATGGATGCTAGTCAGATTCGTTTCCACTGAGCCACGCCTGGAACCCCTGGTTCTTATCTTAAGTCAACCGGTCTTTATTTTTGTGTCTTTTTTTGTGGGAGCCAGGTTGGATCACCTCCTTTGGAGAAGTTTAACAACTGGGGTGGATCACTGTCCCTGGGACACCCGTTCGGAGCCACTGGCTGTCGGTTGGTCATGGCAGCTGCCAACAGATTACGGAAAGAAGGAGGCCAGTATGGTTTAGTTGCTGCCTGTGCAGCTGGAGGGCAGGTATGTCACAGACACTACTACACAGGAGCTTCCAGAAAAGCATTTTCTTGGAAACAAAACAAACTTATCCAAGAATGTTTGATTTCACTTAGTTTGAAACAGTCTTAGAGCAGTCTTTCTGATGGCAGACAGCTGGAAAAAAAGCAGCCCATTTTTGGGAGGCGGTACAGCTTTAATTCTGATAGTACTTTGAAAGGAAGGTGCTATTTAAACCCAAGCTATTTTTTTCCCCTAAAATAATGTGTACATAATTTGTTTATAAAAGTAATACATATTTATGATGAAAGTTATGAAAAATACAAAAAATATGTAGAAAAAAATTAGAATCATCTGTAATCCCCTCATCAGACACTGTCCTGATTCGCACCTGGATATATTTTCTTCTTTACTAACAAAATTTCATTCATTTATCTAGTCACCATGAAATCTTAGCTATAAAATCCCTCCAAGAGATAAACTGTCTTTCTTGAGAAATGAACTGTACCTTAGCAGAGAATTAATTTACCTCTGGATAACTTATTGCTATTTAGCTAGGGGAAATTGTTTTCCTACAGATTTTGTTCTTCTATCAGCTCTACTTGCATTACAGTTTATTGTGGGAATAAAATCCAAAAGGAAAGCTGGCTGTAGTCTTTTTTTTTTTTTTTTTTAACCCTAATGGAAACAGATTTTGATTTTTCTCCAGATTACAGAGACTTTTCTGTTGCTAATCAAGATGAATAAGTAAGATATGTAAAAGTATAAACATCTTCCATTTAAAAGCCTTTATTTAGGCTTTTCCTCGGAGACTTTGAAGAAGCAAGGGGTCACTTATTTTTAGGTTGGAACATTTTAGACTTCACGATGAAAAGCCTTTTGTACTCTGTGTAGTTTTGTTTACAGAAGACTGTGGTCAATCAAGACCTGAGCACTGCTCCCCCTTCTGTGAGAAGCTTAAATGAAGGAGATGCCTGGGGTGCAGCACTGGGCCTCGTGCATAGTCCTCAGAGGTTACTGTCCTTGGATTTTGACTGCTTGTTCCCTAATTTTTTTTTTTAAATCTAGCACAGAGAGTATAAATAACATAATACTAGATGCTTTTGTGGATGAACAAAGAATGAGACCCAGTATCACTGCTTTCTTCCACAAGTTTACAGTCTCATGAGGAGGGAGCTGATGCATCCTGGAGACTAGATTAAACTTGGCATTGTCTCATCCAGGGCCAAATGAGTGCCACAAACATGATTAGATCAGAGGAGGAATCCCTCTTCGTGGACCTGGAGCAGTATTTCTCAGCTTTGGCGCTAGTAACATTTTGGGCCAGATGATTCTTTCTCGGTGGGGGAGAGGTTGTGCCGTGTGTTGTAGGATATTTAACAGGGTCTCTACCCACTAGATACAATTAGAAGACCACTCCCCCCCCACCCCCCCTTGCCATATACCCCCATTTGGGACACCCAGAAATTGCTAAACGTCCTGTGGTGAGGGTCGGGAGCAAAATCACCCCCCGTAGAGGACCACAGATCTCGAGCAGTATAAAGGATTTGGAACATGAAAACAGGTTTAAATAAAACAGGAGAAAAAAATGTTCTACCTTTTTAGGGGTCCTTCTAGGACAACCCAAGTCAGGCAAGCCTTCCCATCCCTGTCGTTTTGTTTTCTTGTGCCGGTTTCAAGATCCCGAACAGTTTGTTCTCAACTACAGTGTGTACTAGATTGAGGATGGAGACCATGTAGCAAGTCTTTGTGCTCACACCATGTTCATCTCGGTGCCTTGTAAATAATAGCTGCTTAATAAATATTTGTGGGGATTGAACTGAATCTAGAAGCAGGGAGATTAGTTAGGCTATTAACTAGTTTGATAGCAGTCCAAAAGTTAGAATGACTATGATTATCGGGTGGGATTGAGACTCGTGGAATTGTTCATGTCTATACTAGGTATAAACGAGGGAGATGATTAGTACGTGGCACTGTGTGTAGTGCTAGGGAGGGATTTTCTGCCTTTTGCTTTTCTGGGACTTGAGGTCATCTTCTTTACCTCTACGGAGTAATAAAGAGGAGAACAGGTTCCAAATCCTGGTCCTGCTGCTTAAGAGCTTTGTGGATTTGGATGAGTAACTTAACCTCTCAAAGCCTCAGTTTTCTCATCCAAAAGAGAGAAAAAACTGATGTTGGCATTCACTGTAACATGTATATTTTTATACAGCTAAAAATGCCCCCGTGGCTTATTTTAATAGCAGCCACTTAAGGAGCATCTACTAGGAATCAGACTCTGCTAGACAGACTCTGATACATACGTGTACACATATATACATGAGTGAATGTATATACATGTGCACATTGTATGCTCTCTAACTTAATGCTCAGAAAACACTATGAAGTGGCACCATGAGTCCCATTTTCTAGAGCAGGTTGAGGTTCAGTGTGGCTAATAACTTTACCGAGATCACACAGTGTTGGAATGAATGACAGCCAGAATTAAATTCCCAACCCTATGCTTGCCCCATTGTCCTCTGCTGCCTCCATACTGGCAGGAGGCATTGCCTTTCATTGCTCTAATGAACTTTTTTTTCCTTTACAGGGCCATGCTATGATTGTGGAAGCCTATCCAAAGTGATAGATCAAGGAGAGGTGACCTGGAGTTTCTGTGCAACACTCACCCAGGCAATGCCATTTCAATGCATCATTCAGTGACATGTCTAGTTTCTAGCTCCTCTTAGGAAAACAAAATTTGTGGCCTTCTGTTAAATACTTTGCAATTATGCCTTGCTGGTGTTCTGAGCTTTCCAGTAATCATGGCTTACTACTCTTTCAGGAGTTTCTTAGTTACTAGAATCTCTCACAGTGAGAAGTTTAAACAGTTGTCTCTATTTTCTTTAAAGACTGAATGAGTGGATGTAATCTGGGAAAGAGGTGAGCTGAAATTTGGAGTCATCTTTGTAGCATTTGAAAATTATATAACGCATTCCTATTTGTGACCTAAAGATAAATGTTTTCTATAAAATACAAACCAATGTGCCTAAATTAACTTCGTTATGGAAAGAATTCAGAACCTAAACATCACTGAAAACTTATGGTAAATGTTTAGATATATACACACCATACTGGTTAACCTTAATAAAGTGGAGAAGTATTAGAGAACTGTTCGCCTTATGTTTTGTTAGAGATTAAAGGTGGTTGTTTTTTAGAGGTTAAAGCTAAAGAGATGGGCTTAGGAACGGACTTTTGCCTTTGATTACTCATTTGTAACTTCTAACCATCTGAGTCAACCATGAGGCTGCTAAGAACATAAAGAAGCTCCTGCTTTAGAATACCGCTGTGCCTCCGGTCCCTGCCAACCCATTGTCCAAGTGACCTACATTTATTTCACTGTCTGGAGATGCTTCTATTTACCAGGTATAATGAAGTGTAAAGAAATATTAAAAATTCGATCAACACAGTAGAAACCCTCTCAGTTTTTTGACAACCTGACTGCATCAAATAGCATGTATGCTGGTACTTTAAAGAAGCAAAAGTCTCAGTTACAACCATTTATGTGAATATTGTTTAGGTCTGTGAAAGCTACTGGCATTCAGAATCATCCTATAGGAGTTCCCGTTGTGGCTTAGCAGTAACAAACCCAACTAATATCCATGAGGACTCGAGTTCAATCCTTAGCCCTGCTCAGTGGGTCAAAGGATCAGGCATTGCTGTGGGCTTGGTGTAGGCTGCAGATGCAGCTTGGATCTGGCGTTGCATATTTATCATATAGGCCAGCAGCTGCAGCTCTGATTCAAACCCTAGGAATCAAAGGGTTGAACCCTAGGTTCAAACTGGGAACCTCTATATGCTGCAGGCGTGGCCCTAAAAAGAAAAAAAAAAAAAAAAAAAAGAATGCTCTAGTCCAGGGACAGAGTGGGCAAGAGGGCAAGTGCTAACCTCTTAAGAGGTTATTTGAGGGTTCCAGCATCATTTCTTTGGGAATTTCACCATTATGTGAGTTTTTAATACTGTGAACCATTATATTTACATATCACAAAAATCAACTCTAGATAAGTTAAATATAAAAGGTAAAAATCTTTTTAAAATTTAGAAAAAAAATACCACTGTGACCTTAGGTTGGGGCAGGGAGGATTTCTTAAATAAGACATTTAAAATGTTACCATAAAAGAAAAGATCTATAAATTGACCTATGTTGAATTAAGAGCATTTGTTTTTCATGTTACGGAAAGATAAGCCACAAATAGGGCAAAGATACAGGTATAACTTACAAAGGATGTATGTGTGTGTGTGTGTGTGTGTGTATCTTACAAAGGTATATCTATCATATCAGTCGTGTATATGTTAGAGATACATCTTACAAGATGTATATGATGTAGATATATTTTACAAAGGATCCAGGCTATATACAGAATTCCTATAAATGAATAAGAAGAATGATAACTCAGTAAAAAATGGAAAAGATATTAACAGGTATTTTTAAAAAATAATATACATATGGAAAATAAACATGAAAAGATGCCCATTAGTAATTAAAAAAAACCAAATTAAGATTATAATGAGGGGAGTTCCCACCTTTGTGCAGCAGAAACGAATCCAACTAGTGTCCATGAGGATGCGCATCCGATCCCTGGCCTCGCTCAGTGGGTCAGGGATCTGGTGTTGCTGTGGCTGTGGTGTAGGCTGGCAGCTGCAGCTCTGATTCAACCCCTAGCCTGGGAACTTCCGTATGCCGAGGCTGTGGTGAGGCATGTGGAGCAGTAGGAACTTTATTATACACTGCTGGTGAGAATACAAATTGATACAACCACTTGGAAAACAGTCTGGCATTATCTTGTGTATTTGAACATGACATGGTCTGTTATCCAGCATTTCCACTCTTAGATGTTTTTCCTGAAGAAACTTGCTCATGAGTACCAGGAGACGTGTACCAGGATGTTGACAGCACCATTGCTCTTTAATAGCAGAATATGGTCAATAATGAATCTTCATCCATAGCCAAGTTTTAAGATCAAGAAAAACTCAGTACATTTCTAGGATGCCTACATTTAAGGTGAAAATATTTTGTTTTCTTTCTTTCTTTTTCTTTTTTTTTTTTTTTGCGGGGGCGGGAGCATGTAGAAGCAGCTCCTGGGCCAGGGATGGAACTGGTGCTACAGCTGTAACCAGAGCCACAACAGTGACAACGCCAGATCCTTAACCCACTGAGCCACAAGGGAACTCCCAAGAATATTTTCTAAAACGGGAAAAGAAGAAATCCTGCAGAAGAATTCCAAATAATATATGTAGACTCCAGTCTCTAGGAGGTGGAGCATACCCTTCCCCACTTGGGTGTGGGCTGGACTTAGTGACTCATGCTCTGGTGAATAGAGCATGAAAACTAGCCTTACAGTGGAGAGAGCTGGTAAACACTGGCTTAAGTAAGTGGTCCAGGTTACCATCAGCGCTGTTGTGTGGATACTACATACTGCCTGGTATGATGGAATCAAAAGGGCACTTTTCCTTGGTGGTATTCTTTCCAAATACACATGATCTAGTTGATTCTTGAGAAGGCGTCACACAAAACCAAGCTGAGAAACATTCTACAAAGTCCTTGACCAGTACTCAAAACTATCAAGGTCATGGAAATTAAGAGAATACTGAGCAACTGTCACAGACCAGAGGAGATGAAGGAGACATGACAGCTAACTGTAATGTGGTATCCTGAGTCAGATTCTGAAACAGAAAAAATAGTAATGAAAAAATGTGAAATCTGAAGTTCAATTAATAGTTTAAAAAGAGTTTAATAATAGTGAAATTAGGAGTTCCTGTTGTGGCACAGCAGAAATGAATCTGACTAGGAACCATGAAGTTGCAGGTTCGATCCCTGGCATCGCTCAGTGGGTTAAGGATCTGGCATTGCCGTGAGCTGTGGTGTAGGTCAGAGGTGGCTCGGGTCCCGAGTTGCTGTGGCTGTGGTGTAGGCAGGCAGCTGTAGCTCCGATTTGACCCCTAGCCTGGGAACCTCCATATGTCGCGGGTGTGGCCTTAAAAAGCAGGGGGGAAAAAAAGTGAAATTATTTTTGACAGGAGTGCCAAGACTCTCATGGGTTAAGGACAGTCTTTCTTCCTCCCTCCCTCCCTCCTTCCTTTCTTCCTTCTTTTCTTTCTGCTTTTTAAGGCCGCACCTGTGGCATATGGAAGGTCCCAGGCTAGGGGTCTAATTGGAGCTGCAGCTGCCAGCCTACATACGGCAACATCAGATCCTTAACCCACTGAGCAAGGCCAGGGATTGAACTCATGTCTTCATGGATACTAGTTGTGTTCATAACTCACTGAGCCACAATGGGAACATCAGGACGGTCTTTTCAACAAATGGCATTGGGAAAATTGAATATCCACATGCAAAATAGTGAAGTTGGACTCCTACCTTACACTTTATACAAGAGTTAAAACAGATCAAAGACCTAAACATAAGAGCTAAATTATAAGACTCTTAGAAGAGGGGGAAACTACATGATATTGGATTTGGCAGTGATTTCTTGGATAGGACACCAGAAGCACAGAAAAGAAAGGAAAGTTGGAGCTCTCTTGTGGCGCAGCAGATTAAGGATCTGGTGCTGTCACTGCAGCAGCTTGGGTCACTGCTGTGGCATGGGTTCAGTCCCTGGCCTGGGAACTTCCACATGCCTTGGGCATGGCCAAAAACAAAAACAAAAACAAAAAACCCATAAAAATGTTGCAGTTCATGAAAACTAAAAACTGCATTAAAGGACACAGTGAAAAGGCAACCTATAGAATGGGAGAAAATATAAATCATAAGGGGTTAATATCCAGAGTATGTAAAGAACTACAACTCAACAATTAGAAAAGCAACCCAATTTAAAAAGGGGCAAATAATTTGAAGAGACATTTCTGTAAAGAAGATATGTAATGACCAGTAAGCACGTGAAAAGATGTTCAGCATCACTAATCCATTAAGAGAAGGGCAAACCAACAAGCTGCTGCTTCAACGAGCTGCTACTTCACACCCAGTAGGATGGCTCCTATTAAAAAATCAGAAAATAGCAAGTGTTAGAATATGGAAAAATTGAAACCTTTGTGCAGTTGATGGGAATGTGAAATTGTGTAGATGCTATGGAAAACAGTACAGCATTTCACCCCCCAAAAAATAAGGATAGAATTACCTATGATCCAGCAGGTCTAGGTATATACCCAAAAGAACGGAAAAGAGGGTCTCAGAGATAGACATACACCAATGTTCATAGCGTAACATTGTTCATCATAACTAAAACTCGGAACCAACTCCAAGTGTGCATCTGTGGATGAATGGCTAAAAATGTGTATATACATGCAATAGAATACTATGTAGCCTTAGAAAGGAAGGCAATTCTGTCACATGCAACAACATGGATGAACCTTGGGGACATTATGCTAAGTGAAATGAGCTAGGCACAAAAAGACAAATACTGTATGATTCCATGTGTCCCAGGTATTTAAAACAAATTTATAAAGACAACAGAATGGTGGTTGCCAGGAGTTGGAGGAGGAATGAGGGGTTGTTGAACAGTACAGACTTCATGTTTGGAAAGATGGAGAGAATTCTGAGGACTGGTTGCACAGCACTGTGCGTGTACTTTACTGAACTGTATACGTGAAAAAGGTTAAAGCAATAAATTCATGTGTACTTTACCACAATTTCAAAAAAATGTTAAGGGAAAACATTCAGAACAGAAGTTTCCTCTAGGTGGGGGGCACCTAGGAAATGGATTGGAGAGGAGCACACAGGTTAAAGTTCTGTACTATTTCAAAGCATTTATATACATGAAGAGCCAGATTATTTTCATTAATTAGCATGGCAGCTACAAAAGATCACCCTTAGCTGTGGTGGTAATAGATGCCTCCTTGATGTTTGTTCTTAAATATCTTAAAATGGTTATACTATTCTTAAAGATTCCAACTTAAAGGGTCTCTCTTTTCATGTAAAACTTTCACTAGACCTTCTGTTCCACCAAATGACATCGAGAACGGAACCTTTATTTGCCCTCATCTTTCATTAAAACTTCGAAAGATTGGCTCCCCAACTTCTCCCCCACCCTGTCCCCACCACTACCCCCCGTCCCAGCTGTTTGCTTCCGATGGTCTCTTTGCTTCCAAGATTCCTGAGAGAAGAAGTCTAATTCTTCTCAGCCTATCTTTTCCCCTTATCCCTTTTCCGCTTTGTTTTTTTTTTTTTTTTTTTTTTTCCCGGCTTCTCAAGTCCTGATCTTTCTGGAGAAGTAAAAAGCAGTGGTAGGGTCTCCCCCAGGGTTTCTCAGATTTTAATAGATGACTTGGTGGCACTCTGCCTGTATCTGCTGTCATTTTGAGGGGACTCTGAACTGATATATTGTACTTTTTCCACTGAAGAGGGATCATTGATGGAAAGGAAATGGGAGAATGTAGGGATTGAAGGACAAAAACAGTGAGTAGACACACTTCTGAAAAGAAGTAGATTATTGTGAGAGGATTAAAGAGAAGAAATATTTAGACATGTTGGCAGTGTCTGTATTCAATGCCATCCTCAACTGAGAGTACTTTTCTCTTCCATACTTGAAGGACCATCAGTGATCAAACAACTGATTACCAAAGCAGAACTCCAGTTAGGGAGTTCAAGCCTTTCTAATATAATCTATCCTTCTGTACAAACAAATTCCAGGAGGTGTTTTTTTTTGGCTATGCCCACAGTGTATGGAAGTTCCCCAGCTGGGGATCGAACTCGCACCACAGCCGTGACCTGAGCCACTGAAGTGACAACGCTGGATCCTTTAACCCACTGTGCCACAAGAGAACTGCCAGGGGGCGTTTTGTTTGTGTTTCTTTGCTTATCAAGTTTCTGTTTTTAAATACGCAAAATATTCAGGAAAATTTTTTGAAAACCATTTTATTTTTTTCTAATGTAAAATACATGCTTATTGTAAAAAAATTCAAAAACTGTAGAGCAGAAGAAGAAAATGAAAAATCAAGCAGAGGCATTCCTGTCGTGGCTCAGTGGAAACGAATCCGACGAGGAACCTTGAGGTTGCGGGTTTGATCCCTGGCCTTGCTCAGTAGGTTAAGGATCTGGCTTCCGGTCACCTGTGGTGTAGGTGGTATAGGTCTCAGAGGCAGCTCGGATCTGGAGCTGCTGTGGTTGTGGTGTAGGCCAGCGGCTACAGCCCTGATTGGACCCCTAGCCTGGGAACTTCCATATGCCAAGGGTGCGGCACTAAAAAGCAAAAAAAAAAAAAAAAAAATCAAGTAGCGATACCCACTGTTTATATTTTGATACCTCTCATTTTTCCTGCACACATACTTATATGGACATATGGAATATAACTGGTATAATGATGTTCTGGAACCCTTTTGTTTTACTGGGCTATGTAGCGCAAATTTTTTTTTTCATATCAGTAGGTATAGCTAGCTATATGTCGTCATTTTTTTTTGTCTTTTGCCTTTTTGTTGTTGTTGTTGTTGCTATTTCTTGGGCCACTCCCTCGGCATATGGAGGTTCCCAGGCTAGGGGTTGAATCGGAGCTGTAGCCACCGGCCTACACCAGAGCCACAGCAACTTGGGATCCGAGCCGCGTCTGCAACCTACACCACAGCTCACGGCAACGCCGGATCGTTAACCCACTGAGCAAGGGCAGGGACCGAACCCGCAACCTCATGGTTCCTAGTCGGATTCGTTAACCACTGCGCCACGACGGAACTCCTATATGTCATCATTTTTAATGATCACATAGCATTCCTTTGTATATATCCTAATTTAGTTCATTAAGTGCTTCTTTTTTGAGGATGTAAACACACTAGAGTGCACACTCTCTGTTCACTTGCTTATTTCTTTAAGCCATCTACTAAGAAATGGAATTGCTGCTAAATCTCACTTTCTTATAGTGAGATTATACCTCCAGAGTATTCTTTTACATTCCTTTTTTTTTTTTAATGGTGAGAGCCAAGTAAACAAAGGTCTAATGTCATTTCATTTATCCGTTCTATTTTTATTTTTATTTTTAGTCTTTTTTTGCCATTTCTTGGGCCGCTCCTGCGGCATATGGAGGTTCCCAGGCTAGGGGTCTAATTGGAGCTGTAGCTGCCAGCCTACGCCACAGCCACAGCAATGCAGGATCCGAGCCACGTCTGCGACCTACACCACAGCTCACGGCAACACCAGATCCTTAACCCACTGAGTGAGGCCAGGGATCACAACCTTATGGTTCCTAGTCAGATTCATTAACCACCACGCCACGATGGGAACTCCCTCATTTATCCATTCTTTTTGCCACAGAGCATTCGTTAGGCATGTGCAACCGTTTGAGAAGGAAAATGAGAGCACATATATCTCTAGAAGCAAACTCAGAAAAGGAGTTGCTGCTGCTTCCATATTACTTGAAGTTTTCAGAAAAAAAAATATAATTGTAAAAATTTAGGCTGTAAATGTTATAAAGTGAAAGTGGAATTGAGACATGACTGTTGCCAGGGAAACCAGCAAGGCAAAGCCCCACTGATTCAGTGGCTGCTTCTTCCCATGGGGCTGGAACAAGTCAGAGGCACAGAGATACTGCAGTTGTCCTGGTGAGGTGGTATCTTCTATCTGGAAGAGTGATTGAATCCATTTAGGGAACTTTTTGGGAAACCGTTACACACAATTAAAACAGTCACACAAATCACTAGTAGGTATTACATATATAACAAATTGTCTTCAATGGCACGTGGTTGGCATATCACTTTTTATTTCAAAGGAAAACATCCCCATTCTACTTTATAAACAATCCATGAATTTTCTAGTTAACAAAGACTCATTCATTAGAACTTCTTCATTTATCTCTTTTTTAAAAATTTCGGAGTCCTGTCATCATCCTCTTGTGGATCCCGTAAGTTAATTCACCTAGACATCCTGGTGTCCTGTAAAGGCTTTTCTTAATATTTCTTTTCTAGGAGTTCCCGTCGTGGCGCAGTGGTTAACGAATCCGACTAGGAACCATGAGGTTGCGGGTTCTGGTCCCTGCCCTTGCTCAGTGGGTTAACGATCCGGCGTTGCCGTGAGCTGTGGTGTAGGTTGCAGATGCTGCTCGGATCCCGTGTTGCTGTGGCTCTGGCGTAGGCCGGTGGCTACAGCTCCGATTCAACCCCTAGCCTGGGAACCTCCATATGCCGAGGGAGCGGCCCAAGAAATAGCAACAACAACAACAAAAAAAGACAAAAGACAAAAAAAATATTTCTTTTCTATATCTAGCCTTAGCTTGATGCTATCATTTAAAAAATGTCAGTGTTTGTCATTTTTTCGCCTTAATTCCTGGCAGTCTGTGTTACTGTTCCACTTTAAAATTTTATACTGCATTCTTACAAATGTGCTCCTATCAGTGACTTTTTGCACACTTGCGTGTGTCTGTGAAACGTACATTTTTGTTTTGTTTTGTTTTATTGCCTTTTTAGGGTCACACTCATGACATATGGAGGTTCCCAGGCTAGAGGGTGAATCAGAGCTACAGCTGCTGGCCTACACCTCAGCCACAGCAACGTCAGATCCGAGCCGTGTCTGCAACCTACACCACAGCTCATGGCAATGCGGGATCCTTAACCCACTGAGCGAGGCCAGGGATTGAACCCTCGTCCTCATGGATACTAGTCAGGGTCCTTACTGCTGAGCCACAAGGGGAACTCCTGAAACTTACATTTCATAGTACTGTGTTTTATAGAGGTTAAAGAAAAAAGGACCTATTAATTTCACCTTTTTGTAAATTTTGAAAAGAGAAACCAAATTCTCCCCTTCGCCTCCAACGTTTGGAAGGTCAGAGTTCCTGTCAATTAAGCCATTTTTTCTTTGTAATTAGAGAGAAGAAATAATCAGACAAGAAATCACTGAATAGTTAAAACCATTTTTTTTTGTCTTTTGTCTTTTTTTGTTGTTGTTGTTGATGTTGTTGCTATTTCTTGGGCCGCTCCCGCGGCATATGGAGGTTCCCAGGCTAGGGGGTGAATTGGAGCTGTAGCCACCGGCCTACGCCAGAGCCACAGCAACGCGGGATCTGAGCCGCGTCTGCAACCTACACCACAGCTCACGGCAACACCGGATCGTTAACCCACTGAGCAAGGGCAGGGTCCGAACCCGCAACCTCGTGGTTCCTAGTCGGATTCGTTAACCACTGCGCCACGACGGTAACTCCTAAAACCATTTTTATCAAATATATCTGTAACATGAACTGTTGATTAGTTAAAAATTAGTTGAGACAGTTTTACTTGTAATTATTTTGAACTTTGATATCTGTTGATTGCTTTTTCAGCAAAGACAGGTATTAGGTAGCTTTAACTGGTTTTTCATGCTTTTCTCGCTTAGATAATTTAGGGGTGGGGACAGGTGAGCTTCGAGAGAAATGAGTGTGACTAATGGAAACAAACCTATCTTTCCCCAGGGCTGAGCTGGGAAGTGTCCTGTCCCTGGATTCAAGAACACATCCTTGGCTCCCTTGAAGGAACCAGGCTCTGCAAGTGGGTCACTCAAACTTCTGTCTTCCCCATAAAAGATGCTGGCCCTGAAGCCTCTGCCGTCTACCCTACCCTCTGGACACCAGACCCACCAATGCAATTCCTTCAAAACAATTGTTTTTCAGGTTAACTAAAATTTTGATAGTGTGAAAAGGAATTTTCAGAGTGAGCTAACTCAAGGGTTGGCGGTGGTGACATTCCTTCCGTCTTTCTGGGAAAGCAGGAGGGGATGCCATGTCCACCGCTCTCTGAGGCCTCCGCCTTCTCCAGCCCATCTAGAAACATCTACTTGGAGAAGTCTGTGTTCTGTCTTTTGGGTTGGGACAGGCATATGAAGAGGAGTTTCCTTTTTAGAGCTTTGCTAGAAAGCCCTTTGTATCCTCATCCTCGCTGCACGCTGCCCCCAGGGCTTCATTCTCACCTGGCATCCTGGCTTCTTCCTTTGCTATGTTCCGGGATGTAGGCTTCATTTGTGCTCTAGAAAGGGGTGGACAGGCCCAATTGCAGGGCGATTATTATTAATGCCAGCTCTCCTTTGACAAGGTTGTATCCATTTTTACATATTCGCCTGCCCTCCTGCCTGGGCAGCAAAAATCCGAGGAACTTTGCTTCTGGCTACAGTGACTTCCATGCATACTGATCCTACCTTGATGCTACCTTTTCCCTTCAAATGCTAACTGGACATTTTCAGAGGGAGACACAGGGACACTCCAGAGTTACCAGGAGTCGAGATTAGAATCAGGAGCCCAGGAACCTGAATCTATCCTCTGCCTGGGCTGCTTTCTCTGTTGTTGGAGAGCTTGCCCTAAAACCTCAAACTCCTCTTGGCTTCTCACTGTGTCCGTCTCCCCTGGGGAAAGCTATCTGACCTGATCTCAGGAGGTGAAGTGAGAATTTCAAGTCATCAACTCACCAGGGAGATGGTGGATGTGGGGGGCTGGGCGCGACAGAAGCGTTTGCGTAAAGCCTCTTGGACCTGCGGGAGAGGTTGAGTGCGTTATGCCAAACAAAGTCCCAGCCTTTGGATGCGAGTCAGGCACAGGCAGGTGGACAGACTCACCTTCCTGTCCGTGAGGCAACCAAACAATAAGATGAAGACGCCCTGAAAAGGGGGAGATAGCGATCAGTTAGTCAAGGAGAAAGGAATCAGCTGAAATCACCTCCATCCTCTCACTTCCTTCAGCCTCCGTCCTCATGTCTGGTTCATCTCTTGAGGCTTCCCCTGTCTCTTTTCACATGCAACAGCACCACTTGGTGCACAGGATCCATTTCCAGGGCTTTCCTTACAATTAGGTTTACAAAGAAGATGCATATCAGAGGCTAGGGTGCTGACAATCCCCTGATTTCAGCGGCCAATCCGGAGATTTTACAGATAAGAAAACCAAAGCTCAGAGAGGCTTGTCCGAAGTTATCCAGCTCGTCATTGGGAACTGGGATCCACACTCGAGCCTTTTGAAATTCCCTATGTTTCTCCTGCTCCACCATGATGCCTCCTTGAGAAGGGAGTGGTGGTGACTTAAGCTAACAGGGCAGAAAGCGCAGTCACACCTTATCACCCACCTGGAAGGCGTTGAGCACTGTGAAGAGGTAGTGCGGGACCACGGAGATGTCCTCCAACAGAGTGGCCAGGCCCAGCCCCCAGGTGAGGCCAAAGATGGGTGTGAGAATGAGCAGAGCTTTGAGCACGCCCAGGAGGGCTTGGCGCCTCTCCACCTGGGGTCCCTCCGACAGGGAAGGTCGCAGCAGCTTCAGCACAGCCATGGTGAGTACCAGCCCGTTCACGCCCACGATGGCCAGCACTGGCCCCGCGAAGGTGTAGAGCGCCCCTCCCTTCCTGTCCAGCCAGCACTCCCCGTCCCCCAGGTATTGCCCTCGGGGCAGGTAGAGGCCCAGGGCGGCACCTGCGAACCCCAGTGGGCACAGGTAGCCAAGGAGCACCATCAGGGAGAGCATTCGGTGCTTGGACAGCTGATGGAAGACAAAGAGCAGCTGGTGGGCCAACATCAGGGCCTGGGCCAGCATCCAGAAAAAGGTGGCCAGGTAGAGGAAGTGACAGAGGAAGGCAGTGGCCAGGCAGAGGGGGCTGCGGGGCCCTGGAGGAAGCAGTGAGGCCCCGAGGAAGCAGGTGTCTGCGGCCAGCAGGCAGAGCACCATGTTGAGCAGGGCCGCGTGGCGTAAGTAGGCAACTTTGTTCCGCACCACGATTCTCCATACCAGCCTGTACACACCCAGGCACAGCAGCAGTGCCAGAATGGAGGCCCCCAAGCCCATCTGACTCAGCAGCTCCAGGGTGGGGTTTTGGGGAACCGTGTGTCCGGACATGAGGATGGAGAAGGCAGTGAGGTGCTGGCAGATACACTGAGTGGTAGGGCTGGCACTGGCTGCCTGCACCCGGCACCCTGCGTCAGACCAGCCCCCCTTGCCCTGGAAGAGATCGTGGTCCCAGAAGACACAGTGGGAGCTGCCATCTGTGTCCCCAAAGTCCATGATGACCTCTCCCTGGTTGAAGACCTGGCCACCTGCTGTGATGGAGATGACGAGGACCAGACCAGGAGTGACAGAGAGAGAGTCCCCCAGCCCTGGTCCATAGTTCGTGGGCAGAAGGTGGTCCAGTTTTTGCAGCACCAGGCTGGTAATACTGACATTGGTGCCGTTACGGCTCAGTGGGGCCAGTGAGTGCCTGGGAATCCATGCCCGCAGCGGGGGCTGAGTCAGGAAGGACACTCTGTAGTCAGCAGGAGACGTGGGCCCCAGGAGCTGGGTCTGCAGCTGCACGTTGGGCAAGACGAAGGAGAAGGGCAGGTCCCGTGGGCACAGGCTGCGTGCCAGCGTCTCCACAGCCAACAGGAGGTTGGAGCCCACCGAGGGCTTCTGGGCCCGGGCCGGGGTCCACAGGGATCCGGAGTCCATGTCAAGGACCTTGTCCGTGGTGTTCAGAAGAGCCTGCAGCACCCAACAGAGCGACGAGGCCTAGCTGCCAGGGCCACTGGGAACAACAGAGCCCCAAACCCACCCTCCCGGTGCCAGACCTAAGGCTGGGGACAACAGGCAGGAGGAGAACAGGCCCGCAAAGGGAGACTTTCTAGACAGGAAGAACAAGGGGCTGTTGAGCTAACCGCCGGGGCATCTTCAAATCTGTGGTCTCCCGAGACACATCCCCCGCCTCTGCCTGATGACCCTGCTCCCCAGGCCGTCCTTTGGGGCCACCAGGTCCTAAAGGGGCCCCTGCAGGTCTGCAAAGCTAGGAATGGTGCCCGGGATGAGGGCACGACGTTCCGAAGTAGAGGGTCACCTGCATGTCTGCACGCCTGCATGGGACACACATTCCCAGTTCCGAAGGGTGTGCAGGGTCATGGTCCCTGGTTACCCTTTTGGCTGCAGCTTATGGGTCCCACTAGCTGCTGCCTACTCTGAGAGCTGCGGGCAGGGGGGATTCAGGTCGTAGCCACATGTCTGCATGTGCATGCGTGCCTCACAGCTCACCCCTTCCACCCCTTCCTGCCTCCCCATCCCCCCGTGTGCCCCCAGCACCGGGTCTTCTCCACACTCCCGGGCCTGGGAGACTGGCATCCAAGGAGATGGACCAGGGGAGCAAACACTTGGACTCTAGAAAGTTCTGCCAACTGACAACCCATGGTGACAGCCCATCCAGAGGGGAAGAGTTCCCGGGCTGCACTCCCCAGCGGGCCCCTGCTGTGGCTGAGAGCTCACCTCCAGGCCGCTGTAGTTGAGCTGTATTCTGGCATCTGCCACCACCTTGGCCAGGACTGTCATGGTGTGCACCAGTGCCAGTAAGTCGGAGGATGAGGCCACCACCACTACGTGTTCCGGCAGCTGAGCCAGGATCTGTGGCACCTCTGTCGCAGGCCAGCCCTGGCCGGCCCGCAGCAGCTGAGACCGACAGGACAGTGGGGCAGAGCGGGGCGGGGGTGGGGGGGTGGGGGTGAGTCAAGGGGGAGGGGCCACCCCCTCCCTCCACAAGCATCTTCTCTGCACCCTGTCCCAGGGGCGTGGGAAGCAGAGGAGGGTGAGCCACGTGGAAAGCACTGACACCGTTAGTGGGACAGACACACTTGGTGGGATTAAGGTGTGAGATGGGCACGATCCCCGCCAGGAGAGTGCTGGCTGCCCTGAGCACACCCCCCCACCCACCCCCCAGCCTACTTCCTGGCTCTGCCAGGGCTCCGGTTCAGAGAAGCTGCATAAGCTTTGGGCCAGGCCTCAGGGGAAGAGGACGCTCAAGCTGGGTCCTGAGTGAGGCAGGGGTGGGTCATGGACGATGGGGCACGTGGGCAGCAGGGCCGGAAGCTTTACCCGGACTCTTTGAAGCAAGGCCAGGAGCCCCGTGTCTGTGCAGCCGCTGTGGATGGGCCCCCAGACCCCATCCGTCCCACAAGCCCTCTTCACCATGCCCGTCCTGTTCCCCGGACACGGGGCCTGTGCCACATGGCCAGCCTTGGTGACGTTCCAGGCCACAGCTGAGGCTTCCTCAGGGCAGGTGGCGTCTCCATCTGAAAACACCAGACCCGTCCAGCCTGTGCCTCTTCTTTGGGTAGAATCCCGTGCAGGCTGTGGCATCTGGCCTTGTCGCCAGACAGGGAGCCATCAAGGAGGAGCTCCCAAGGCAAGAAGGTGAGAGGTACCCAAGCCCTACGTACCCTGGATGACGGTGACAGAGACAGCGACCCTGACAGGGGTCAGTCCTGGGCTCTGCAGGTCACAGGTGTACGTGGTGTCAGCTGTAGGGCAGTGCTGAACAGCCAGCCCAAAGCACTGGGAGTCCGCTGTGTGGATTAAGGCGGCTGAGGGTGAGACAGGGGGAGGGAAGCGTCTGGGCCAGAAACCCACTGGACGCCAGGAGGCCCCGAGATGCCACCACAGACTTTCTAGCAATTTTGGCAGCAGACAGAGCAGTGGGGGAAGAGCTGAGGGGTATGCGGGCATCAAACTCCTGGAGGCAGAGCTTGGATTTGGGGGAAGGGGGGCTTGGGAGGTCTTTTGCCAGCTCCAGGGCCTGAAGCCATGGTAAACTCATTAGTAAAATGGGACCATAACCAAACCAACCTCGTAGAGTAATATCCCATGCGTTCGACGAGATCGTGGGGATGAAAGCATTTTGCAAAAGTTGTCTGCCTATATGTGGTTACTGTTGTATCAATAGAATTGGGGTTGGAGTTCCCTTTGTGGCTCAGGGGTAATGAACCCGACTAGTATTCGTGAGGATGCAAGTTCGATCTCTGGCCTCACTCAATGGGTCAGGGATCTGGTGTTGCCCAGAGCTGTGGTGTAGGTCAAAGATGTGGCTCGGATCCTGTGTTGTTGTGGCTGTGGTGTAGGCTGGCAGCTGTAGTCCCAATTCGACCCCTAGCCTGGGAACTTCCATATGCCGTGGGTGCGGCCCTAAAAAGCAAAAAAAAAAAAAAAAAAAAAAAAAAGAATTGGGGTAAAAACAGCATTGCACTTGGACCTGGAATTCCCAGATTGAACTGCAGCCTCTGCTTGCTGTGAGCTGGAGAGCACTAGCCATCCCTTCTGCACCGCGCCCCACCCCCCCAACAGCCAACCCCTTTCCATACCTTCACTGCCCTCTCTGGGGCTCCAGGAGGCCGTGTATCCCAGGTGTGTGCTGGGGATGCAGCAACTCAGCTGGAAGCCGGGGGAGGTGGCACAGGAGATGGAGAGCTGGTCTGGAAGCCGAGTCACGTCTGTCTGCCGCAGGGGCACTCTCACCACCTGCTGCAGCTCCCACCTGAATCCCTGGGCCTCAAAGCAGCAGACGTACTCACCTGTAGACATACACCTGCTGCACTGCCCCGCTCCTTGGCCCCCACCTATGCCACAGAGTCTCTGCTGCTTCCCAAGCCACACCCCAGGTCTGCCTTCTCCATCCAGCCTCTGCTTAGCCCCAGCAGGAAAGATCCCTGTCCCCAAAAGGACTTCTAGGAGGAAGAAGAGGTGCTGACCCTTTTAACCTTCCTGCCCCTACCATTTCAACAGCGTGAAGAAAGGCAGGCATCCGTTCTCGGTAGGCATTGAGACCACGTTTTCAGCGGTCTCTCATTACAACTCCCATCAGTGGGCCTCTTAGACTTAGCTTCCCCAGAGTGAATAAATGGGGAGAAGGGAAAGAAAGAGAAAAGAAGGAAGAAGAGAGGGAGGAGGAGGAGATGGAAGGGAGCAGGGGGGAAAGAGGGGAAGAAGAAGGGCAGGAGAGCGGAGACAAGAGAAGAGGAGGGAGGGACAGGTGGGCTACCTGCCCATTTATGGGAGATGTTGATGATGCTGAGGACAGCCCGGCCCGGGCTGGAGGTCAGGGACACACGTGTCCCTGCCCACAGGAGGACAGGGCTCGGGCTCCCTGTGCGCCACAGGAACCAGTTCATGTTGGTGGTCTCCTGGCTCGTGAGGAGGGTCAGGTTCAGGGTGCTGCCAGGCATCTGCAGCCAGGAGTTGAGGCTCAGGGTGGCGGGGACTGCAGGAAACAGGGGACAGGGGACCGCTGGAGCAGGAACTTGTGGCCTTTGGTGTGGCCAAGCTGTCTCTCCTGCCCCATCTTCTGAAGCCTATTCCTCCTCACGCCCTCCCCTGCTAACATTTCTCGTTCTGTTTTGTCCCTGGAGGAGTGTGGCAGCAGCCATCCAGCCTGGAAGACGCTATCTGTCAGTGGAAACCAGCTGGGGAAGTTTGGACCTGGGACTGCTCGCTTCCCTGGGCCACAGGTGGGACCTTCCTCTCCTTGTCCACCTGTCTCTGGGGCCCTCTTCCTTGTCTCAGTCCTCCTGTCCCAAGTTCAGGGCCTGTGATCCCCTGTGATGGCTGGTATTTTCTCCCACCTGGAGTTGTGCCGCTGGGCTGGGACCCCTGGGCAGAGACACAGGGGTCAGAGAAAGAGAAAAAAAAAAAAAAGCAAAACAGAGAGGGTTTCTTTGACTCTGGGCCATTGGTTTCCATGATCCCAATCCTCCTCACCAGGTGGCAGCAGCTGGCAGTACCCGGCTTCCATGGGGCTGAAGACAAGGCAGCCACAAGGCTGGTGCTTGAGGTGGGTTTGGCAGGGATCATGATGAGAGCAGACACTGGCGTTCCACTGGTACCCAGACAGGCAGGCACAATAGCTACACCCATCGTGGTTGACCTTACACTCTGTGACAGGGGGAAGGGGAGTGAGAAGTGGGTGGACCGTCTGGAAAATTCCAGCAACTACCTTATGCCTGCGAAGCCCGAGGGCTGGGTGCTTGGCACAATCCCAAGGTCACAGGCACCTCAATCACAGCCCCGCATCAGGCACCGCCTTCTTAGCCAGGGTTCTAAGCCGCGGAGCGCGTGCTGGGCTAAGGCATCAGGGGCGCCAGCGCTGAAGTCCACGCCCCCTGTCATCAGCCCGTTGGGCCTCTGCCAAAGTTTAGAAGATGGGGACATGGAGCAGGACGGGAAGGTCTATCTGATGGGAGGTGGGGAAGGAGCTGGGCCATGCCGACCCCCACCACCACTTCGAGATAGGGAGGGGCTCGCAGAATCTCAGACCAGGGGGCTGTGGGAGGGCAGGGCTCCCTGCACTCTGCAGCGAGGGCCCCTGAGAAGCAGGGGACAGCAGAATTTCCCCCCACCTGTGGTGAGGCTGAGGCCAGTGAGCGTTACGGGGGCAGAGGACACTGAGGCAGCGGGGAGAGTCAGGGGTCCCGAGAGCGCTGCTGGCCAGGTCTCATGTGCGAAGTCCAGCTGTGCATAGACTGAGAGCAGGGCTGATTCTGCAGGAGCAGGGGGGAGAGCTGGAGGGGAGAGGCCGCCAGCCCCCTCGGGGCCCCACCGTGAGCTGATCACCGCTGGGAACCACAAGCACTTCCCACCTCCCAAAGCACATCCAGGCGCAGACAGGACCCAGGAGCCTGGTAACTGCTCACCCGGCCACGGTGCCTTCACACACACCACCATTTCATGCCACCCTCCCGACCACCCCCCTGCCATGGACAGAACTCTCCAGGATGATTTTCTTAAGGCCTCACAGCTAGAGAAGTGGGTACGGACCTGACCTGAGTGACCAGCGCCAGCCCTAGTCTCTCTCTGAACCCCGAGGTCCCCATATGCTGTGCTTCCTCCAGGCTTTTCTCTCTGCCTCGGTCCCGTCTCCCCCCCGCCCCCCCCCCGCTGTCCAGCTGCTCACCACCTGCTCCACTTTCTTGGTCCAGTGGCTGCCCAGATTCCCCTCCAGCCTGGCTCTGTCCCTGGAATAGAGCACGGGGGTGGGGGGTAGTCTCTGAGGAGGGCTGACCCCACGTTTCTCCCAAGGATGCCTTCTTCCCCAAACCACCAGGGGCCAGCCTGGCTCATCTGGTCTGACTCGGTTTCCCTGAAGCTCCTCTTCTTGCCTGGAATCGAGCGGGCACAGCAGGAGGGGGAAGCGGGCTTCTGGTAGAAGGTGCGGGGCTGCAGCACCAGGGATCCCTCCAGGGCCTGCAAATCCCACGTGGACCCAGGAACCAGGCACACCCCGGAGAGTCAACATGCTTTGCTTGATTCCTTCCTGAACCTGCCTGTCCCTGGGCCTCTAGGCTCATTGAAATGGCTGGGTCTGGAGCTCCAGCGGGAGGGCTGGGCAGAGTGGCCTGGGGCCCAGAGGCTGGGGGGCTCTTCCCTGCACAGGAATCGCCATGAGGGGGAGCAGAAAGCATCTTCCCTTTGTCTCTGGTGCCCGTAAATTCTTTCCTCACCAGCTACCCCCGTCTCAAAATTGTGTGGGGGTGAGGATATCTGCCCACGTGTTGCTCTAAAGACGCAGCTAGAGCTGGAGCTGGAGCTACATTTGGGCAAAAACAGAAATCTTATAGTGCAAACTGGGCCCTGTCCTCTATGCCAACGGTTCCCAAGTTTGCAAAGTTTTTTGTTTTCTTTTTAGGACTGCCCCTGTGGCATATGGAGGTTGCCAAGCTAGGGGTCGAAGTGGAGCTGCCGGCATATGCCACAGCCACAGTAACACCAGATCTGAGCCGTGTCTGCGACCTACACCACAGCTCATGGCAACACCTGGTCCTTAACCCACTGAGCAGGGACAGGGATTGAACCCTCGACCTCATGGATACTAGTCAGGTTCTTAACCCACTGAGCCACAATGGGAACCCCTTCTTTTCATTTTTAAATTGCAAGCTTGATTGGAAGAGGTGCAGCATGCATCACTGGCATTTACAGGAACTCAAATGAAGAAACAAAAGGTGAAGTTCCCGTTGTGGCTCAATGGTTAAGGAATCTGACTAGGAACCATGAGGTTGTGGGTTCGATCCCTGGCCTCGCTCAGTGGGTTAAGGACCCGGCGTTGCGGTGAGCTGTGGTGTAGGTTGCAGACATGGCTCGGTTCCAGCGTTGCTGTGGCTGTGGTGTAGGCCGGGGCTACAGCTCCGATTTGACCCCTAGCCTGGGAACCTCCATACGCCGTGGGTGCAGCCCCAAAAAGACCAAAAAAAAAAAAAAAAGGAGAAAAGGTATCCCCACAGCCTAGAGAATGAGGCTGAACTCTCAGAGATCCTTTAACAAACCAGCCTTGCTTCCTCTCCACCCATCTTTTCATCCCACCTCTTGCGGCCTCTCACATCCGGAGGCTCTTATGATCGCCTCTGCAGAACTTCCCTGGGTCTTTGCCCCAGGTTTACTCACAGGCTGGGATGCTCGGGCAACTGGTGACCCCACGAGGGGGAGAGTCATGGCCAGGAGCAGTGCAGGGGTGGCCGAGCAGACCATGGCTCGGTGCAGCAGTCCTCAAGAGCCCTCCTGCTGCCGCATGATGCAAATTTCCACAGAGAATCGGCAGGGGCAGGCAGGGCCGTGCACAGATGGGATGGGAGGGAAGAGAGGAAGGGAGCCAGGGCCAGATTTACTGAGGAAGGGCTCAGCCCAGGCTACAGTCAAATGGGCATCCAGGTCACTGAGGGGCCACCTGGCATCCCCATGGCCCAGTGAGAGTGGTCTGCCCGGGTTCCCCACTGGGGTCTGGGCCAAGGACTCAGTGAGCAGCAAAAGACCTGGGTTGGGCCGGGGGTGCCTAGGTCACGACCAGCTATGTGTCAACAGCCAGGTTCACTTACATCTCCAAAAATCTGGGAAATCTGGATTGTTCTGGAACTCCCAGAAAACTGAATCATTGATCCAAGAGACAAGGTTAGAAAAGACAAAACTCCCAGAAAACTGAATCATTGATCAAAGAGCCAGGGTTAGAAAAGACAAACATTGGTTGTTGGTTTTTGGGTGTTTTTTTTTTTGGTTTTCATTTTTGGCTGCCCAGTGGCATATAGAGCTCCCAGGCCAGGGGTCAGATCTGAGTCTCAGTTGCGACCTAAGCCACAGCTGCGGCACTGCCGGCTCCTTAACCCACGGTGCTGGACCTGGAATGAAACCTGCAGCCCGGAGCTCCCAAGACTCCCCTGACCCATTGCACCACAGTGGGAGCTCCAGGAAAGACAAAATTGGAACTAATTGTTATCCTAAAATAATTTCCAGATAGGCTAGAATCATAAACGTAACAAAGAATCTGGAAAAATATCCAGAGAAATTATCAAGTAATTTCACAAAATAATTTTGAAGTGAGGAGGGGTTTTCTAAACATGACAAAACCCAGAAGCCAGAAAGGAAATAAATTAGACTGTATAAAAAGTACCAAATTGGGGAGGAAAAGAATGTTAGGTAAAAAGGCAAAGACAATGTATTTGTAGGACTATGACTGAATAAAAGGCCAATCTCTTTTTTCGGGGGTGTGGGGGGAGGGCATGCCCACGGCATGTGGAATTTCCCAAGCAGCTGCAGGGACAACGCCAGATCCTTAACCTGCTGTGCCAGAGGAGCACTCCAAAAGGGCTAATCTTAATGTAAGAATTTTTTATCTTACGCATCAGTAAGAAAATGGGCAAAAAATAGAAACAGGCAGGTTACTGAAACAGCAATAGCTGGCTAAACCTAACAAAATCTGGCTTGAGAAGTTCCTGTCATGGCGCAGTGGAAACGAATCCGACTGGGAACCATGAGGTTTCAGGTTCAATCCCTGGCCTCGCTCAGTGGGTTCAGGATCCGGCGTTGCTGTGAGCTGTGGCGTAGGCTGGCAGCCTAGCCTGGGAACCTCCATATGCTGTGGGTGTGGCCCTAGAAAAGGCAAAAAAAAAAAAAGAGAGAGAGAGAGAGCTGATTCACATACACACACACACACACCCCCCACCTAGGGTAGAAATCCAGCCGCAATACATTTCCACTCTCACCATGACTTCAAATCCCCCTTTGCCAGGGGTCACTGCTGAAAGAACAGCAAACACATAGAGCAAATACATGTGTGGGAACAAAGGCTTTGTAAATAATTGATTTCAGAAAACATGAAACGCGGTGAAGAATCGGGTTTAGGAATCAGAAAGAGAAGGCACAGTGCTTGCTTGGGGTGGGGCGCTGTAGCAGGTCGGAAACTGTCTACGCAGCTGCAAAGGGTCTCAAGGGGCCCCAGGGAGGATGGTTGCTATGGTTGCCAAAGGGAGTCAGTCAAAGCAACAGGTGGCCCTGGACAACGCTCGAGGGGGGCTCTCGAGGACCAGGAATGAGAGGAGAGAGGACAGACTGAGACCCCTGGAGGTGGGCTGCTTCCGGGCCAGGGCAGACTGAGCAATGGAACCGTGCAGTTAGGAGAAGCGAGGACAGACTGCCTACAGAGAAGACGCTCCATCTCAAAGCAGTTAAAATACCCAAGAACTGGATTGTGATGATCATTGTACAACTATAAACGTAATAACTTCATTGCGTTAAAAAAAAAAAAGAGAGAAAAGAAAAGAAAAGAAAAAAAAAGAAATACCAAAGGAAAATGTGCCTGGAGCTGGAGAGACCCCAAAAGCTTCTACCCCCAAAACATAACTTTCCCTAATTGATACCTAGTTCCTCTTAACTCCTTTGAGTTCATGCCTAGACGTGAGAATACTAAGGGGGTAAGCACATACTCCTGGTTTAGTGAAGCTGAGGTGTCTAAGGTGTATAAAGCCATCAGTAGAAATAAGTGAGTTTTCTTTTACAGTGTTTTTGGGTCATTCCTATAATTTCTCTCTCTCTCTCTCGCTCTCGCTCTCGCTCTCGCTCTCGCTCCCTCTCTCTCTCGCTCTCCCTCCCCCCTCCCTTCCTTTCCTTTTTTTTTCTTTCTTTTTTTTTGCTTTTTTTTTTTGTCTTTTTGTTGTTGTTGTTATTGTTGTTGTTGCTATTTCTTGGGCCACTCCCGCGGCATATGGAAGTTCCCAGGCTAGGGGTCAAATCGGAGCTGTAGCCACCGGCCTACACCAGAGCCACAGCAACTCGGGATCTGCAACCTACACCACAGCTCACGGCAACGCCGGATCGTTAACCCACTGAGCAAGGGCAGGGACCAAACCCGCAACCTCATGGTTCCTAGTCGGATTCATTAACCACTGCGCCACGACGGGAACTCCTTTTTTTGCTTTTTAGGGCCGCACCCATGGCATATGGAGGTTCCCAGGCTAGAGGTTGAATTGGAGCTGTAGCGTCCAGTCTACACCACAGCCACAGCAACACAAGATCTGCGCCGTATATGCGAACTACACCATAGCTCACCGCAGCACCAGATCCCTGACCCACTGAGCGAGGCCAGGGATTGAACCTATGTCCTCATGGATGCTGGTGGAGTTCGTTAACAGCTGAGCCACAATGGGAACTCCAGTTGTTCCTATAATATTAATTAATTAATTAATTTTTTGTTCCTATAATTTTAGAGAAGTTTGAAACATTTTTGAAAAAACGCCCAGGAAAAGATTGGAAGGAAATACTGCCATTCTACAGGGTCCGTTATGTTGACTTCAGTGTTCCCCAGGGCCTAGCGCCATGCACCAGAGGCCTTAAGTAATATTTGTATTAAATGAATCAATCAATATATTAAATACACCAAGACATTAACAGTAGTTGTAACTAAATGGTAGGATATATTATGTTTTTCTGTTTTGCTGTGTTTTTAAATTCTGTATTCTCTAATGGCAAAAAAATCTTAATTTAAAAAAATCAAATCTTGGAGTTCCTGTCGTGGCTCAGTGGTTAATGAACACAACTAGGATCCATGAGGATGCAGGTTCGATCCCTGGCCTTGCTCAGTGGGTTAAGGATCCAGTATTGCCTTGAGTTGTGGTATAGGTTGCATATGCAGCTCAGATCCCAGGTTGCTGTGGCTGTGGTGTAGGCCGGTGGCTGCAGCTCTGATTTGACCCCTAGCCTGGGAATCTCCATATGCTGCAGGTGCAGCCCTAAAAAAGACAAAAGACAAAAAATAAATACATTAATCAAATCTTAAAGTCTCAACTTCTTTCCTATGGACTAACCAGGTTCAAAGTCTTTCAGGTTTGTCCAGGTGTCACTGGTTGTCAGGAAGCACCCACAGGCTGATCAGGTCTTAGGCCTGGGGTGGGATTCAGGCAAATAGATACTTATGGCTGCCACTTGCTTACTCCCAAATCCAGGGTCAATCATAAGGCTACTGGCCTTTGCTCCTTTGAATACGGAAAGATCATTTGAAACCGGTGATTTTTTTTCACCCTGGCGGCCAGCCTTTCTGAGCCCCTAGGTTGCCCTGGGACAAAGGAACTTCCTTCTCCATTTCTTTGCGCTTTGAGCCCTCCAGGCCATGTCAGCAGAGCCTTTGATGGCAAAGGTCTAGTCTTCTCTTATCTGTTTCCAAACAGATTTTCTTAAAACCTCCTTTACTGTGTAAACTAATAGATTACTGAAAGTAGCTTAGACTTTTGGCGCACAAGAATCCTAACTTCTTACTCTCTTTCCACCTGACGTGGCATTAAACTATTAGAACAATTAAACGATAGACTGTTAGAATGGGAAGGGACCTGAGCTTATGTATATGGGCTACTTCAATTCTCATTTTACAGAACAGGAAAAAGAGCCAAGTTGATGTTACAGCTGAACCTTAAATCCATGTCTTTTGACTCTAAAACTAGATAAGAGGGGAAAAAATAATTTAAATAGAGGAAAATAGGACCTTTGGGTTAAAAAATAGATTTAAAATAAGATAGAATTGGATTCCACAAGAAAGACAGTTCTTCAAAAAGTTTTTCTTTTTAGGGCTGCACCTGTGGGTAAATCAGAGCTGCAGCCACCAGCCTATGCCACAGGCACAGCCACGCAGAATCCGAGCCACCTCTGTGACCTGCTGCAGCTTACAGCAAAGCCAGATCCTTAACCCACTGAGCGAGGCCAGGGATTGAACCTGCATCCTCCTGGATCTTAGTCGCATTCTTAACATGCTGAGCTGCAAAGGGAATTCCTTTGATGCTATCTTTGCTGCAAGATGTGGGGGTTCTGAGAAGTTTTATGTGGACTTTTTTTTTTCTTTTTGGTGAATAAACCTGTGGTGAGGACCAGGACATGGGAGTGGGACAGATGTTTTCCTTCTAAAGATAAAACTGTTTCAAATCCTCTAAGCCAGGAGCCTGCCTGACTTTAATATATAATTCAGGTTATCAAAACTTTAATCAATTGAAGGCTCTATTAAGCACATGCCCTATCTATTTAGACACATCTATGGAAATCCTCTTGTAACTCAGAGGTGTAGATGGCCTTCCTTAAGCGTGAAATGAAATCCTAAAACCACATAGGACAAGATGACCGATTTGAATATGAAAAATAGGCGATGCTTTATACAAATCACAAAAGGCTACAAGATGGTAATATTACTCTCTGAAGGCAGAACAATTTTCTCTGAGTGAACAACTACGTGTTAAGGTCCCCAAAGAGGTAGCTAATGGACAAGCAGACGTAGGGGTCAGACAGCGAACGATCAAAATTAGCTCCATTCCAGGAAAAGCTGAGTGGGAGATGGTGGTTTGGCTCTGAGCCAGATGCGTGTCCCAGCACACCCTCCTTGAACTGAATTTACTTACCCAGCCAGGACCCGGGCATCTCCAGGGCTCCCTTGTGGGGAGCCGGAAGCTGAGAATGAGTCTGAAAGCCTGGCCACTCCAGAAGAGGGGGGATTGAGAGCTGCTTCTCCATGTCTTACCCATCGCAGAGCTCACTTTTCCTTTGGAGAAATGGGCAAGGAAACAGAGACTGTATCCTTAAGGGAAACGGAAGTTCCCCCCTCTGTGGAAACGTGAGAAGAGAGGAATAAGCTTTCTTTACCGATATCATGTAGTACAGACTACAAAAAGATGGATTTCAACACTTTTTGTTGTTGTTTTAGGGCCGCTCCCGCGGCATATGGAGGTTCCCAGGCTAGGGGTTGAATCGGAGCTGTAGCCACCGGCCTAGGCCAGAGCCACAGCAACGCGGGATCCGAGCCGCGTCTGCAACCTACACCACAGCTCACGGCAACGCCGGATCATTAACCCACTGAGCAAGGGTAGGGACCGAACCCGCAACCTCATGGTTCCTAGTCGGATTCGTTAACCACTGCACCACGACGGGAACGCCTCATAATTTTTTTTGATGCTTATTTTCATCCTGATCTTGAGTTCATAAGAGTTTCCAACTTCGTTTTGCTTGAGCTACATAGAGCAAATTTTTTATTTTGTGATTAATATCAGAAAAGCTAGGACAACTGTGATGGCGGGAAAATGGTCGTTATATTAAGATATGGGATTAGAGAGCCTTGAGATTCAAGACAAGCACTTCACCTTTCACTCAGGACAAACACTCGGTTTCCATATCAACCAAATGAAGGAGGTAAATGAAATGATTCTTGTGGCACTTGAAAAATGTTGTTCCACTGCCTTCTGACTTTCATGGTTTCCAAGCCAAAATCCACAATCATTTGACTCATTTTTCCCTTGTAAGTAATATATCGTATTCTCTGTGGCTGCTTTAAAGATTTTTCCCATTGCCTTTAGCTTTTATCAGTTACAATGTGTCTTGGCTGGGATTTGTTTACACTTATCCTGTTTTGGATTCATGGAGATTTCTGCAGATTTATGTATTCTATCAAATTTGAGCATTTCAGCTATTATTTCTCCAAATATTATTTTTTCTACACCATATTCTTTCTCCTCTCTTTCTTGGGCTCTAATGAAAAAAATGATAGCCTTTTTCTTTTATTTTTTTAGGTTTTTCCCCTAGATTCCCTCCCCCCTAATCATTTCAGTTCCTATTGTTCAAACTGGATAATTTTGATTGCTCTCTCTTCAAGTTCACCGACTCTTTCCTCTGCTGTCTCTATTCTTCTACTGAGCCTGTGGTACACAGAATGGCCACCCAAAGATGTCTACTTCCTAATCCCAGGAACCCATGAGTATGAAACGTTAACAGCTGAAAGGATTGTGCATATGTCATGAAATTAAGTATCTTAAGACAGGAAGATGATTCTGAATTATCTGAGTGGACCCAGTGTAATCACATGGTCCTTATAAAAGACAGACAGGAATGTGAGAAACAAAAAGGGAGATCTACAGCAGAAGCAAAGATTGGAGTGATGTGCTTTGAAGATGAAGAAAGGTTGCCAGAAGCCAAAACATGCAGGCAGCCTCTAGAAGGTAGAAAAGGCAAAAAATGTATTCTTCCCTGAAGTCTTAAGAAGAAACGCAGCTTGGTTTACATCTTGATTTTTACTTTATTAAATTCATTTCAGACTTCTGACCCTTGGAACTGTAAGTTACGATACCTGTATTGCTTTATGCCACTGGAGTTGTAGTAATCTGTTACAACAGCAATAAGAAACTAACACAAAGCACAAACAGCAATTTAAACATTTTTGGTTACTGTATTTTTCAGTTCTAAAATTTCCACTTGGCTCATTATACTTTCTATTTCTTCACTGAGACTTTTCATCTTTTCATTAATTTTAAGAGCATTCATACTTATTCATAATATTTTTATAACAGTAGCTTTAATGTCTTTTTCTGATAATTCTAATGGTCTGGGTCATTTCAGCATTGATGTCTCTTGATTGTTTTTTCCAGTGCAACTTGAGATTTCCTGCTCTTAATATGCCAAGTAATTTTGGATTGTATCTTGGACATTTGAATACTATGTTTTGAGACCCTGGATCTAATTTAAATCCTATAGAAAATCTTATTTTAAAAAAATTTGGGGGGGCCACACCCAAGGCATGCAGAAGTCCCAGGCCAGGGATCGAAACTGTGCCAAAGTAGAAACCCAAGCCATGGCAGTGACAATGCTGGGTCCTTAACACTAGACCACCATGGAACCCCAGGAAAACACTGGTTTATTTTGTTACTGTTATTATTACAGTCCCCCACCCCTATCCCAGGCCTGATCCTGCCCTGTTGCTCCTGAAAAAGAGCCACCACTGCAGGGGCAGATAGCTCCGGTTATGCTCTGGCACTGCAGCCCAATCACACTTCCCCTACTCGTCCCTGCACAGGTGCAGCGGGGCCTGATATTTTTGCTTTAGCAGGCAACTGACCTAGTTTGTTTCAGGTCACAAGTTCTAACCGATCTACTGTGGAATGTGTTTTCAATGTCAGTTCTCTTTTCAAAGCCTTTGTGATACTCTTTAGATTTACTGCGCATATATGCCACCCAGTCTGGGACCTGTGTGATGGTCTATGTCTTGGTGCAATTCTCAAAGTCCATGGTAGGCTATTTAGATTCAAATCCCTGCATGCACATCCGGGAGGAGCTCTCAGGACTTCATACAATCCTATGGCTCATCTTCCTGAATTCCTTCTCTCTCAAGCTACTCTAGTTCCCTTGAAATGATACTCTTGTCGAAGTAGCATGCACATAACACACTTATATCTGTCTTTATTACATATGTTTTTAAATACTTCTTTAAATGAATCCGAAAATGGCAATCACATCTGTTCCTTTAAAACAGTGTTCTTGGAGTTCCTACTGTGGCTCAGCGGGTTAAGAATCCAACTAGTATCCCTTGAGGATGCAGGTTCAATCCCCAGCCTCGCTCAGTGGGTTAAGGCTCTGGCATTACCGCAAGCTGTGGTGTAGTTCGCAGATGTGGCTTGGATCTGGCGTCGCTATGGCTGTGGTGAAGGCAGGTAGCTGCAGCTCCCATTTGACCCCCAGCCTGGGAACTTCCACATGCTGCAGCTGCAGCCCTAAAAAGAAAAGAGAAAACAAAACCCCCAAACATTGTTCTCTTTAGCACACAGGTAGCCGTCATAACCATTGTCACCACAGTTTTAAAAAGCACTTCTCTAAACGCGTTCTATAACAGTTGAAGAGTATTCGAAAGTATTCTTAGAACATTCATGTGTACTTCCTTTTAAAATATTCTTTACAGGACAAAATCCAACCTCAAGTGTAATCGGTGTAATGAGATAGGGAGAGGGCACTTGATAGCTCACAACTGCCAATGGGAATTAATTACACAATAACAATACCTGAATTAAATAAAAATGAGGTTGGGTATACCCTCTCTCCTTAAATCTCAGGTAGAATTAGTTTGGACCTTCATCTCAGGGCTAAAGAATAAATCCTATCAAACAAGAGTGAGTGTTCAGCTTAGAGCCTATGGTGTTTAGGCAACAACAGAATATCTACACTGACAATATGAAAATAAGCAAACCGACAAAAAGAACATGAAAGCCGCTTTGATTTTAGATTATTAAAGCAATGCCAGCTTGTTGAAAAATACTAAAACAATGGAGAAATGTGTCACTTAAAAACTGAAAGTATTTATGGTTCCCTTTTCTATCACAAAATGAACCAAACTACATACCTTGCTTTGGAGTTGTTTACTGAAAAAGCGTTAGGTTTCCTGTTGTTAGTTTTAATGTGAAATAACCTCAACTTTTCATATTGCTCTTAACACACACATAAAAAGAAATATGCAAAGCAGTGGTTTTTCCCTTGTACGTGTTTCTGAGATTGTTTTTTTCTTGAGTCTGTGAATTATTAAAGAATGGCCCAAGGAGTTCCCACTGTGGCTCAGCAGGTTAAGAGCCCAACATAGTGTCAGTGAGGATGGGAGCTGGGTCCCTGGCCTCGCTCAGTGGGTTAAGGATCCTTTATTGCCACAAGCTGGGCATAGGCTGCAGAAGTGGCTTGGATCTGGTATTGCCGTGGCTGTGGTATAGTCTGGTAGCTGCAGCTCTGATTCGACCCCTAGCCTGGGAACTTCCATATGCCGCAGGTGCGCCTCTAAAATAAATGAATAAAAGTTTTAAATAAATGAATAAAGAATGGCCCAAGAAATGGAAAAAACCTAACATCTGTCAGTAGTAGAATGGATAAACAAACTGTAGACAGCTTTACAATATACTTCCATATTTTCAAACCACACAGAAATTAAAACGAGTGAACTAGATCTATACATATCAACCTGGATCAACCTCAAACAATGCTGAATGAAAAAAAAATGTAAGAAGTTAGGGGAGTTCCCTTGTGGTGCAGTGGGTTAAGGACCTGGTGCTGTCATTGCAGTGGTTTGGGTTGCTGCTGTGGCACAGGTTTGATCCCCGCCCTGGGAAACTTTCGCATGCCATAGGTGCAGCCAAAAAAGAAAAAAAGAAAAAAAAAAGTTAGAAACAGTGGGATACTATTTAAGTACACACACACAAACATAAAATAGGACTATATTGAATCTGGATGTGAACATATGTAATAAAAGTATAAAATAGGACTAGGAATAATAAACAACAACTTCAAGACAGTGGCTAACTCTGGGAACAAAAGAGAAAGAGATGGTACAGAGCTTGGAACCTTAGATGAAACAAACAAAAAAGCTCTGAAGCACATATGCAAGGGATTAATTTCTATTAATTCCTGGTGGTGGACATATGAATATCAAATATTTTCCCTTCTATGTGATAGTTAAGACAGATAATAATGATGATGAGGCTAGATAGAGGGATGAGGAAGCTTTCCTAGTCTTTTCTTTTCTTTTCTTTTTCCTTTTTTTCTAGGGCCACAGGAACAGCATATGGAAGTTCCCAGGCTAGGGGTCGAATCAGAGCTGCAGCTGCCAGCCTATGCCACAGCCACAGCAACGTGGGATCCGAGCCGTGTCTGAGACCTACACCACAGCTTACGGCAACGCCAGATCCTTAACCCACTGAGTGAGCCCAGGGATTGAACCCGATTCCTCATGGTTATTAGTTGGGTTCATCACCACGGAGCCACAATGGGAACTCCCAAGCTTTCCTAGTCTTGACTGTTAAGAGAGCATTTGACTCAACCTTATGCTTTCTCTGCTTTAAAATATATATATATATATACACATATGTATATATATACGATGCAATATCTAGTATGTCTTTAAAAACACAGATGCCTCCTTTTTTTATTCCAGTTTGAATCATTTTAATATTTAGAGACAAAAAAAATGAGTGCTGACTTTTTTCCTATTTCCTTTCTTCCCTCTTTCCTTCCTTCCCTTCTTCTTCCCTTCCTTCCTAAAACACACACAGAGGTCTAATGGCCAAAATGCACACAGGAAAATAGCTTCTGCCCTGTCCCCCAGAGTCCCATCTGGTGTTGGAAGCCTCTGCTGGCCCTCCCCTCCAAGCCACAGAGGGATTCTTGGGACGAGGCGTGGGGCGGGGGGGTGGGGGTGGGGGTGGGGTATGGGGGGGGGCTGCATTAATTCTAAGGTATTTGCTCGCATGTCTCTCCCCAGCATCTCCATTCTAAAGTAAAAGTGAGTCATCAAGGGTACGTCCCTCCCACTGGTGCCAGCTCCTACCCTACATTGAGGGTTGCTCCCAGACGGCGGGGTGCAGGGGGAGGGTGGGGGGTGGGGGGGGTGTGGAAAGAGAAAGAAGAGAAAATCTTCTGGTTAGGAGAGGTTCAGTGAAAGGGGTGGGAGGCCAGAGCTGGAGCACTGGTTTGCACTGCAGCACTTTGTCACATGAACAAGGACAGAAGGTACAGGTCAGAACCGCTCGGAGGGCACAGGTCAGCTTGGGACTTGCTCAGTGACATAAAGTAGGGAGAATTCTCCTCACCAGATTCAGATAGATCAAGGTGTCAACATGTAAAATAAAAGAAATGTAATCCAGGAGTTCCCTTGCGGCGAAGCAGGTTAAGGATCTGACGTCACTGCAGTGGCCTGGGTTGCTGCTGTGGCATGGGCCCCATCTTTGGCCAGAGACCTTCCACATGGCCAAAAAAAAGAAAAAGAAAAAAAGAAGAAGAAGAAGAAGAAGAAAAGAAAAAGGAAAACTAATCCAAATAATCAGCAAACACTCCTGAACTTCAGATGTTTCCCACCAAGACACCTCAGAGCAGAAATAATCTAGACCTTTCCAGGAAGTGAAGCAGAACTCCAGGCATTCCTCCTGACAGCCCTATTTTGGGCCCTAGAAGGATCTCCGGTCTGGAAGACACAGGAAGAGCCAGGGTCAGGAAGGAAGTGGCCTCAACCCACAAGGCTGCCCTACAAAACTTGCATTTTATTGGAGCCACAAGGAGAGAGAGATGAAAACTGGCTTCTGTCTTGGACCAGAACCACCATCTCCGGAGCATGGTCTCACCTGGCTCCTTTCTCCTCCTGCTCTAGCTCCTTCTCATCTTCTCAGTCACCTTTCCCGAGCCACAGTGGTGGTGGCCACCTCAGGGACCCCAGGCACAGATGCCTTCTCTTGTGAGAAAATTATTTCTTGGCGTTCTCTGGTAGCGTAGTGGTTAAGGATCTGGCACTGTTACTGCTGTGGCGAGGGTCACTGCCGTAGCAAGGGTTCGATCCTAGGCCTGGGAACTTCTACATGCAGCAGGTGCAGCCAGAGAGAGAATTAATTCTTCTAATACAACTAAGATTTCATTTCTAAAAGTCTTTACTTCTAGCACTTTGTAAAATTTAAAGGGCTGTACCTGTACAAAGATGGAATTAAAAATAAATTACTTGTGAACAGTGCTTTATCCTACTTAATTCTCCCTTTGGCTTTTGCCTATTTTCTTATTTGCAAGGCTCATTCCTCCATAGCAATTTGGGCTCCAGAATCCATAGTAATGCCTTCATTCTTTATTTCAAATTTCTCTGGAGAAGCTCTTAATTCACTTTCTGCTGATAACCTACTGCTTTCAAGAGAGAACTTGCTGGCAGCTCCCTCAAACCCTTTTCCCCAAATTATCCCTGTAGCCTTTCCTATTCCTCTTCTCATGCCAAACTAGGAAGAGAAATCTAATGGGTAACTTCCTGACGCTTACATCAAATCCTATGAGCATCTCTGCACCAGTAAAACACAGGTCATCCTTAACCACCACCCTGTTAACTCGACGACCTGGCCCTGCCTACTTTATAAAATGATACAACTTTATAGTTTTATACTGTATGTTAGAATTTTATAGATATGCAGTTTTATCTTTGTACAATTTGCTATAATATTCTGGCAGAAATGCCTTCAAAAGTACTGAATTCGAAACTACCTAAAATGATTAAAAAAAACCCCATTAATTAAAACACCCAATTCATGATATTCCTTTGCCTTTCTCCTGGTTATGGATATACTTTTGGTTATAAGAGGTGTCTGTTATTTTGTGCTTTTCAATGTAACACCAGTAATCCACTTTTTCTTTTTAAATTGAGATAAAATCCACTTAACATAAAGGGTACATTTCAATGGTTTTTAGTATATTCACAATGTTGTGAGCTGTCACCATTACCTAATTCCAGAACATTTTCATCACCCCAAAAAGAAACCCCATCCCTGTTAGTACTTGTTCCAATCCTCCTCACTTCCTTCCCCTGGCAATCATTAATTTATTTTCTGCCTGTATAGATTTGCCTATTCTGGACATTTCATATAAATGGAATTATACAATATATGATCTTTCATGTTTGGCTTCTTTCATTAGCGTAATGTTTTCAAGATTCATCTATGTTGTAGCACGTTTCAGTCCTTCACTCCTTTTTATGGGTGAATAATATTCCATTGAATGTGGAGTTCCTGCTGTGGTGCAATGGGATCGGTGGTGCTTCTGGAATGCTGGGATGCAGGTTCGATCCCTGGCCCAGCACAGTGGGTTATGGATCTGGCATTTCCACAGCTGTGGTGTAGGTTGCAACTGCAGTGTAGGTCGAAACTCTGGCTTGGATCTGATCCCTGGCCGGCGAACTCGATATGGTGCAGGTTGGCCAGAAAAAAAAATTCCATTGAATGTATCTACACATTTTGTTTATCCATTCATCAGTTGATGGACATTTGGGTTGTCTCCTGTTGTGGCTATTATGAATAATGCTGCTATGGACATTTATGTACAAGTTTTGGGGTATATACCTAGAAATGGAATTGCTGGGTGTTACGGTAATTTTAACTTTTTGGGGACCTGTCAAACAATTTCCACAGGGGCTGCACCATATTATAATCCCACCAGCAATGCACAGGAATTCCAACTTCTCCTCATTCTTGCCAACACTTGTTATTATTATTATTTTTTGAGTTTTCCCTATGTCTTATGCACCCATTCATTTATCCTTTTAATGACTATATTTTATCATGTTGATTTATCATAGTTTACAGTTTGGGTTTTCATTTCACTGGGAATGCTGGTTGCATTTCCCAGCATTCTGGCTTCTTATAAATGTTTTCAAGAAAGATTCTTTTCGTTCAAATTATTTCCTGGAATTATATCTGTCTAACATGGGATTAGTAGGTCAACGGATATGAAGAGTTTTATGGCACTTGTTGCTGCCAGCAATGCAATATTTCTTATTTCCTCATATCAATTTAATTCCACAAAAGCTTACCAAGGGCTTTTGAGTAGTAGGCACTAAAAAATAGATAACTGAGAGGGAGGGAGTGGGAGGGATTGGGAGCTTGGGGTTATCAGATACAACTTAGAATAGATTTACAAGGAGATCCTGCTATGTCTAGATACTCATACTGCAACAGAACAAAGGGTGGGGGAAAAAAATGTATACATGTAAGAGTAACTTGATCCCCATGCTGTACAGCGGGAAAAAAAATTAAAAAAAAAATAAAAATAAAAATATAAATAAATAAAATTAAACTTATGGTCAAAAGAAAAAAAAAATAGATATGTGGATTAAGGATCCAGTGTTGTGACTGCTGTGGCTCTGGTTACTGCTGTGGCGTGGGTTTGATCTCTGGCCTGAGAACTTCTGCATGCTGTGGGCATGGCATCCCCTTCAAAAAAAGAAAATAGATGATTTCATAACACGGAAGTCTGAAGAAAGAGGTATGCACAGGATGCCGTAGGAGCACGGAGGAAGAAAGCGCTCTCTAGTCATGGGAAGAGGGAGTAGGTTGGAAGGAAGAAATGAAATTTAAGGTGAATCTTGAAGACTGAGAGGGAGTTAGCCAGGCATGAGCAAAGGAATAGAAGCTTTAAAAGCACAGCCTGAAGTGGTTGAGGATTGATGGATAATTCTGTACTCCTGGGAGATCGTGTGTGTGTGTGTGTGTGTGTGTGTGTGTGTTGGGAGGAGGGGTCAGGGTTCAGAAAGAGAAGCGTAAGCACAAGAGAAAGTCAAAGCAATGAAAGAAGAAGAAGTTTCAAGGACATAACAGTAGGCAGTGTAAACTGATGAAAAGTCAGATAAGACTGAAAGTGTCCATTTGATGTAGCAGCAAAGTGGAGGAGCTGGTAAGACTGGAAACCACACTGGAGAGGGTTGACCTGGGTGGAGGTTTGGCAGTAAGGGACAGCTTCTGCATCTACATAAAGCCTTGTGACAAGGAGTTTGACTGATTTAATTTCTTTTCGCCATTCTTTTTCTGAATACCTTAAAATAATTTAAGCATCCTTCAGTGGTTCCCGAATCTCTTCCTAATGGAATGTACTGTCCTATCTCTTGGCAGCTAATCTGAAGGGGTAGATTGTTTGCACAGATGGTTGCAATAATTCCCACCCATCCTTCCACCCAGAACCAGGTAACTTTGCCATTCCATCCATAAAGCGGTGGACTCTATTTCCCTTCCTGTGAATCTGGGCTGGCCTTGTGATTTGCTTCGTCTGGTAGAGGGACATAGGAGTAATACCGTGTGACACCTGAGCCTCAGCCTTGAAAGGCCTTGTAGCCCTCTTGGAATAATAAGACCAGCAAGACTCAGAATTGCCCAGCTAAGCCTAGCCCAAAATTCTCACCCACAGAAACATGAGTAAGTAAAATGGTTATTATTCTAGGCAAGGTTGGAGGGATTTGTTATGTGGCAATAAATCACTTCCATATCTGCTCAATTTTGCAGGGGGAAGGGGGCACACACTCATGGCGTGTGGAAGTTTCCAGGCCAGGGACTGAACCCACATCACAGCAGTGACCCGAGCTGCTGCAGTGACAATGCTGAAGCCTTTACCTGCTGCGTGACCAGGGAACTCCTGCTCAATTTTTAATTTTAGTTTATTTTTTGCTTTTTAGGGCCGCACCTGTGGCACATGGAGGTTTCTGAGCTAAGGGTTGAATCAGAGCTACAGCTGCCAGCCTACACCACAGCCACAGCAAGGTGGGATCCGAGCTGTGTCTGTGACTTATACCACAGCTCACGGCAACACTATATCCCCAACCCACTGAGTGAGGCCAGGGATTGAACCTGCATACTCATGGATACTAGTTGGATTTGTTTATGCTGTGCCACAAAGGGAACTCCCTCCTGCTCGATTTTTTAAAGGTGTTTTTTCTTGTGGCTTATGCCTACTGATACCCAATTTCCTCATGAAAAGCCATGTGTCAGTAGTATGTTCAGAGAGTGTTTCCTGCACTTCACCTTCTAGATTATTCGTCAAAATATTAAGTCAATCCCTATGAAATCTTAAAGTCTTTTTTTTTGGCTTTTTAGGGCCACATGCATGGCATATGGAGGTTCCCAGGCTAGGGGTTGCCCTGGAGCTATAGCTGCCGGCCTACACCACAGCCACAGCAATGCCAGATCTGAGCCACATCTGTGACCCATGTCACAGCTCACGGTTAACCCACTGAGTGGAGCCAGGGATTGAACTCTCATCCTTCCAGATATCAGTAAAGTTTCTTACCGCTGAGCCACAACAGGAACTCCTGAAATCTTAAAGCCTTTACTTACGGAGTTTTCTTTTGATTCCAACCTTTTGTTTCCTGTCGTTAAGTCAATTCTCCATCTAAGACAAAATATCTCATGTATTAACAGTGAAGTGAATTTTTTAAAAGGTGAGAGGATGAGTGAGAGGAGGAAGGAAGAAAGAGGGCATCTGTGAAGAGCCAGCACACTGGATAAAAGACTGGTTATTCGCTGAGTGTGGCAATAACATCCTCCCTGGCAGAGTCTATGTTTTATCCAACTCTGTGCCTCTAAGGTCTGTCATGGGATCTGGATCTGAGGCACAGCTCATGTTCACCAAGGATACATGAAGACACAATGATGTTGCTACTTTTACTCATTATTCCATATTTGTACATCTTGTTTAACGTCTGCTGGAGGTCAAGCAGCCTGCATAGCCTTGGGCGTATCAGGAAAGATCTCAAAGCCTTACGTAGCAGATGTCGATGTTGGCAACTATTGCCTCAACCCCTGCCCCAGGTTTTTGAGGATTCTTCCAGGAAAACAGATCACAGCAAACTTTCCTACTCGCTTGCTCCTCTTAGGTTTTGTTTTGTTTGCTAGTATCTTTCTCTTCCACTCAAATTAAATAACCATCCATCTCAGCCTCAATGATCTTAAAGCTTCATGGAGATGAAAATGATCAAACTTTAGTGGTGACATGTGGTTATATTTGCAGATATAACATTCGATGAGGCAAAAAGGAATAAAGAGAGAAGCACGACAGGGGTGCTGGCTCTAAGGCTACCCATCTGAATGATTTGTACTTGGTTTACCTAGGGTTCTGCTTCCACTTTACTGTAGTAATAATGGGAAGAAGGATGTGCGTGCAGTTGAGGTATCAATTCTCTTTCTGGGTCACCCCTAGAACTTAAAAGAATGCTGACAATAAGACTTTGCTCAGTGTAAAACTTGGTGAGATCAGGTTGTTAAAAATAATGTTCCTTTAGGAGTTCCCCTTGTGGGGCAGAGGAAACGAATCCAACTAGTATCCCTGAGGATGTAGGTTCGATCCCTGCCTTGCTCAGCAGGTTGGGGAAACAGTGTTGCCCTGCGCTGTGGTGTGGACGCAGACGCGGTCGGGTTCCACGTTGCTGTGGCTGTGGTGTAGGCTGGCAGCTGGTCCCATTTGACCCCTAGCCTGGGAACTTCCATATGCGGAGGGTGCAGCCCTAAAAAGCAAAACAAAAAGCAAAACCAAAATCCTTTAAAGAAAAAATATTATAACAGTTCACCAAGTCATTATAAAATCTGGGTTATGCAAAGTCTGAGTAATATTCTTCAACTAAATAGCGCCCTAAGTAACCATAAAGGGACAATGCATCTTTTATAATTGTCTTATTTTCTTATTTTGCATTCCAGTGTGTCAAATAAATATATCAATTGTTGAAATCTCTAACAAAGTAATAATTCTCCTTTTATTTAAGTCTTGCTCATGAATAATGGATATAAAATAGAAATAATCACTCATCTTCAGAACAAGAATGGCAAGTTTATAGAGAGTCTGAATTTTATTTTACCCCTAGGTCCCTCTGAAACTTTACACTGCTTGTCTTGGTTTTTCTTTTTTTGCTTTTTTTTTTTAGGGCCGCATTCTTGGCGTATGGAGGTTCCCAGGCTAGGAGTCAAATTGGAGCTACAGCTGCCACCCTTTGCCACAGTCACAGCGATATAGGATCCGAGCTGCATCTTTGACCTACACCACAGCTCACGGCAACGTCAGATCCTTAACCCACTGAGCAAGGCCAGGGATTAAACCCGCATCCTCATGGATCCTAGTCAGGTTCATTAACTGCTGCGCCAGGAAGAGAACTCCCAGTTCTCTATACATAGTGGGATTATTTTTGAAAAATGTAAAATACAGCAAAAATTGGGCAAAATCCAAACCAAGAAGGTATACTCTAGCCAGGGAATATCATTTTTAAGAAACAATAAGCAACACAATGACTCTGTTGAGTTTTCTCCTAGGTTTTTTTTTTTCTCCAGATGTGATTAAAAACTAACTTGTGAATTTCCTTCCTTCCTTCCTCCCTTCTTTTTCTTCTTCTTTAATATTTTAGCATGGTAACTTGTAGAAGCATGGTGCAGTGAAAAAGTTATTCAATTAAGGGAGTAACTGTCATGGCTCAGTGGTTAACAAATCCGACTAGGAACCATGAGGTTGCGGGTTTGATCCCTGGCCTTGCTTAGTGGGTTAAGGATCTGGCGTTGCCGTGAGCTGTGGTGTAGGTTGCAGACACGGCTTGGATCCCACGTTTGCTGTGGCTCTGGTGTAGGCCGGTGGCCACAGCTCCAATTCGACCCCTAGCCTGGGAACCTCCATATGCCGCAGAAGTGGCCCAAGAAAATGGCAAAAAGACCAAAAAAAAAAAAAAAAGTTATTCAATTAAAAGTTTGATGACCCGTGCTATTATTCCACTTGTATCATAAACTCTGGGGCAAGAGATGTAATTCTTCCATTGTTCTGTTCTGTACCATGAGAACAACTACCCGGCCACGGTGCAGGGTTGTTAAGATGATCAAGGGAAATGTCAAACTGCTTTGAGAACCAGAGTTTATGAGGCTTTATTATTGTTTAAAAATAAAAACCAAATCAGTATCTGTACGCAGGCTTCCTTGGGAAAAGGTGCCCATTTTTATGGCTTTAATAATTAGATTGGAATTGTTAACTCTATTACTATTAGTCCTAACTCCCGATTTTCTAGATGTCTCCATTGAGAAGACATCTTCTTACTTCAGACTAAGTGAAACAGGAATTCTAGGGATGAAATCAATCCCCTCCATCCCCAGGATATATTACCAAGGTGATAATATTGTTTCTAGCACAAACGTCTTTTACGATTATCAGATTATCATTCTGGAGGGCAAAAAGCCTGACCTTGGGTGTATGGGAGAAAGAAGAGATAAACTTCAATGGATGAGGAGGCAGCCCAGGGAAGCAAGGCAGTAACAAACTATGCTCAGTTTCGTGGTGCAGAAGGAAGAGACAGCACAGGGTATAGAAGGGAATAGCCAGGCCAACAGGGAGTGGTCCCTGGCAGCTCTGGGCCACCTTAGCGATAAATTTGCCCTGGAATGGCGCCCAGTCCCTGGGGTCTCATTTCACCCCCACACACAGCTTCGGGGCCCTGAGCCTGCCATCTGTCCTGACTTCCTCTGTGCTGACTAGGGAACCAGACAGCCTGGGTTCAAATCCCAGCTCCATGTTTTCCTAGTGGTGTGATCAACCCATTTGTGCCCCAGTTTCCCCTTTTGTACAGTGAGGGGAAATGCCAGTACCCTCCATCCTGCGGTGGCTATAACTCATAAAGATGAACCTTGTGTGATATCTTTTCTCTATAAAATCCAGAATAGGCAAATTCACCAAAGTGACAGAAAGCAGAGTGGTGGGTGCTAGGGCCTGCAGTGGGGGTGGAAAAGGGAATTGGTGTTTAATAGGGGCAGAATTTGTTTCGCAAGATAAAGTTCTGGAATTCAGGAAAAGAGGAGACAGGTAGGTGATTTACTTGCAAAGGCAAATTTGTTTGCTCCATAGTTTCCTCTTTCCAGGTGAGAGTGCTTGGTAAATCTCACCCAGGGCTAGCATATATGGAGTTTCAGAAAAATAGTCTTATATTTGCATGGGGTTAATTTAACAGGCTTATGCCATGTTATGTCACATGCTTTAATAAGGTAGAACAAGAATTAAGATGACTCTGGATTTCTCGTTATGGCTCAGCGGGTTAATAACCCGACTAGTACCCATGAAGATATGGGTTTGGGATCCAGCCTTGCCCCAAGGGTTGTGGAAGTAGCTTGCATCTGGCGTTGCTGTGCCTGTGATGTAGGCCAGTAGCTATGGCTCCGATTCAACCCCTACCTAGGAACTTCCATATACCTAGGGTGTGGCCCTAAAAAGACAAAAAAAAAAAAAAGGATTATGATGACTTTACAGATCAGCTGATTTCATCTTAGAGAAATTAAATAATATAGTTTATTTTTTTAATTTTAATTTTTTTAATTTATTTTTTATTACTCAAATGAATTTATCACATCTGTAGTTGTATAATGATCATAACAATCTGATTTCACAGGATTTCCATCCCATAGCCCAGGCACATCCCCCCCCCCCAATAATATAGTTTAATTAAGTTTCACAGATGAATAGAACCTTAGAGATTTAGTTTAAGGCCTACTCTTTAAAAAAGAGAATAAAGTTAGGTGAAGTAAGTTGTCTAGGATCACACAGCCAGTATGTGACAGATGTCAAAGTATAAACAAAGTTCTGTGTTTTGTTTCGGTTTAGAAATTCTGACTGACTCATAGTTGATTCAAACTTGTTACAACCTTCTGCAGAAGAGAGGCAGCAAATTGTAACTGCTTTCACAAAATTAAAAGTTGCTCTTTTAAAAACATTGCTTTTGAAAAAAAATGTTACAAAATCAGAAATGTGTCTTTTTTTTCCTGTCTTTTTAGGGCCTCACCTGTGGCATATGGAAATTCCCAGGCTAGTGGTTGAATGGGAGATGCAGCTGCCAGCCTAAGCCACAGCCAGAGCGATGCCAGATCTGAACTGCGTCTCCAACCTACACCACAGCTCTTGGCAACGCTGGATCCTTAACCCACTGAACAAAGCCAGGGATTGAACTGGATCCTCATGGATACTAGTCAGATTTGTTGCCACTGTGCCACAATGGGAACTCCCTCAATTCAGTTTTATCAGAAGGGATTTAAATACAGTACCAGTACAAAGGAAATACTTTTGTGCCCAAGGAAGTGGTTTCATAGTTTTCCTTTCGTCGGAGCCAATTTCCTTCTTAAATTAAAGGGAGATTTGGAGTTCCTGTCGTGGCTCAGTGGTTAACGAATCTGACTAGGAACCATGAGGTTGCGGGCTCGATCCCTGGCCTCACTCAGTGCTTGAGGATCTGGCATTGCCGTGAGCTGTGGTGTAGGTTGCAGACGCGGCTTGATCCTGTGTTGCTGTGGCTCTGGCGCAGGCCGGTGGCCATAGCTCTGATTGACCCTTACCCTGGGAACCTCCATATGCTGCAGGAGTGGCCCAAGAAATGGCAAAAAGACAAAAAAAAAAAAAATTAAAGGGAGATTCACATTTCCAATGTCCTTTTCAAAGCTGGGCACTTCACAGCGTATGAACTCTTTGCTCATTTAGTCAACAAAATGTATTGACCACATATTTGCAAGCCGCTGGGCTATGGGAGGTGGGGAAAATTAAGTACCTAAGATACAAATCCTTCCCTTAGGGCAAGTGAAGATAAGACCCAAGTTTTTTGATCATCTAAGTACCAAGTATGACAGATGCTTTGTATCTATTACCTCATAAGAATCTTAAACTTTAATATACTTGATATATATATATATTGAGCTCCCAATTAATATGTTAAATGAATGAATGTTAAAAACATGGGATCTCAAAGTAATCCTTTCTCAGAGTCCCAGACGGATTGAGAGGCTTTTGTAGGTGGTGGCTTTCAATACTTAAGACCTCATTTCCTGTTGGGTTGACTATTTCAGAGCTGTGTAATTAAGTGATCCTGGGCACTTTAGATATTCTGAATTTTGACTTCCTGATTTGCAAAATGGGGAAAATGCCTCCCACCTCAGTGTTATAGGGGTTGGTGATAAGCTATGCAAAATCCCCCACATCGAAGACAATCAATAAATGGTAGGAACTACTACCATTATTAAACTTTATTATTAGACTGACACATACTAGCCATCTACCTAGTGTTCTTTATACAATCGGGTCCACTTAGGTAAACGTACTCGGCAGCGACTCTCTGAGAAGACAGAAAGTCGAAAGACTCAGAGATCAGTGCTTTTATCTTGTCGGGAGGCATGAGCAATGCTCATTTGGAACAGAGTGATAGAGTGGAATGTGGCGCGGCGGTCCAAGGTTCACAAAGAACGCTGACCCAAAGGGCTTGTCTCCAAAGCCTTTTCACGCCCCTTTACCAACTGCACAAATCCTCCCATGGAGCCTCCCAATGGCTTTCCTACAGAAAAATCAGGTTCGCAAAGCTCCTACTGGGTGCAGCACACCGTGCCAGGAGCTCGAAGCTGACTGGGCACAGACCCTTTTTCCGCTTTTACTTTACTGCTTGATGGAACTGAGATCCTGCCGAACTGGTTCGCATGCAACCCTACCCGCCACCCCCACCCCCCACTCCCCGCCCCCAGAATAAAATGGTATCCCCAAGTCTCCAACCAGGCACAGTTGCCACCTAATCGCTGACACTACCCAGGGGCGAAGAGCAAGGTTTCCTGGGAAACTGACCTTTCACCTCCCCTCTTGCCTTACCTCAACTCACCAATTTTGACGCTAGCGAATGAAGCGACGAGGAGACCCAGAAGGCGGGACTTGGTGGTTGGCGGTCCACGCTGATTGGACTGTGACTGCGTGAAGAGGGGGACCGCGTGAGCGGGCTCGCGACCCTCCCTCGGTAGGCGGGGAGAAGTGGAGGCTGCGCTTGCGCGCTGGGAGCCGGCGGAAGTGGCCGGGGCGGCTACGCTTGCGCGGTGGGTGGAGCTCTGCTCTCCCAGCTCCTTTGCCAGCCCAGGTCCTCCCAGTCTTGTTCAGCCGGTGTGGTGCTCGTACTTCCCTACGCTGTCGCAGAGAGTCGCTGCCGAGTGGGCGCTCGGTGTTCGGATCGTCATGGCTGGTTACGAATACGTGAGCCCGGAGCAGCTGGCTGGCTTTGATAAGTACAAGGTAGAGCGGGCCCCGCGGACGCCCCTCTTTCTGCTGGTCCCGGCCTCTTCTAGGCGCCTGAGGGGCCGGTGCGGTCCGTGTCACCTTGTGCCGCGTGGCTCCGGGCAGGCTGGCGGGAGTTTCTCCGGGGGTCCTCCCGAGTGCTAAGGCTTTGGGGTCGGGGTGCGTGGGAGCACCCCAGGCCCGCCACTCTGACTCGGCACCCTCCCGGGGGATTGCCTTTTCCTTAGGAGACCACTCGGCGAGAGTGGAGCGTGAGAATTCCCTTTGCTGCTTCACTTCGTTGTTATTATTTTTAGTCCTCTGAGAGGTGATGCAGATCTCTTCTGCGGCGTCTTAATTGCCTTCATTTTCATGAAGTTTCTACATCCTTTTTTGCCTACAACTTAGGGGTTGGAGAGAATCTTTTGGCAGACGCGGCCCGGGGAGGGGGAGTGACTGCTGGGGCCATACTGCTGATGCGCTCTCTTCCACTCCCAGTAGCGAGGCGCCGGGGCGGCCAGTGAAGTAAACGGGCACGGGGGCAGGAACTGGAACTGTGTAGTGGAAAGAGCGCGGGCTTTGGAGTACATAGAAACCTGCTACCAAACCTGATGCCCACATCGCATTTCTTGATTTGGCTCTGGGCCAAATCACAGTCCGTACGGTGCAAAATGATTTCGAGAATTCGAGAAGCGCCTCGTCCATAATGGGCCTCCAGTAAATGCGGTTCTCCTCCACCGCACCTGTATCAGTGAATGACTCCACTATCCATCTAGTCAGTTGTCTAAGCCTGAAATCCGAGCAGTAGCCTTTCATCCTTGCTACCTATGTCGCTTTCACTCACCGATTCACCAAGCGGTGAAAAATCAGGTCCTGTATGTTGTGTCATTTTCAGCCGAAACTGGAAAGGTGGCTCCATTACCTCTCCCTGCACCTATACTTTATTTTCATCTTTTTTTAAATTAAAAAAAAATATTTTCATCTTTTAATTTTAGAATTGTTCTAGAATATTTTAGAATAGATTTTCAGAAAAAATTGTGGAGCTATTTCATACAGAGTTCCCACGTATTCCACACCGGGTGTTCCCTGCTATTAACGTCTGACATTCGTATGGTGTGTATGTATATGTTCGTATATGTTCTTATATTAATGAGCCAATATTTACACATTATTATGAACTGAAGTCCATCCTTTACTCAGATCTCCTTGGTTTTCACCTAATGTTCTTTTTCTGTCCTGGGATCTCATCCAGAATACCACGGGCACATTTAGTCTTCATGTCTCCACAGGCTCCTCTCGACTATGACAAGGCTCTTGTCTTGTTTTTGATACTCTTGATCGTTTTGAGGCATTCTGGTTAGGTATTTGTAGAATGTCCCTCAGTTGGGGTTTGATATTTTTCAAATCAGCATTAGACAAGGGTTGTGGGTTTTGCGGGGGAAGACCACAGGTATGAAGTGCCTTTCTCATTGCAGTATACGGAAGTGTAAGTTCCATCAACACTGTTTATCACTGATCAACAGTGATAAGCAGTGTTTTGTCAGCTTTCTCCCTATAAAGTTACTCTCTGGAAGGAAGTCACTATGGTATGCACAGCCCTCACTTGAGGCGTGGAGACTTATGCTCCACCTCCTTGAAGGTGGAGTATCATCATAATTTATTTAGTCTTCTGCACAGAAGATTTATCTTTTCTTCCCAGTGTATATTTATTCAGTGATCTATTGATATCACTTTGAAATTCACAGATGTTTATTTTATATTTCGAGTTATAATCCAATACTACTTTATTTGGTTGCTTACCCACATCCACTTTGGCCCTTCGAGTCCTTTCTCTGTGCTTCACAGTGATCTTTTAAAAGAAATGTGCTGGAGTTCCCGTCGTGGCTCAGTGGAAATAAATCTGACTAGGATCCCATAAGGATGTGAGTTCGATCCCTGGCCTCACTCAGTGGGTCCAGGATCTGGTGTTGCCATGAGCTGTGGTGTAGGTCGAAGATGCGGCTAGGATCTGATTCGACCTCTAGCCTGGGAACTTCCATATGCCGTGGGTGCGGTCCTAAAAAGAAAAAAAAAATGTGCATCTGATCATGTTACTCCGTTGCTTAAAATTCTCCATTGTCTTCCCATTGCTCTTGGAATGGAGTCCAAAAACCCATAACATGATCTTCATGGCTGTGAATGCGCCAGCCTTGGTCTGTGTCATCAGCTTCAGATCATGCCACTCACGGCTACTCCTCCCAGCATTAGTAGCCATCTCCCCCATCTCCTTGTTTTCAAATGGTCAAGTAATGTTCTTATATCTTCCAGAAAGTAGCTCCTCATTTATGTCCATCTTCACAGCGTAACTTAAATGTTAGTTCTTTATAGAGAAGCGTCCTTCACATCTCATTCCCCTCCGGGGTGCTCTCATCGCACCCTCTGCTCCTTTATGGAATTTGTTCTCCAGGGGTCTTCCCGTTGGAATGCACACCTGAGTGGTTAGACTTGTCTCATGGATCACTATGGCCTGAGCAGTGTTCCTGTGCGCGGGCCTCCAGTAAACATTTGTGGAGTGAATGAATATTGGAGAAAAATCATTATGGATCTTATCAAACTGGAATTGGAATGCCGTAAGAGACATTAGCAGTCATATAGTACCTTCCTCCGCTTTCCAGTAATATTGTGCCATATTCTATTTTTGAACTGAGCTTCTGACTGTGGAATTTTAAGTGGAAATTTAACCCACTCCAGGACTTTACAACTTTCAACTAAAGGTTGTTAACCCAGGTAGCTCTTTTTTTTCCCCTTAAGCTCTACCCCTTTTCTGGTATCTCTTCTGCGTTGTAAGTATTGACGTATACAACTTTTTCTTCCTTACTAGGACCTGGCTTTCTGGTAAGGGCCAACAGAATAGTTACTTCATTTGCAGCAGTGTCTGTAAGAGGGAATCTACTTTTTTTATTTTATTTTAAATAAGCAGGCTTCTCTAGATTTATAGTTCAAATAGATATGTGTCCTAATTTATAGGAAATTTTAGCGAGGTTTTTCTGTTCCTATCTTTTTACCTCTTCTTCTGCTCTCTGAGTCACTTCCTGTGTCTGACAGCAGATTTCCTATCATCCTGGAAAACAAAGGTCACTTTAGCAAACGTCCAATGTTCAAGTAAAATATAGTTTGTTGATGTTATTTTAGTTATAATGAGGCTTCCTTTAAAAACGTGGGGAGGGAGTGTGGGCAGCACAAATTTATAACCTAAACTACTTCTAGTAGAAGGTTCTTTACTCAGTACTGTGTTCATGTTAAAAAATATGGATCCGAAAGTGTCCAAAGGAAAAAAATCCGTGTGGTCCGTTTTACTAGAATGTGAATTGCACCTAGAGAAATTTTCTTCCTGAAGATCACACAGTCCCATTGTGTGGGCTTCAACAGAAGTGCTTTGTAAATGCTTATTGAATTAAAACAGCTTTTCAAGAAGATCATCCATAAATGGGAAAGACCCAAAACACTCAAAAGAGATTTTTATTCCCTGATGTGACCCTGTACATTAGAGCAAAGAGATGTAGAGAAAAATTGATACTATAAAAGCAGCTGTGGAAGAATTACTTTTGAACCAGTTTAATTTCTGTGTTTTCCCTAGAGGTACATCTGAGAGCTACAGTTGGAAACCTGGCAGTTATTCAGAATAACTCCTGAAAGAGATGCACACGTAGAGTAGTAATTAGATTTCTGTAGTAAGAAACTCTAAGATGATTGATTTGCAGTACAGAAGAAAGCATGGGATGGATTCTGTGTTGTTTTTTGGCCACGCCTGCAGCATGCAGAAGTTCCCGAGCCAGGGATTGAGCCTACACCTCAGCTGTAACTAGAGCCGAAGCAGTGATGATGCCAGATCCTCAACCCACTGAGCCACTAGGGAACTCCTGGATTCTGTGTTATGTGCTCTCTCAACACTTGTGTTCTTTGTTGTGCTACCCTAGTGTTATTAGATCAGTTGAATGATTAGTTGAGTGTCTGCCTTCTCTGTTAGGAAATGGCTCTGGGAGGGCAAGGCCTGTAGCTGTCTTGCTTGATGTCACCAAGGTCTAGCATATGGGCAGAGCAGGCATTTGAAAAATATTTATTGTGCATCTCTTGTATATTGGAAGGATACTCTTGTGTTTTGAATGTGAAGGTGTCTGGGGTTTAACCGCCGTTGTTCTCTGTTGCTTATTAATGTACCTTCAGACAATTATATTGAAGGATTTCATCCTCCTCTCTTCCTATCTGTAGTTGAAGGATTTTCCCTCTTACCTAAGGGTGAAACTAATATTGTGATTTACCTAATGGAACCTAAGGAAGGCTTAGTTTTGATAGTGTAGCAACTAGTTTCAAATTGTATCATTTTGTTTCAGAGAGGATGTGGTGTGTGAAATATCTTGTTTAGTTTCAAGAATATGATTTTATGATGAATTGATTTCTGCTGTTATGGTAGTTAGTTAACTTGGCTGTCAACAAAAGTCCGATTACAGGAATTGTGATAATTAGGAATTCAGGTGGGAAAGAGAGCCTTGTACATCTTGATGGTAATGCTGAAGAATTAGAATCCGGCCTTCCCCCCCTATTGTTCATAAAGTTTGATTTTGTTTATCCAGTAAGCATTTATTGAAGGCCCACTCTGGGTCAGTCATGGCACCGGGGCTGCAAAATTAAGCCCTGGGCTAGAATTCCTGCTTTCAGGGAACTCAGTTTGGTGGCGTATGGGCAAGGAAAAAACAGATGTAAATAGTTAATAAATGCAGTTAGGTGAATGCTCTATGCTGTACTATGAGATAGAAGGAAGCAGCTCCAGGGAGTGAGGGATAAAGCTGAGAAAGGCCTCAGAGAGGGGAAGGCAGGGCTCGGTCTAGAGGATGACGCTGAATAGGCCCCAGTTCTCACCAGGTGATGAAAGGGGAGAAAGTTCTTCCTGGAACGAGAGAGCAGTGGGGCAAGTGCAAAGGCAAGGAGGCCTGAGAATATTTTAGGGGAGCCATAAGATGTGTAGGCTTAATGGTGGATTGTCGAGGGATGAGACTGGAGAGGGAGGTGGGGCCCTGTCAGAGGGGGATGATGTTACCCTGTGGATCCTTGCTAGCACTGGGAGATTCCGGAGAGATTCAGGTTGGGTAGATAAGCTGTTATCTTCATGTTAAATACCTCAGGGGATTCTCAGGTACGTTTCGATGCTATGGGTTTGGGGGAGCTATTTAATAATTTTAAACAGGATCTGATTTTAGTTGTAGTTTAGTTTTGTTTCTTGTTTTTTGTTTTTCATTTTTGGCTACCCTGAGACATGTGGAATTCCCGGGCCAGGGATCAGATCCTAAGCCACAGCTTTGGCAACATTGGATCCCTAACCCACTGTGCCTGGCCGGGGATCGAACCTGCCACCCAGCGCTCCCAAGACGCCGCTGATCCCGTTGCTCCACAGCAGGAACTCCGACATGGAGTTAAAACAAAGAAAACTTCACATTCTAGAGAAATATCACTTGTGGATGAATTGTCCTCTATTAGGGGAATGTTTCTGTAATGATTTTAAAGACTAGAACACTTGAGTCACAATGGAAACACAAAAAATTCCCAATCTTTTCATCTTCACTTATTATGACTGCAAGCTGTCTACAATATAATATGTTAATTATGGCGTTACCTAGATTTGTTGCAGTTAATTCAAATGTAACTTGACTTTAGTTGCACCTTGGTCTCCTTGAGTAGATTTGGGGAACTGGCCTCTCCAAACTGGTAAGGCTTATAAGGTATTGTAGTCATCTTAGATATAGATTTACAAATGTCTCATAGAAAGAATTATTTTTGCAGTTGGCAGAGACAGAGGAGTCTCAGAAGGAGTGAAAGAAGAAGGATGGGAAACTTCTGCAAAGTGAGAGAGAGATTAAGTGGTAGGTAGAAGGTTACTCCATTTTTAGGTGCTATTTGGAAGAAACCTTTTCTTTTTTTTTCTTTTTTTAGGACTGCACCTGCAGCATATGGAAGTTCCCAGGCTAGGGGTCGAATCAGAGCTACAGCTGCCAGCCTACGCCACAGCTACAGCAATGCCAGATCTGAGCCGTGTCTGCGACCTACACCACAGCTCACAGCAACTCTGGATCCTTAATCCACTGAGTGAGGCCAGGGTTGGAACCCACATCCTCATAGACACTAGTCGGATTCATTTCTGACGAAGGGAACTCCCAAAATATCTTTTTTTTTTTTTTTTTTTTAGTCAGGTTTGTTACCACTGAGCCACAAGGGGAACTCCTGGAAGAAACATCTTGAGTTGGTTCTTTTTTTTTTTTTTTTCTTTTTTTCTCTTTTGGCCACTCAGCAGCATATGGAGTTCCTGGGGGCCAGGGATCAGATCCGAGCCATAGTCGCAACCTAAGCCGTGCCTGCTACAACCCCAGGATCCTTAGCCCACTGAGTTGGGCTGGGGATCGAACCTTTGTCCCAGCGCTCCCAAGACACCACTCATCCTCTTGCGCCACAGTGGGAACTTCTTGAACTGGTACTTTTTTTTTTGTCTTTTGTCTTTTTAGGGCTGCACCCATGGCATATGGAAGGTCCCAGGCTAGGGGTTGACTCTGAGCTATAGCTGCTGGCCTACAGCACAGCCACAGCAATGCTGGATCCGAGCCATGCCTGCGACCTACGCCAAAGCTCACGGCAATGCCGGATCCTTAACCCACTGGGCGAGGCCAGGGAGGATTGAACCCGAAACCTCATGGTTCCTAGTCGGATTTGTTTCTGCTGCGCCACGATGGGAACTCCTCTTGAATTGGTTCTTTAACTCCGTTCCGAAATATCAGTTCACTGATGACGGCTTGTTTTTCTAGCTGCTGTAATGCTTGAATGTCGAAGAACTTCTCAGCTGAGTAAGAATTTGCCCAGTACCTAAGGGAGAAGAGGGAAGGATGTTTCTGTCAGAGAGGCTGATGGGAACCAAGGCACAGAGGCTGGAGAGACGGTGGTAAATTAGAGGCATCAGGAAGTGGTGGGTGTGGGAGGGACCAGGCAGCCCGGTGAGCTCCTGAGCTCCGGGAAAGAAAGGTGCACCTACAAGAGCACCGTCACTGTTAAGTACCAAACAGTGACAATGAGAATGATAGCAAATATATAACATTTTACCATAGGCCAGGCTTTGCTTTAAAGACCTTGTCTCATTTAAGATTCACAAGTGCTTGGTGAGGTAGAAGTACCATTATTGTCCCCATTTTATTGAGACACAGAGAATTTAAATAACTTGCTCAAGGTCTCATAGCTGAGACTTGAGTCCAGCTGTTCTGGGTCTGGAATCCATGTTTTTCACCCTCTGTTGCCTCTCAGATCTCAGAATGGCATACTGATTCTGCCGTGTAGTTACTAGCTGTTTTGTGCAAAAGATATAAATATTAGAATAAACACCTTCAGTGACATGCTTAATTTGGTTCGTTTCGCATGTTTCCAGGTGGGGAAAATGTACAGTGAAAAAAGAAGAGCTGGGTTAATTTTTTTCTTCCCCTAGTTTTAAATTATGAGCAGGAGCAAGTGGGCTTGTATTTACTAGTCTTATATTTAGTTGACTATTGAGAACATTTCATTTACTCTTAGTTCTAATTAAGGTAAAAGACTTTTGATTACGTGATTAGCTTCGGGTCTGATATTAAGAAGAACCCACAACTTAGCTCTTTGATCTGGAACATAATTTAGTCTCTAACCAGCTTTGCTCATCTGAGAGATGGGGCAGTACCTACCTCCTGGGATCCTTATCAAAATTGGAGGAGTTAATATTGGTAAAGTGCCAGGCACTTAGTGTTATGTTCATGTTAAGTAAATAAAAAATAAAACTTGGAGTTCCCGTCGTGGCGCAGTGGTTAACGAATCCGACTAGGAACCATGAGGTTGCGGGTTCGGTCCCTGCCCTTGCTCAGTGGGTTAACGATCCGGCGTTGCCGTGAGCTGTGGTGTAGGTTGCAGACGCGGCTCGGATCCCGTGTTGCTGTGGCTCTGGCGTAGGCTGGTGGCTACAGCTCCAATTCAACCCCTAGCCTGGGAACCTCCATATGCCATGGGAGCGGCCCAAGAAATAGCAAAAAAAGACAAAACAAACAAACAAACAAAAAACAGCAAAAAACTTGATGTTTGGGCTGCCCTGCTCAGGAACAGGGCCTGGCATGTAGCACATACCAACTCATACCCTGGGAGGTTATCAAGAGAAAGTATATTTTAGGAAGGGAAGAGTGAATCAGTTTTTCAAATACCGCCCTCCTATTTAAGGGTCTCACGTGTTTGATAACCAGATTCCCCAGCAAGGATTTCAAGTTCCCCTTCTTTGGGCTTATCTTCTCATCTCTTGTGAGAGTTTATTTTGGATTGTGTAAGTCTAGCAAGCAGACCTGTTTGTCATCGTGACCTGCTTGTTCTTGTCTTATTGCTCTGGCCCTTCTCCAGTCTTCTCTCACCACCACTTCTCTTCTCTGACTTGTTAGCAGCTATGGCAGGATTCATGGAAAAGGGATTCCATTGCCCACTGAGTCTCGTTCTCTGTGGGTGTGGTTCCTAAAGTCTTGCATTGATTAAAAAGTACTTTAAGAAATTTCCTGTCCCAGAGTTAAGGTAATGCTCCCCTCCATCCCCTGCCTTTTTTCATTTTCAGTTAAGTTTGGTGTTTTTCTTTCCTAGGAGGTTATTCCTAGCATAGTGCCTTACATTTGGTGAGTACCTGCTGATTTTTTTTTTTTTTAAGGGCTGCACCCACGGTCTATGGAAGTTCCCAGGCTAAGGGTCGAATTAGAACTGTAGCTGCTGGCCTATACCACAGCCACACCAGATCCTTAACCCTCTGAGCGAGGCCAGGGATGGAACTCGCATCCTCGTGGATACTAGTTCAGATTTGTAACCACAGAGTCACAGCGGGCACGCCTGCGGAATTTTATATGCTTTGTCTGTTGCTCGCAGGGCAGTATTGGACATCACTGTCAGGAGGTATAAGCGGATAGGGTGCCACGTAGTGTTCTCCCAATCAAGGCAGTGGCATCTGTCGCCTGTGCTGTATCCTTCAGCTGAGGAATTGCAGGAATGTGGTTCATGTTTGTTTTCGCCAGAGCAGTGGTCCTCAAACTTGAGGATGCCTTACAGTCCACTGGATTGTTTGTTAAAAGACAGATGGCTGGGTGCCACCCCCAGGTTGTCTGATGTTGTGTATTTGGGAGGCGCCCAAGAATTTGAGCCCAGTTTGGTAACTACGTTTTGAGAAGCACCTCATTAAAGAAATATTCTGTTGTATTGAAGAGCAGTTCATAAAACTAAGAAATAAATGTCACGGAGTAAGAGATTGTATTACTGTAATGTTAGTATGTTAACTCTCAGGCTTCAGGTAGTCTTGATTCTGTGCATAGGGGCCTCATATCTCTTATTAGAAAGGAGCATGGGCATTCCCTTCATGGCTCAGCAGAAACGAATCTGAGTAGCATCCATCTCCATAAGGACCAGTTTTGATCCCTGGCCTTGCTCAGTGGGTTAAGGATTGGGCTTTGCCATGGGCTGTAGTGTAGGTCACAGATGTGGCTCAGCTCTCATGTGGCAGTGGCTGTGGCTGGCAGCTACAGCTCTGATTCGACCCCTAGCCTGGGAACCCCCATATGCTGTGAGTATGGCCCTAAAAAGACCAAAAAAAAAAAAAACAAAGAAAGAAAGAAAAGAGGATGCCGTTGTGCTGTCATTGGCATATTAGTTTTCTATTGCTGGGTAACAAACTACCACAGACTTGGTGACACAAAAGAATACTCACTTGTTATTTCATAGTTTCTGTGAGTTAGGGCACTGGTTGCCTGGCACCTCTGCTTGAGGTCTTAGCAGCCTGCAGTGAAAGTGTCAGCTGGGCTGTTCTCTCATCTGCAATTTGGGGTCTTCATCCAGGCTTGTGTGTTTGTTGGCAGAATTCAGTTCTTCCCAGTTGTAGAGCTGAGGCTCTTGACTCCTAGTAGGTGCCCACTTTTCCTGGCCACATGGCCCTCACCACAGGCAGGTCACATCATTGCCGCTTGCTTCTCCAGGAGCAGTGAGAGGCTCTTCTCCAAACTTGCTAAGATAGGGTCTTAGGTAATGAAATATATCAGGAAAGTGACACCTCATCACCTTTGCCATGTAGCGTTCTCCCAATCAAGGCAGTGACATCTGTCACCTGTGCTGTATTCTTTTGGTTAGAAGCAGGTCACAGGTTCTGCCCTCAAGGGAACTAATGAATCATCAAGAGGAGGGGCTTGATTATACAAGGGCTCGACTCACTGGGGATTACCTTAGGATGTGTCTACCACAAATTGGAGAGAGAAAAATGTGTATTGGAGGACATTATGTTAATAACAATTTCAGTCTATTGGATCTAGGTAGCTCCTGATTACATTTGAGCCAGGAGAGGGTGGTCTGGTTTCAAACAAAGTGATCCATTTCACAGAAATGTTCCACAGTGACTCAGGAAGGATTTAGTTGAGACCATCCTGTTTATTAACCGTTCATCCGTGAATTTTAGTCTCGTCATCTATAAAACAGGAATAATCTATGTTATCTGTCTTACAGTATCAAACAAGAGAACAGGCATAATTGTACTTTACAAACTGTGAAACGTACAAATGTAGACCTGGTGTTGTTAGTAGGCAAATAGTAAGAGCAACTTCCCCTTGTGGACTAGTTCCTGGGGGACAGTGGTTCCTCTTATCACTGAGGGGGTCACTCTAAACTGCCACTTAAGTAAACATGCAAAGTAGATCATGCATTTATTCATTCATATGTGCAAACATTCAGTTGTGTTTATTGAGCTGGTACTATGTGCCAGATGCAGAAGGGATCTGGTTGGGAACACTTGATCCCCAGGCTGGGGATCAAACCCATGCCTCTGTAACGGCTTGCCGCTGCAGTCGGATATTTAACCTACAGCGCTACAGCAGGAACTCCAACAATATTTATTTATTTATTTGGGCTGTACCTGTGGCATATGGGAGTTCTCAGGCTAGGAGTCAAATTGGAGCTGCAGCCGCTGGCCTACGCCACAGCTACAGCAAAATGCCAGATCCAAGCTGCATCTGCAACCTACACCATAGCTCCTGGCAACACCGGACCCTTAACTCACTGAACAGGGCCAGGGATCGAACCCACATCCTCATAGGTACTAGTGAGCCACAACGGGAATTCCAAACAATTTTTACTAGTTGAGATCTGTTTTATGTTTTTCATGAATGCCTGGCTAGGAGGCCTGGAATGCCATTGCTGAAGAACTCTGCTGAGGGAGTGGCACGTGTTGGCCACGACAGATTCCGCCCCTGTAAAGACTTTCACCTAAATGTGAGATCTTTGTAAAGGGTCTGACCTCCACACCATACCAGTACCTTACCAGACACTGAGCTTCACTGGCAGGGGGACAGAAGAGAGCTGACGTTCCTTTCTCTCTCCTGAATTCTGAAGAAAGGTTGCTATGTCTTTCTTTCATTTAAGAACTGTCTGGAAAGTTGGTAAGAGCAGTAAAGGGTTTCATGCAGTGAATCCAGTTGTGAACTAAAATTGGGTCTTTGTGGCTATCCTGCTTTTTATTCCTCAAAATATGAATGATTTAGAACTCAAGAATTTGGGGGAATAATTAAAAAAAAAATCAGAAACATCCATGTTGAGTTGGCTGACATCTGTAATGTTTAACAGTAAGTGCAGTTTATAAACTATTATGAGCTTGTATTCAGTCTGTACTTTATGGATTTCCATGGTTAACTATAATGTGTTTTATAAGTGTAAAGTGTATGTTTCAGATGGGTAAAGACAGGCTTTGTGTAAAAATCATTTGATAGTTAGAGACCTGTCCTCATTGTATTCATTAGAAGACAAACGAGGGAAATCTTCTTCTGATTGTAGATTGTTAGAGTATTACCATCCATATTAGCATTATTTGAGACAATAGCATAGCCTCAGTCAAATTAAGTTGTCCAGGAGTTCCCGTCATGGCTCAGTGGTTAACGAATCCGACTAGGAACCATGAGGTTGCGGGTTCGATCCCTGGCCTTGCTCAGTGGGTTAAGGATCTGGCGTTGCCATGAGCTGTGATGTAGGTTGGAGATGTGGCTCGGACCCTGTGTTGCTGTGGCTGTGGTGTAGGCTGGCGGCTACAGCTCCAATTAGACTCCTAGCCTGGGAACCTCCATATGCCGTAGGTGCAGCCCTAGAAAAGACAAAAAAAAAAAAAAGAAAAAAGCTGTCCAAAGCTCTGTATTTGGTGCAAGGGTGTGTCAGTTCAGTCAGTTTCCTTATCAGCGTATAAAAGAGGTTTAAAATATAGTACCTGTATAAAGGAAATACTTTTAGGTCCAAGGAAATGTTTCCATAGTTTTCCTTTTGTTAAAGCCAGTTCCTTCTTAAATTAAGAGGAGACTTAGATTTCTAGTGTCCTTCTCAAAAATGGGCACCTTATAGCGTATTTGGGAAGTCGGTAGAGTCGCCAGCCCAGCCAGGATCATCTCTTGCCTGCGATACTGTTGCCATCTTGTAACTGTTTGCACGTCCGCCCCCCACCACTTCCAGTCCATTTCCTATGTTGTAAACAGTGTGACGCTTTGACAATGTAAATCAGGACATGCACTGGGCTTCTGATAAAGTAAAGCTCACTGTGGTCCTTTTGGGTGGTGTCTGTTCGTGTCTCCAGCCTCCTTTCATTCCACCCTGCCGTGCTCCCTAAGCTCTTGCTCCATTGGCCTTCCTCCACTTTGGGGTATTTGCACATTTTGTTCTCTGCTTGGAAGGTATCCTGACATGTACCCCAGCACCCCGACCCCCCGAACACCTATACACCACACACACACACACACTGCTACCTATACAATCTTTTTTTTTTTTGTCTTGTTGTTGTTGTTGTTGTTGCTATTTCTTGGGCCGCTCCTGCGGCATATGGAGGTTCCCAGGCTAGGGGTCGAATCGGAGCTGTAGCCACCGGCCTACACCAGAGCCACAGCAACGCGGGATCTGCAACCTACACCACAGCTCACGGCAACGCCGGATCGTTAACCCACTGAGCAAGGGCAGGGACCGAACCCGCAACCTCATGGTTCCTAGTCGGATTCGTTAACCACTGCGCCACGACGGGAACTCCCAACCTATACAATCTTTATTTTCTCTTTTTAAGGTGTAAATTATATATAAATTCATAGGTCTTAAGTATATGATTTAATGACTTTCTTCCCATGTGTATACCTATGTAACCACCATCCAGATCATGATACAGAATTATTTCTGGCATCTCCGAGGGCCCCTGTTAAGTCTCTCTCACCAAACTGCTTTATGACTTCTTTTCGTCTGTTTCTGAACTTCGTATAAATGGAATCTATAGCAGCATGTTCTCTTTAGTCTGTCTCGTCTTTGACTCATTGTTATGCCTCACGCATTCTTCCCCTGCCTTCTCATCTTGTGGGACTCAGCTCAAGTGTCCCCTCTTTAGAGGGGCTTGCCGTGCCTGCCCTGACAAGGCGCATCCCCCGCCCCAGGTCCTCTTGGACAGCACCTTGGCTGATGCCTTCACAGTATCCATCACAGCTCGCGATTACGACTTGGTTTCTCGCTTACCGTCTGTCTCACACTTGGCTGTAGACTTGGTGGGCACAGGACGCATTTCGGTCTAGTTCACCATTCTCTTTCTAGTGGTCTCACATGGTGCCTGGCAAAATCATAGGCACTCAACACAGGTAATTGTTGACTTGCTAAATGACCGACTGAAGAAGGAACTCATATTTTATTTCCTGACTTGTACTGAAGTTAAACAAAAGGTCTTGAAATTTTCTAATATTTGGCAAAGTGTTCTCTAAGGTAATTCTGGATTTCACTGACTTGATGAAAATCTTTTCTTGTGGGCAAGATAGACTCATTGCCAGAGATGACAGCACAGGATTCTATACCTAAATACAAATGATAAATATATGTACTAAGAGCAATCTTGAGGAGGATGTTTAGAAGGTCTACCTTGCTGGGCATTTTTACAGAGACGTAGGTGAAGGCACTGCTAGCATGACAGCTTTACATGCTGAGAGCTTGGGGGCAAAGCTGGTACCTTAGATCATGGAGTCTGACCCCGAGATCAGAGGGCAGAGAAAGATGAGTGAACTCTAGCTGGATGAAATGTCAAAATGGTGAACATAATAGAATGTGTTCATGTATGTGTAACTGGGTCACCATGCTGTACAGTGGGAAAAAAAAACCGTATTGGGGAAATAACTGTTAAAAAAGAAGAAGAAGAAAATCAAATGGCGAACGTAGGGTCTCACCCTTAGGCTCCAACAGTCAAGCTCACATTAGCACAGAGAAAGGAGGCGAGGCAGCCCGTGTAAGAAAGGCCTGAGGGTCCAGGGGCCTGCGACGGTGGGTGTAGGTCTGCAGGACGACGTTACTGGCTCACCGTGTGAGTGCCGTGTTGAGCCTCAGGTAGAGGAGTAAGTTGTTGAGGAAGAAGAGCTCATAGTCGTGTTCCCTTTGGTACTTCATGCACCACGTGAAACGTTCCTTGTGCCCTGGGTCCCACTTTTGTGTTGGTTTAACAACACATGGATTGTCTGGAGCCCTGGTTGTCAGGCTAAAGCCCCCAGACACCTGTTGTATGAATAAAGTCGTGTTGGAACACAGTATGCCTATTTCTTTCTCTATTTTCTGTGACTTCTCTTTGCTTCAGTGGCAGTGTCGAGTATTTGCTGCAGAGACCAGATGGCCTGCAAAGCCTGGCTTTTTCCAGAAAAAGCCTTCCAACCTCAGATCTGGAGAACTAGACTTAGATGATGACGAACACTGAAACTTTGGCAAAAGAGAAGCAGCAAAAGGAACAAGAGGTTTTGAGAAGTTGTAGGTGTGACAGGGAGAGCCATCTTCAGATATTTGAAACATTATTGTTGGAAGAAAAATTGGACCCTTGTTTGCTTAATTTTGTAAGGGAAATTGTAAACATGATAGGAAGTACAACGTGAGGGGAGGATTTTGTTTTTTTGTTTTTTTTTTTTGAAAGAATCTTTTTTTTTTTTTTTTGTCTTTTTGCCATTTCTTGGGCCACCTTCGTGGCATATGGAGGTTCCCAAGCTAGGGGTCTAATCGGAGCTGTAGCCGCCAGCCTACACCACAGCTCACAGCAACGCCGGATCCTTAACCCACTGAGCAAGGCCAGGGATCAAACCCGCAACCTCATCGTTCCTAGTTGGATTTGTTAGCCACCGAGCCACGATGGGAAGTCCACCATAGGTAGTTTTAAAGAGGCCAGATGATCGCCTTACCTGTTCACATAGCCAGGGGTCGGGCATGAGAGAACGAGACCTCTCCTGAACTCTGGTGGTTTTGAGTTTGCCTTGAAATGATTCTGTCCAGCTCAGGCTGTGGTCCTCAAGCCTTTCTCCAGGGTACTAGCTTAGTGTGGCCCCACAGAGTATAGGTCAGGCAAGCCCAGCAAGCCTTATCAGTGGATTGTTCCTGGTTCAGGTACTCTGGTGTATACCCAAATATCATTCCAATAGAAAATAAAAATATATTTAACAGGCATTAACTAAATCTAGTTTAGCACCTTTAAAAGTTTACATTTTACTTATTTTTTCATGCATGTGGAAGATCTGACTCCTATTGATTCACAAGACAGTTTCAAGTTTCTTCGTTTATACCAAGTGATATATGACCTTGAAAAGGACTCAAGTGTGTAAGACTAGAGCACAGAGTGTTCTTCAGGTTTATTGTTTGCTGCCTTTTGTTATCTGGTATTAAATTTTCTTGCTCTGCTTGAGCTCAGCAGCTATTATTATTAATTATAAAATCCAGTTAGGCAAATTGACCCCCCCTTTTTTTTAAATTGCTTTTTAGGGCTGCAAGGCAGCATATAGAAGTTCCCAGGCTAGGGATTTAATCGGAGCTGCAGCCACCCGCCTACACCACAGCCACAACACCACCAGATCTGAGCTGCGTCTGTGACCTACACTACAGCTCACAGCAATGCTGGATCCTTAACCCACTGAGCGAGGCCAGGGATTGAACCTTCGTCTTCATAGATACGAGCCAGATTGTTTCCGCTGAGCCACAACAGGAACTCCTGCATCACACTTTTAAATCTCAGACACTGATGAGAAAATACTTCCTGCATGTTTGTAAAACATTCAGGAAGATGTTTTTATCTTCAGTTATGATTTTAAAAATTAGATACTCAGATGCTTACTACTTATTTTATGTACATACTGAACATAAATACAATTGAAGCTTTTTTCAGGCATTTGACTAGTATGACATCTTTTAAAAGTCAGCTTGTTGAATTAGGAAAGAGTCCCACTCCCTGAGGGTGAGAATTTTCCCTTACCAATTTTGTATCCCTTCTTCCCACACCTAGTGGATGCTTCCTTCCTGCCAGGCGCTCCATTGTGTATGTGTCTGATGAACAAGTCATCAGCAACACTCTTAAAGTTTTACGTAATTATATACAGATATTTTGTTAAAATTTCCTTTTGAGTTTTTACTAAGTTGCTCAACAGTTGGAGAATACACTTGCATACTGTAACTTGTTTTTGTCTTCCTTTGTTTTTTTTTTTGTTTGTTTTTTGTTTTTTGCTTTTTTAGGGCTGCAGGTGTCACATATGGAAGTTCCCAGACTAGGGGCCAAATCAGAGTTACAGCTGCCGGCCTATGCCACAGCCATAGCAACTTGGGATCCGAGGTGCGTCTGCAACCTACACCACAGCTCATGGCAATGCCGGATCCTTAACCTGCTGAGAGAGGCCAGGGATCGAACCTGCATCCTCATGGATACCAGTTGGATTTGTTACCCCCAAGCCACGACTGGAATTCCCTTCCTTTTCTTTTTTAAGCAGTCCCTTTTCCTACTATAAAAGGATCTGTCATTCCTTTGGAACTCAAAACACAATGAGGCTTACATAGCACTGTGGGCTAGAAATTGCTCTAAGTGCATCAAGTCTGTTATTAGTTTATCTCATCCTTGTGGCAACCCTTTGAAGTAAAGGGTGTGATCCTCATTTTCCAGGTGAAGAAGCTAAGACAGGTTTAGGAACGTGCACAAGCTCGCACCGGTAGTAAGTGCCTTAGCAACGGTGTCAAGGGTCAAGCAGCCAGGCTCGCCTTTGCTGAGAGGGCTGGGGAAGGTCATTGCGGTCAGTGTGTGAAAGCACTCAGTGTGCTGATCACCCCGCCTAGTAGGGGAGAACTTGAAAGCAATACAGAATTTTCTGATGAAACTTTGTAATATTGTAAAAGTTGATCTGAGTGAAAAAAATGCCCGGTTGTGCTCAGCCACCTTTGCCCTGTTCATATTGCCCCTCAAGTTCTGTTACTTAGAAGAGAACATCATGCGAACAGATAGATTCTCTAGGTTATTTTTGTACTGTCTTCATTTGAGAAATATTCGTCTGCTCGCTAGTATGCAAAAGGACTCACTCTGAATGTTTTCTTTGATTTTTGAACAGTACAGTGCTGTGGATACGAACCCGCTCTCTCTGTACGTCATGCATCCGTTTTGGAACACTGTGGTAAAGGTAAGATGATTAATAAGCGTGTAGTTGTGTTTTAGGAAGTTTGAAATATTTTCAGCTGTCTTATGGAGTATTGCAGGTGCACCTGTCCGTTCAGTAAGACATTTAGAGAAACTGCCTTTCCCGTCCTCCCTTCCCTTAGGCGCATACCTTGTGGCTAATCTCCTTGTTGAGGTATGAGCTTATATTCTAGATCTGCCATATTTGTACCCTGCTTTTCAGGTTTTTCTAAAATAAGTATAATGTTATGATTATAAAAGTTTATTGATTATAGGATTATTTAAAACATAGAAAATAGAGAACTTCTCTTGTGGCACAGGATCCAGCATTGTCACCGCAGTGGCTTGGGTTGCTCCTTTGGGGCTGGTTTGAACCCTGATCGGGGAGCTTCCATGTGCTTCGGGGGTGGCCAAAAAAGACCCTGAAAAACAGAAATGCTTATTTCTATTAATTGGAGATTTTGGTGTACAATTTAATGTATGTAACTCCTGTATATGAGCCCTCAGGTTTATAGCTTTTATCATGACACATTTGCAGGTTGTATGTAGTGGACAGAGAGCTTTCTCTAATTATTTTGTAATTATTTAAAACAGATATTTCCTACTTGGTTGGCTCCAAATCTGATAACCTTTTCTGGCTTTCTGCTGGTTGTATTCAATTTTCTGCTTATGGCATACTTTGATCCTGACTTTTATGCTTCAGGTAAGATTATTACTTTAATATTAAATTTAAAATGTCCTAAGTAGAGAAACATGAAATATGGTTATTTTCTGGTTCTATTAAGATGCTCCCAAATGTGGAAAGTTTTAGGTATTCTAAGGGTATGTAGAATGTTAGAATTGGGTATAAAAGGTAAGTTGTGTTTCCACAATCTGTTATGTATATTTCTATTAGGTTCTCGAAACCAACTTGGCTATTGGATTTAGACATGCTATGTAAAAAGCAATGCATTTGGGGTAAATAAAGAGTAACTGGATTTAAAAGAAGATGGAAAATTAGGACTGTGAAGTTTTGCCTGAAAGTGAATATAAACAGGGCCCAGCATACATACTGATGCCAGAAATATTCCTTTCCTTTTTCTAGTTATGGAATCAAAATCCCCCTTTTCTAAGGAGAATGTGATCTCTCTCTCTGCTCAACCTTTGTACTTGCTGTTATGAATTCCCAGTTTCCACGGAAAATGATTGTTAGACCTTAAATATTTATTGGCAGAAGTCTGGACCCTTCTGAGAGGGAGAGGAAAACTGCACTTTGGAGGCAGTTTGGAGGCAGGTTTCAGCCTGTTCCCATCCCGGACTCCAGTGTCTTTTTTTCACCCCTGTTGCTATCTTGATGCCTCCCCGCCACCCCTAACAGCTTCTCCCTTGCCCAGAGCAGAGAATCTGGAGTGTATTTGGGATGTGGGGAGGGGATACCTGGGAGACAGAGTTTATTTTTACTGCTCAACTGGTGGATGGAGTTGAGAGGGATAGAAAAATGGAGATAGGTGAATATTTTCTGCATTCTAAGTTAGAAGGTATATTTCCTTTTCTTTTCTTTTTTTTGGTCTTTTGTGTCTTTTTAGGGCTGCACCCGTGCCGTATGGAGCTTCCCAGGCTAGGGGTCGAATCAGAGCTACAGCTGCCAGCCTACACCACAGCCATGGCAATGCAGAATCCAAGCCATGTGTGCAGCCTACACCACAGCTCACGGCAGTGCTGGATCCCTAACCCCCTGATTAAGGCCAGGGATCGAACCCACATCCTCATGGATACCAGTCGAGTTCGTTAACCACTGAGCCACGACGGGAACTCCCGAAGGTATATTTTTCAATAAGAATACTTATCAATGATGTGGTCAGGAGTTTTGTACTCCTCATGGATACCAGTCGAGTTCGTTAACCACTGAGCCACGACGGGAACTCCCGAAGGTATATTTTTCAATAAGAATACTTATCAATGATGTGGTCATCCGTGTCGTGGGTTCAGCAGACTTTTGTGCACTGGCCTAGAGAAATCAATCACTGACAACATTGTTTTTGTAGAATTTGGAGTTTCAAACACTTAGTGACTTTTGATATTGCAGAGATTTTGAATATTGAAATTCTACATATGCCTATCAACTGAAACTATTAGCCCTAGCTTCTGTGCATGTGATAAAATGGTAATGGAAGATCATAAAGTACCACATGAATAATAATGAGATTAAATTTCATTAAGCATGATTTTGATATTAAGTTTTTTTAAATTATATTTTAATTCTCAGAACAGCCTCAATAATTTACCTTTTAACTAGAAATATTTTCTCTGGAGTTTCCGTTGTGGCTCGATGGTAGTAAACCTGACTTGTATCCATGAGGATACGGGTTTGATCCCTGGCCCTGCTTAGTGGGTTAAGGATCCAGCATAGCTGTAAGCTGCCGTGTAGGTCACAGACGTAGCTCGGACCTGGTGTTGCTGTGGCTGTGGCATAGGCTGGCAGCTGCAGCTCCAATTTGACCCCTAGCCTGGGAACCTCCACATGCTGCAGGTATGCCCCCATCCCCTAAAAATGGCAAAAAAAAAAAAAAAAACCCAACAAATATTTTCTCTGATTAAATAAGATTATTTACTTAGTTATTAAGAGAACTAAAACTATGTAAATATAATATGTATTTCCCAAGTCATACAACTTGAAGGACCAGATAAACCATCCAGTCCCAACACATTTGGAAAATGGAAGGCAGGAAAGATTAAATGGTATAGTCAGGGCCATACTGCTGGTTGATTCCAGGGCCGGGACTTAGAACCCAGATCTCGGAACATCAATTGGTCTATCTTAGGGGGGAGAAGTGAAGTCCAGACATTACAGAACGATTTCAATGCCCAAATCATCTAGTTGACGTAATTTATCTATGCCCCAATCACAAGGTCTTGTTCAGCTAATTAATAGTTTAGTGAGAGAGTATAGATCTTTGTATTATAATTATAAATAACAAGAATCAGATTAAATGCAGCATTTTTAAGTTCTAAAAACATTATTTTTCATTCTAGGCACATAAGTAATTTTCAAGGAAAGATGAACAGTCAGTCTGGAGTTATGATTAAAGCTCAGAAGAAATGCCTGTTGTTTACAAGGGGTTGGGCAGTTATTTGGGTTTGGTCAGAGTTTGCTGGTCTATTTGAATACTTACATAGTTCTGCATTCAAGATACATTGTAAAGTACTTCAACTTCTATTTAATAAGGAGAAATGTTTCTCATGGGCAGCAGAGGCTGTGGTAAGAACAGTGGCACTTAGACTTTATTAAAATCTGACTTGCCTTCCTTTACAGCACCAGGTCACAAGCATGTACCTGACTGGGTTTGGATCGTAGTGGGCATCCTCAACTTCATAGCCTACACTCTAGGTAAGAAACGGACAAATTCTCATTTCCGTCAATGGCTAGTGAAACTGTCAGCAGAGATAACAAAACACCCACTAAATTAACATTTTCTCCCATGCTTAATTCATTTTAACTAGGGTTTATTACTATCCTGTTCAGTTTGGTAAGTATGTTCTCGAGTTTCTCTATGGAAAATATTGTCATTTGCTAGGAATCCACAGAATAAAATAGGAGTTGGCAGACTACCACTTGCAGGCCAAATCTGGCCTGTTGCCTGTTTTTGTAAGTGAAGTCTTATTGGAGCACAGCTCTCCTCATTCTTTATATGTCTATGGCTGCTTTCCTGCAGCAGAGACACAGTTGCATAGTTGCAACAGAGACCTTTTGGCCCTCGGTGCCTAAACCACTTACTATTTAGCCCAACCCAAAAAATATTTGCCAACCTCTGGAATAAGACATCATTTTTGCCTGGAGTTTGAGAAGCAGTACTGACACATCAGGTAATTGCAGAATACCGAGAGAGCTGCCGTAATGGGGCATAGCAGGAGAACAAAGGTGGAAGTGATCAGTTCTCCTTTGGTGGAAGAAGCGACGAGGGAAGTCCACTGTTCCGGGCTGCACTGTCTGCTCTCCAGGAGTGCGTTTCACTGGGATTATCTGCCAGGCTTGTCTTGCATCTCCTATTCCCCCTCCCTGCTTTATTTTTCTCTGTAGCACTTAAAACCATGTGACTCTGTCTGCTCTAAAAATGTAAGCTCCTTGCGGGTGGATACTTTATTTTCGTTATACTGTGTGCCCCGCGTTTAGAACAGTGCCTTTTACATTGGAGGCCCTCAGTATGTGGCTTTTAAATGAACGTGAAGTGACAGATCCTGATGTAAAGTGGTTCAGGTATCTTCAGATAAAAATTATTTGTATTCACAGAACTAGTATAATCTCGTACAGGATTAAATGCTGACCCACTGGATGACCAGAGCTGCAAGAGGGAGGAAGAGAATGAAGTCAATAACCAGGCAAAAGCTTAGTTAAAAGATCTGTATTTAGACAGAGGCTTTTGTGTATTTGTTATTAAAGATGAGCCAGTTTTAAAATTCTGCTCCAGCATGTTGTAGGAGTCTTTTTGAATTACTGTGCCATCTGCCTGTTTCAGGTCTCTTGCAGAATCTTGACCTATCATGTACTGTTTGTTGCAAAATCTGCCTAGAACTAAAAATTTATAATCTTCATTTATTCTGCTAGTGTGACTGTTCTTACTTTTTTTTTGTCTTTTGGCTTTTTAGGGCCACATTCGCAGCATATGGAGGTTCCCAGCCTAGGGGTCGAATTGGAACTACAGCTGCTGGCCTACGCCAGAGCCACAGCAATGTGAGATCCTAGCCATGTCTGCGACCTACACCACAGCTCACAGCAACACCAGATCCCTAACCCTCTGAACAAGGCCAAAGATTGAACCTGCATCCTCATGGATGCTAGTCGAGTTCGTTAACCACTGAGCCATGACGGGAACTCCTGTTCTTACATTTTGCTGCAGAAATATGAATGAGTCTGATCACAGGGTGCTGCTCTAGGTCCTACTGGTGGGTTTTTCATAATATGTGGTATATGTGCTAATGGCTTTTCTTATGAAAAGTATAAAAACCATTCTGAAACATATCTAGACCCCAGACTTAAGGAGATAGAATGGGTTCAATGAGATGTACAAAACCTGGTTAATATATATGGCTCACGAATTCAATATATATATTTTTTCCCTGCCTTTTGTCTTTTTAGGGCCATACCTGTGGCATATGGAGGTTCCCAGGCTAGGGGTTGATTTGGAGCTACAACTGCCGACCTACACCACAGCCACAGCAACTCGGGGTCCGAGCCGTGTCTGTGACCTACACCACAGCTCTTGCAACGCCAGATCCTTAACCCACTGAACAAGGCCAGGGATTGAACCCAAGTCCTCATGGATACTAGTTGGCTTCATTAACCACTGAGCCATGACAGGAAAGAATTCAGAATTTGTAATAGCTGCACACACGTTGCACTGAGAATGGGAAATTAAGCCAGCAAATAATGAGAAAAGACGTTTAGGAACTATTTTAGCTACTTAGGGGTGGAAAAGTTCCCCATCTTATTTTTTTTTTAATTTTTTTATTACTCAAATGAATTTATCACATCTGTAGTTGCATAATGATCATAACAATCTGATTTCGCAGGATTCCCGTCCCACAGCCCAAGCATATCCCCCCACCCCGCAAACTGTCTCCTCTGGAGACCATAAATTTTTCAATGTCTGTGAGTCAGCATCTGTTCTGCAAAGAAGTTCAGTCTGTCCTTTTTTCAGATTCCACCTGTAAGTGATAGCATATGATGTTGGTGTCTCATGGTATGGCTGACTTCACTCAGCATGATAATTTCTAGGTCCATCCATGTTGCTAAAAATGTCGGTATTTCGTTCTTTTTAATGGCTGAGTAATATTCCATTGTGTATATGTACCACATCTTCTTGATCCACTCCTCTGTCGATGGACATTTAGGTTGTTTCATGTCTTGGCTATTGTAAATAGTGCTGCAGTGAACCTCGGAGTACATGTGTTTTTGCGAGTTGTGGTTTTCTCTGGATAGATGCCCAGGAGTGGGATTTCTGGATCAAATGGTAGTTCTATGTTTAGTTTTCTGAGGAATCTCCATACTGCTTTCCACAGTGGTTGCACCAATTTACAATCCCACCAACAGTGTACTAGGGTTCCTTTTTCTCCACAGCCAGAAAGGTTCCCCATTTAATAACAGAGATCTGCAGTATTTGGGCAAGAGTTTGAAATTCATCCTCTCATGTTTCCTTCAACAAATGTTTTTAACAGCCCTCTTTGCCACAGACTGAGCTAAGCACTGGAGATAGTGCTGTGGTGAGCAAAATGAGCATAGTAATTATAAGGAATTTTTCATTCCTTGAATCCGAATCCTTAAAGTTAGCCTAATTCTGATGCACTTAATTTACAAAACTGTTTCTTTGGAGGAGGATTGATTGATTGATTGATTGATTGTCTTTTTGCTTTTTCTAGGGGCGCTCCCTTGGCATATGGAGGTTCCCAGGCTAGGGGTCTAATCGGAACTGTCGCCACCGGCCTACGCCAGAGTCACAGCAACACGGGATCTGAGCTGCATCTTCGACCTACACCTGGATCCTTAAGCCACTGAGCGAGGCCAGAGATCAAACCCGCAACCTCATGGTTCCTAGTCGGATTGGTTAACCACTGCGCCACGACGGGAACTCCTGGAGGAGGAATTTTTATAATTCAGACTCTCCTTCCTTTTTAACTAGGTTGTACCATTTCCTCTCCCTCTTCCCGTTTTTCCCTCCTCATGTTCCCCCCTTCTTTCTCTTCTCCCCTCCTCCACTTTGCTCACCCCCTTCCCCCGGTTCCTACTCCTAAATGAAGGTGCTCCTTTCTCTTTCTCGATCTCCTTCCTTATTCCCTTGCTAATCTGGATCCTTAACACTCTTGAGTTGGCTTCTGTGATAACATCTGGCCGCGACCTGTCTTCTGAGTTTCTAGTAAGTACGCTTAGGTTGACTTGCTTGACGTTACCAGGTGGATATCCTCCCAACCCTTCCTTTCAGCATCTAACATTGTACTCAGCATCCTTTCTCTCAGTCTTGTGCCTTCTTCAGACTTTCTCATTTCTATTAACACTGCCACCCTCTCAGTTACCCACACGGGAAATTGTGGAGATGGTCTTTTTGTCCTTTGCGCCTCCCCTCTCATCTTTTGTTGCATTGTCATTTTTATTTTCTTCAGGCCTCCCCTGCTTCCAGCTTTTCATTCCCACTGCATTCCGTCTCTGTTTAGGCCTACTGAGTCTGGGTCCTCTCCCAGCCTGTCCTTCACACTGACGTCGGGTGGGTCTTCCTGAGGCACTTCACTGCTTTCGCTCTTCTTATTCCCCCGCTCAGATAGTTTCAGGAGCTCTTCATACTCCCTAATACTCTTGGAGTTCCCGTCATGGCTCAGTGGTTAACGAATCCAACTAGGAACCATGAGGTTGCGGGTTCGGTCCCTGCCCTTGCTCAGTGGGTTAACGATCCGGCGTTGCCGTGAGCTGTGGTGTGGGTTGCAGACGCGGCTTGGATCCCGCGTTGCTGTGGCTCTGGCGTAGGCCTGTGGCTACAGCTCTGATTCGACCCCTAGCCTGGGAACCTCCATATTGCCACGGGAGCGGCCCAAGAAATGGCAAAAAAAAAAAAAAAGACATACTCCCTAATGCTCTTAAACTGGTTCAGACCTCCCTGCTGGCCTCTTTTACTGCCCTCTTCGCATACCAGTTTCTCGCTGAGTTAAACTATGTGCGTGTTTTTCTCTGAACATGCATGCGCTTTTCCATCTCAGTGTTTTTGCTGAAAGCCATTCCTTCTGTTGAAATGACGTACTCCCTTTATCTCCCATCTACTGAAATCCAACTCATTCTTTGCGTCCCTACTCAGATTTCATCTTGTCTGGAAACCCGTGTGGCATATCTTAGTCTGAAGAGAACTCGTCCCTTTCTGTGCTCCTCTGTGGTTTGGGATACACTATGTAATTGTCATGTGTTGCCTCCTTCCCCAGTTGTAGACACTCTATGAGGGCACAAACTTAATTTATTCTAAGATGTTTGTAATCTTCACGGCATCAAGAATAGTGCATGGCACAGTTTCATTTCATTTAATTCTCATAGTTACTCAACACCTACTATGTCCAAAGCTTTTTTTGAAAGCACTTAAAATTAATAAGGTGGTCCATCTGTAAAGAGGCTGATGACAAACAAGATGAAACAGGTGTTATCACGGATGTACAGAGTGTTTTTGGATCCTAGAGCAAAGAGTGGTCAGATAAATTATAAAACAACTGTTGAACATTCTCTGGAGGCTTAAGAATTTGTGGCTAGTGGGACAACTTAGTTTTTAAGCAGATTTGGAGGAATTCAAAGCCCAGTTGGAATGCCTCTTTCTCAGATCTGAAATTGACACCATTCAGTGTGATTTTTTTTTTTTTTTTGGCTTTTTAGGGCCATACCTGCGGCATATGGAGGTTCCCAGGCTAGGGGTTGATTTGGAGCTACAGCCGCCGACCTACACCACAGCCACAGCAATGCCAGATCTGAGTCATGTCTGTGACCTACACCACAGTTCACGGCAATGCTGGATCCTCCACCCACTGAGCGAGGCCAGGGATCGAGCCTACAACCTCATGGTTCCTAGTCGGATTTGTTTCCACTGTGCCGCAACAGGAGCTCCCAGTGTGATTTAACATATTTTAATTTTTAGATTAAACTGAGAAAGTATGGATTTTATTTCTGAGCACTTTGCATTGTAGGAATGAAAGATAGGATTTTTGTAGTACTGGCTGCTAATTATACTTTAGTTAATTAAGATTCCTATGATACGCTGATATGTTCTGTTTTGTTCTTGTCCATTTTTTTGCAGAAGACTTTGTGCATGCGGGTGTAGAGATTGACCTTTTCTTATGGCAATGTGTTTTTGTTGCAGATGGTGTGGATGGAAAGCAAGCCCGTAGAACCAATTCCAGCACCCCGTTAGGAGAACTCTTTGACCATGGCTTAGACAGTTGGTCATGTGTTTACTTTGTTGTAACTGTGTATTCCATTTTTGGACGAGGACCATCTGGTGTCAGTGTTTTTGTTCTTTATCTCCTGCTATGGGTAGTTTTATTTTCTTTCATCCTGTCCCACTGGGAAAAGTATAACACAGGGATTCTTTTCCTGCCATGGGGATATGACGTTAGCCAGGTGGTAAGTATGTGTTCTTCCTTAATTTGCAACATGGTCATGAATTTTGGGGAAACTTTTTGTTGTTCCTTCTTTATTGACCTTATGCTTTTTTGGTTAGACCTGTTGGGTGCTTTAAATTTTTTTCTTTTTTCTTTCATATTATTTCTCCGTTATTTATGGGCAATTTTAAATAGGTACAAAAGCAGAGAGAATAATATAGTGAACCCTTATATACCTATTACTTAGCTTCAGCAATTAACACATGGCCAGTCTAGTGTCATGTATACTCTTGCTCCCCCTCCTCCCATTTATTTAATTAATTAATTTTTTTTTCTTTTTGCCTTTTCTAGGGCCGCACCCGCGGCACACGGAGGTTCCCAGGCTAGGGGTCTAATTGGAGCTGTAGCCGCTGGCCTACGCCACAGCCACAGCAACGCAGGATCGGAACCACATCTGCAACCTACACCACAGCTCACGGCAACGCCGGATCCTTAACCCACTGAGCAAGGGCAGGGATGGAACCCGCAACCTCATGGTTCCTAGTCGGATTCGTTAACCACTGAGCCACAATGGGAACTCCATCCTCCCAGTTATTTTAAAGGAAAATCCTGACATTATATGATAAATATTTTACTGTGTATCTCTAGATGGTAAGAGCTCTTTTTAAAGTACATAATCACAGTGACATTATTATGCCAAAAAACTGGCAGTTTCTTAATAAACATTCATTGGAACTATTGATTTTATTAAGAAAGTTATGCATATATAGTTAAATTGTTGGCATTTTTTTCCTTCCTTGCCAACTTTTCTGTGAGTGGAGAGATTTGTTTTCTCTTACTTTATAGGCTTGCTGTGAACTCCCCCTGCCTGCGAATCCTGGCTTTTTGTGTTGCCATTTCGCCCTTCCCACCTGAGACTGCACTAAAGAGTCAGAAGTTGGGGTGTATTTGAAGAAAGTAATTGAGTGGGCTTATTGGATCAACCCATTGATAAAGTGCCTTATGAGGCCAGGCTCTTGTATTGTCTAGAAGTTAGTTATTTTGCGGTGTTGCTGGCTAAAAAAAAAAAATATATATATATATATATCTTAATGGCAAGAAGACTTGCCACAGATTCAGACATTAAGCATACTGCTTGCTTTTACTAAAGCTGTATGTTAGATCGCAGAAAGCGTTATTGACGCCCTGATCTTTCCTGCCGTTAATGCTCCGTATGCTTTTGTCTGCGTTTTCCTTCCAGACTATTTCTATTGTCTACATAGTGACTGCAGTTGTGGGAGTTGAGGCCTGGTATGAACCTTTCCTGTTTAATTTCTTATATAGAGACCTATTCACTACAATGATTATTGGTAAGAAGCTCCATGTTGAAGCCTGTCTTAACATCACTTTGTTGTAAAAGCCAGTGTTTGACTATAACAAGCAACAGCACCCTTCCCTCCTCCCCCACACCCTCTAGCAAATAGAACCACCCTTCGGCCTCCTAGGGTCTCAACCAAATCATTAAGGAAAATAAGGTGCTTTGTTTTGTTTTATTTTTGTTCAACACCAAGCTATTTCAGAGCAGAAGGACATAGCAAAATAGATCACACAAACCTGGTAAAGTAACTACTCAGGTTAATCCAGACTGTCTTGAAGGAGCCACATTTAGGTGGTTTCAGTACTTCTCTCTAAATGGAAGATTAGTAGTTTGAAGAATTGAAACAGTGAAACACAGTTTGCTTTATGATAATATGTCCCCTCCAAAAATTGAACTTCTGTCCCTTATAGACACCTTTTTTTTTAAGTCTCTGAATGTGAGCTACAGGTTTTTGATCACGGTAGTGTTTGCATTTTGCTTTTAGCCGGAGGGGTATGTACAAGATGGTCGAGTGTGTCTTTTTATGGAAAGAGGCAAAGAGGGAGGGGAATCCGTGGGACACTACGAGTGGCACTAAGACCTTTGTAGACTGAAAACAAACAAACAAACTCGCTGGCTGTTGCTCCATTCCCTTACCTAAAAAATTATCTCCCCTCTTTATGTCCATGAGCCTCGGTCGTAGAATGGGAACTGAAGGCTTAGAAGCAGCTGAGAAGATGGCGCGTTAGGCACTGGCTTTCAGAAAAGTACTAGTTTGGGGCTTTTTCTGTGGCTCTGGGCTGCAGATATTTTAGGAACCCCATTGTCATCTACCTCATGTTCATTTTTGGGGGTCCCTATATGAACTGTGATTTCTTCACTTTGATAAGGCTAGCTATTTTTCATCTCCTACCATGAGTGAAATCTTGATTTATATAGCTTGTCCTGTGGCAGGTTTGCTGCATTTTATCGTTAAATGTTAATTGAACATGTTAAAACGGAATCTCTGATATATGAGGTATGTTTTTGAATGTCATGTGGGTATTTTAATAGGCATATAGTTTTCTTTGTAATTTATAAATTGAGGGCAATGACACTTATGAGGTAAGAGTACTTCCTATTGTGTTACATTAGGAGCCACACAGTATCAAGTTGTCTTTCTTTTTGTGGTGTCAGTAGTGACCAGAGGACTAGGTATTGTATGTCTGTTCCATTTCCTACAAAGTTCTGCCTTAACTCCTCACCTAAGGGTACTGACAGACGCTGATGATGATTGCTTCCGAATTCATTCATTCAGTGGCTAGCCAGGGGAATAGTTTGTTTTTTGATAAAATACCTCATAAATTCATACTGATAATTCCAAATCCAATTTGATGATATAGATTTTTTACTTAACCCCATTGATCTTACATCGGAATCTCTTTTAAACTCTGTCAAAAGTCTTTACCTTCCAACGACACACAATAATAATTCCTTTGCTTTATTCCACAAAACACCCATAAGGGTGTCAGAACATAGTACCAAAATCAGCAACAATATGATTACCGAAAATTAAGATTTGGGTTTTTCCTTATGGTTTATTCCACTAGAGAGGCCCAGTCAGGTTATCACATTCTAAAGTTGCCATTCTGTGGTTATGCCACCAACTGTGGATATGTACATTTAAGGTAGTTTCATTTTACTTTTGATTTTTAGGTGTTACTTTTTCTTTTAAAATTTATTTTTCCTTTATAATTATCTAACATATGCACATGATTACCAAGTCAAATCTATATATAGAACAAGGTGTATTCAAAGAAGTCTTTTTTTTTCTCTTTTTTTTTTTTTTTTTTTTTGGCCATTCCTGTGGCATGTGGAAGTTCCTGGGCCAGGGATCGAACCCATGCCATAGCAGCAACCCAAGCTACTTCATTGACAACACTGGATCCTTAACTTGCTGTATACCACAAGGGAACTCCGGTGTCTCTTTTTATTGTTTTTTAATATAAGTAAAAGTGTGTGTGTGTGTGTATGATTTTTATCACCCTTTTTTATAGATAAATGGCAGCATACTATACATGTTTTAACACGCATGTTTCTGGCTTTTTTCTCCACATGGTAGTACATCCTAGAGATCACCGCATAGTGATGTATAGGGATCGTCCTCATTTCTTCTTCTAGCTCCCTGGTATTTGGTTGTGTGGATGTACCATATCCACAGTCAACTAGCCTTCTACTGATGGACATTTGGGTTATTTCTAGTCTTTTGCTGTTACACAGATTACGGCAGTAAATTGTCTTATACATATGTGTATATCTTTTCATGATTTTTGCCAGGGTATTTTGGAAGAGATCTCTGAAAGTAGAATTTTTAGTAAAGGACAGATATATGCAGTTTCTCTAAATATTCCCATATTCCCTTCCATATGGCTTAGCTGATTTGGAATTCCCACTAGCCGTGTATGAAAGTGCTTGTTTATTTAGTTTTACCAACATAGTGTGTTGTCAAACTTTGGGATTTTTGCCAATCGATGATAGCTAAGAAACTATATATATCCGTATAGTTTTAATTTGTATTTCTGTTGCTATGAATGAGCTTTTCTAGTGTTTGAGAGCCATTTGTATTTCTTTTTATATCTAATCAATTTTTGCTATAGGATTGTTAACCATTTCTTTTATTTTTAGAAGCTTTATTGGGTATACTAATCCATTGTTTTCCTAGAAATGACATTTTCCCCCTTGTTTCTTGTTTGTCTTTTTTACTTTTCTTAAAGCGCTTTTTGTCTTGGTGGTTTTTATGGACATTTCTATTTAACCAATAAGCCTGGAAATGTGAGAAACCAAAACATTTGTTGTGACCATGTTATTGTTGGTGTTCATCTCATTCTCCTCAACCTTTTTTTATGACTTCGAGCCTCATTTTTCTGTAGCTCCTGATTCCTGTATTATGAAGTCTAGCAAAAAGCAGGTCTGCATATGTGTGGGTTCTATCGCTATCATTAATAGAGTATTTAATACATAAGATTTAACAATTAAATACTCATTACAGAAAGTACATGAAGTGCTATTTAGAGAAGAGGTAGAAGATGCAGTGTTTCTCTTTGGCAGCCTGCATAGAGCTCAGGCTTTTTTTTTGGTGTGTGCTTACGTTACTTAATTAAGATAAAGCTATTTCAGGATGTTTTAAACTAAACATACTCTTGGCACCAAATCTTTTGCAAGTTTCTTTGGGCCTCTTCAGCACCTCAGAGCTACGGTGATTCTGGATTAATCCCTTTAGCTCTGGCTCCCTACCAGTGCCTGACATGGAGTAAGCTGCTAAAAATTTCTGAGGGCTTAGAGCACATCTTGTCTTCTTCCGTTCCGTCTAAGATCTTCTAACTTTGTTCCAGTTGGGCTTGGAAGTGGCAGAGTCATCTCATCTCTGTTTGGTGGATACTAGTCTTTTTATCTGTTTTTAGCAAAGTGCCTTAGGAATTGTTTGAAGGAATGCTCTTCTCCTATCTTTGATCCTTAAGGTTATAGCTGCATTGATACCCCCCACCCCCAAGCCAAGTTTGGTCACCAGGAGTCTGGAATGGGCTAATATGTTGAGTGACAAGGAAGTACCTAATTGAGGTGTCCAGAAAGTTGCCACATGTATTGATTTGGACTTTGAAAGAGGAATAGATCAGGAATTTAAGTCTCTGTAGATCACAGAATCAGAGAATTTTAAAGGTTCAGGGGTTACTAGAAAATCATCTAACCTGTCTTCATTGTAAAACTGTGAATCTGAAGCCTAGAGAGATTGTCCGATTTCCAAGGGTACATAACTAGATTTTGGAGTCCTGTGCAGGTAGCTGTGGTTAAAGCTTTAAGAGAAGGTTCTGTGAGGGAGAACAGATGCGCAAGGAATATGCAGGAGGTAGATTGCCAATAAAGGGCTCCAGATGTAGTGGTTGGATGGCTAGCAGGAACACCGGGAGAATGGAATCATGAAGGCCAGGGGAGGAGAAAATTGCAGTTAGGGGATAGGCAGCAGAGTCATCTCACTTAGAAATCAGGAATGAAGAAAGGATGCTGAATTTTTTTTTTTTGGTCTTTTTTGTCTCACTCACAGCATATGGAGGTTCCCAAGCTAGGGGTCTAATCGGAGCTGTAGACTCTGGCCTACGCCAGAGCCACAGCAACGCAAGATCCGAGCTGTGTCTGTGACGTGCACCACAGCTCACGGCAATGCTGGATCCTTAACCCACTGAGTGAGGCCAGGGATTGAACCCGAAACCTTATGGTTCCTAGTCGGATTCGTTAACCACTGTGCCACGACGGGAACTCCAGGATGCTGAATTTGATTAGTAGGAGAGCTTGATATACTTCAAGAGTACAGTTTCTGCAGAGGGGCGGCAGAATGAGTAAGAGTACTGAGGAATTAAAGACAACAGAAAAGTTTGGTGAGTGATAGGAAATAGCAGAGTTAAGATAGTAGATAGAGCAGCAGAAGCAATGCTGGGGTTTCTTGGGAAGGCCATTCTTGTTTTTTGGATTGAGGGGGAAAGAGCTAGTGTATAGGGTAGGGGGAGAAATTAACGCTAGGGAGGTGAAAGTAGATGTAAATGGGAAGCAGCAGGATCGATTAATTGCCCCTTCTTCCAGTAAACAACTCAAACCTCTTCTGCAGTTTACTATGTACCAAGTCCTGTCCTAGTAGTCTTTGTATGTAATAACTCATGCAATTCTCATAACACTGATGCTATTATCTCTGTCTTACAAAAGAGGAAACTGATGCATTGAGAAGTTAATTTGCCTGAAGTCACATAACCAGTTGGTGGCACAACTGAGGTTCATGCCCACTTTGGTTCCTTGTCTCTGCTCTGCATCATCAAACTGTTCTGCTACTCTTCCAGTTGTAAATGCTGTTTAAAAAGTGTATTTAATTTCATTGCAGAAGTAAACCTGAATCTGAAAATTATTGGTCTAAAAATATTACATGTTTTGTATCTATTCTATTATTATAAAAATCACTCTTGAATAATAATTCATAATCATTTAAATATTCTTCCCTTTAGGTTGTGCATTATGCGTGACTCTTCCAATGAGTTTATTAAACTTTTTCAGGTAAGTATTTTATTTTTTTAGCAGTCCAGAAATAGGGAAAAATCTTTAGAAATTGCTACTGAGATGAATTTTAGGAACTCTTTTCCTTTCGGAATCTGGACATTTTGGAAAGGTCCTGAAACCTATATTTTGAGTCTGGCACAAGGATAATAATTTCGGTTATCTCTGGGGGCTAGCATGGTCAATTCAACCCTAGTCCCACACTCAGAGTTCTTTTGTAACAGTTTGGGCCTCACCAAACAGTTTGCTAGTTTGTTAATTTTTTGTGAGTCAAGCAAGAGGAAGCCTGTTCCTGTCCAATATTGATAGGCTTACCTTCTTTTTCTAACTTGATTATACGTTTTTATAAATTGATCATATGTAATTTTAGTTAGCATGATCGTAAAATAAAATTTCTGAACATGTATAGTTTCGAACCAAATCCTGGACCTGTGCTGACTCTGCTCAGTACCATGTGGAAAGGCCCCCCGAGGCGTCAGGGAGGGCTTGGGAGGCGAGTCACCCCAGCAGAGTTTCCCTTCTCTGATTTATCCACTTTGCTTTTGGCCTCAGCCACACTGAATTTACCTATGTGACCTGCATGTCTTTTCCACTTTCTCTCCTCAGTTCTTTTGCTCCCACTCTTTTCCTTCTGCTCCTGTTTCCTCTATTTGGAGCTCCCTCTTGCACTTCCTACTTCATCCTTCAGTGCTCAGGTGTGTCTTACAGAATCCTGTCCGTGTCAAGCCAAGCTCTATGAATCTTCCCCATTTATGGCTGCTGGCAGTTATTCATAGATTTAAAGAGCCATAAAATTTAAAGCTCCGGGGTCCTTAGAGATTATTTGAGTCATTTCCTTTTCTTCCTCTAAAGTTGAGGTCCTGGCTTGATCTTGCCCCGGGGTTATGTAATTAGCAGCAGAACCAGGACAAGGATTGGGGGCCCTGTTCAAATGAGCAGACGTGTAGGAGAGCGCCGCCCGTGTGCTGAGACACTGCAATACGCCGTGGACTGTCTCAGTTCAGTCTTTCACTCTTAGATTGCGTAGCATAGTAGCACCGTGAGGTACTCTTCTAATATTGCTTTGTCTTCTTTTTATTTTTCCTGTTAGAATATAATCCCGGAACAAAGACCCAGTTTTATTCATCTTTACATTCTGGGGGTGGGGGTGGGCATGAGACCAGCGGTCTGAAGACTTCCATTTTAGTCCTGGCCCTGCCACTGGGTAGCAAGTTATGTAAATTTGAATTCTCATCCTCAGTTAACCTGTCTGTAAAATGGGGTTAATAGTGTTGATTCTACCTATGCCAGGGGATTATTTGGAGTAAAAAAATAAGGGGATAAGTGTGAAACTGTGACATGTAAGCACAATGTAAGTTTGACATGTAATGATGTTCTTTGTATTACTTGATTTGTTTTTCAGAAGCTATAAAAATAACACCTTGAAACACAATTCAGTCTATGAAGCTATGGTTCCCTTCTTTTCTCCATGTTTGCTCTTCGTTTTGTCTACAGCGTGGATCCTCCAGTCACCTTCAGATATCTTAGAGTTACATCCTAGAGTTTTCTACTTTATGGTTGGAACAGCCTTTGCCAACATCACAGTAAGAGTTTTTCTTTTAAAAATCATAATGTTTAAAAGGAATATTTGACAGAATTTGATAATTTGAGAAACTTGTATAATATTAGAAAACGCAGACTTTTTTCCCCCCTCCCACACTCACGGCATGTGGACGTTCCAAGGCCGGGGATCAAACCCACGCCACAGCAGCAACCTGGGCCACTGCAGTGACAATGCTGGATCCTTAACCCACTGAGTGACAGGAGAACTCCTAAGCAGATTTTAATTTAAAGATTTTACATTAGAAATTTGAAAGAATAATTAGTAACCTCAAAGACAGAGCATGCCGAAAATTATTTTTCCCTTTGAAGCCAATTGGATTTGCAGTATTTTTCTTCCCTTTTTCTTTATTCATCCACACCTGTGGCATATGGAAATTCCTGAGCTAGGGGTCAAATTGGAGCTGCAGCTGCAGGCCTACACCCCAGCAATACTGGATCTGAGCCGCATCTGTGACCTGTGCCACAGCTTGCAGGCACGGCCAGATCCTTAACCCAATGAGAGAGGCCAAGGATTGAACCCATAACCTCATGGATACTGTGTTGGGTTCCTAACCTGCTGAGCCACAGCAAGAACTCAGGATTTGGCTGGAGTATTTTGGAACCATGGCACAGTTTAAATGTTTTGTTTTGGTTGCCTCTTAAAAGAAGTCATGGGATAATTCCCTTCAGGCTCTAAATATTCTTAATAGTGTGGTTGAAATGGCTGTAGATCTGATGATTAGGGAGCTTAAAAGGGGTTTTTGAGAGAGGGAGCATACACGCGTACCCCACACCTTCCACATGTTTTTTGATCAACTGATTTTTAAATTAAGAACATAGAATAAAAAACCTCTCAATAAATACTATCTGTTTTAAAAATCCCCCTCTCTGCTGTGGCCCAGCAAGAGGGCAGAAGGGAAAGATGGGGAGGGTTTGAGAAAAGACCCCAGGAGTCCTGGCAGCCAAGAAGCCTGTGCTCCTGCTCAGGCCAGGCCCTTAATAAGTTTTTATTTTCAACTTAACCACTAGTTTACATTTCCATGTCTGTAACACACATTCACTGTCTCAGGTCATACTGATTGCATAGGGTTTAAAGATCTGAAAACATGAATGCCTTGCATCAAAATCATCTCTGAAAGAATACTGAAGTAAAGAGAGCCAAAGACATTCTGAGGTATTGCTGTGATAATGTGACTGCACTGGAGGTAGCCTCGCCTCATCTCCATGAAGAAATTTAGTCATGCGGGACTTTGGGAGGCTGCTTTAAAAAAAATTGTTTTCAGATATATATCCTAGAATCTTAAAGTTGGGAGAAATCTTTTATCCAAACTAACTTAGCCCAGTAGAAGAATGCCTTCTGTAGCATCCTTACTAAATTACCTTCCAGCCTCTTCTGACACACACTCCAAGGGCCCACGGGTTAAGGGCTGGGGGCAGAGGTCCAGTTGGATTCCTTAGCAGTTGAGAATTACTGACCTTAGTAATGATGTAATGTAAATATCTTGGCTCAAGCACTTGAATGCTTTAAATGTTGGAGTGACTAGGGCTTTGCTAATTAAATTTTCATTCTCTCTCTCTCTCTTTTTAAAAATAACTTCAAGTGCCAGCTGATTGTTTGTCAAATGAGCAGTACCCGGTGCCCAACTTTGAATTGGTTGCTGGCTCCCCTCTTCTTGGTTGTCATGGTGGTAAATGTAGGAGTAACCTCTTATGTTGAGAGCATTCTCCTGTTTACATTAACCACTGCTTTCACTCTGGCCCACATCCATTATGGAGTACGAGTGGTGAGTAATCTAGAGCCAAACTGGTTCCATTTGAGTCTTATAAATAGTGGAACGGAGGTGAGGGGAAATTTCAGAAGAAACTGGCGTATTGCAGTAGGTGGAGGAATTTGGGGATAGTCTCTAAATAATGCGTAATATCCAGATGTGTAATTTCAGGTGTTGTTTCTCTAATGAATATGTTGCACTCACTACAAATAATTTCAAAGCTGGGTAATTATTGTGAGGAAGTAATTCTTGTTTTTAAGTCAGAAGAAATGTAAACCATTTTCTTGGTAATGGAATTATAAACACCTTTGTGCTTTTAATTCGATAAACAAAATAATCCCATGTGTTGATGATCTATTTTTATACTTGCTTCTTTAGCTTCAGGGGCATTTTTATGTGGGGGAGTACAGAAGAGAGTAGATTGAAGACGTATTCTGCAAGCCTTAGTATTCTCTTCTGAAATAAGAAACTGGTTTCAGGACAAATGGACTAGGCTAGGTGTAATAAAATAAAAATCAGAACCATGCATTTTACTTTCTTTTTCCTCACGCTTTAACATTCTCTTTAATTATTTTACATATCTTAGCATAGTGTCGTGATTATGATTGTTAACTGCCGTACAGTATTCCATCAAGGAGATTGCTTAGTAATTATCAACTTACTTAACCATGATCCAGTTACTTTACTCATTTAGATTGTTTCCACATTTTCACTATTAAAAATAAAGTTGGAGTGAACAATCTGGAATAATATGTTTTTCCTTCATTTGCTTTATTTTCTGAGAATAATTTCATAGCAGTCGATTTATGTCAAAGGGTATTCACATTTCTACGGCTTTAAAAATACTTCTTTTTGGTATGTTTGTTTTGAAAGGAACCTGCTGTGGGTCAGTCTGAGAAACAAAATGTCTTCACTTCTGCATTGTCGTACATGTTTTTAAAACGGCACCTGTCGTGCTTAGTAACAACTTTTTATAGCGTGCATATGTTGCTTAAACTTAGGTTTCTTCCCTTAGTATTTCTCCTCAAAGTAGTCCACATTTGGGGGAATAAAATAGATGTAAAACCATGATAAGTCTGTGAATTGTGACATGAAGACATAATCATTTATGTTTTTATTTGTGCAAATTTAACATTACATGCTTTATGTCACCACTCTGGGCCTCAGTCGTATGCATGAGGTCGAGCACAGCTGCCAGTGTCTTTCGTAATTGTTTTAACTTATTATAACCCCTCTGCAGCCATATCTTTAGAAAGCCATACACACGCCAAACCAAACCAAACACATTTTTCTTTAAATACA